>NC_061509.1:90140352-90347758 GCF_022539505.1 Lolium rigidum
TGTGTCACTAGATCGGGACGAAGCTGAGAGCCCCAGCAAGGACGGGTCACCGTGCATGAGCGTGCAACCAACAAATCTTCTCCGCCCTACCAGTCCCAAACTCCACCTGAATCCGTGCGTCCGGTTGTCGAGTTTGCCGGTTGTTAGTGCTCCGACCCGGAGACTCTCATGACGCTGCTGCCCTGATCTGGTCAACTGTCGCTGCCGCCGGCCGATGGAAAATCCCGCGTCTTCACTTGGCCACCTGTGTATGGGGAATAGGAAGTGCACGATCGACTGGCAGATGAGCAGCGGCAATAGCCAATCGCAGAGACCTGGGGACTTCAGGCTGCTCAAGCACAGAATCCTCGAGCTACAGGATATCAGCAGCTCTAGGCAAAAGTGCCCTTCTCTCACGGCACTCCCAGGCAGCGGAGATTAAGAGCTCCGGCCAGCCTTCTCCACTCACGGTGCACCTGCTTCTTCCCAGTTGTTACTCCTTATGCATCTCAAATCCTTCAAAAGAAGATTGGCATGCGATGCTGCCCGTGCTCAGGCTCTGCATATTCAGTTCAGATGGAAGAAACAAGAAAAGAAAGAAAAGACCAAGAATCTCTGTAGTTTGTGCTGGAAAATATCGAAAAAAGGTACAGATCCAGTAAGCGCTAATGCATGTGGACTGAACCGGAGTAATTTGTCTATTTAGACAGGAATGCTTTGCTTATTAGATCTGACTAATCTGGCATATTAAGATCATAAGTGCATATGTACAAAAAAAATACGGTGAAAAATAGCATCCGAAAGAAATACTGTATAAGATACATCTTGTCAAACGATAAGGGACTACTCGACAAGAAATTGGCATATACTTGTTGTTGGTTTTGGCAAAATAAAATAATGTTGTATCGTTTTCCAATCATCAATAAATACCAATTGTTAAAATTTGGAGTGTGACAATTGGACTGCCCATCACAATGTAATTAAGTGATTATTTTTAGAGAGATCATCAATTTGATATATAGGGCCAAGTTTGCTTCTCCCGTTGGCCAAGTTTATGATAGTATATCAATTTCAAGCAAAATTTAAGTCACGTTAAATTTATCATTTAAATTTTATTTCTCATCCGATGCAGCGCACGGGCAAATTTCCTATACCTAATAATAAAAGCAAAAGAGCTTCTTGTTGGTCTGTTTTTTATTACCCCTATTTTTCATCATAATTAGACTACATGCCACCGCTAAGTCAAATCAAAGAAAACGCTTCGCGAGTCACCCGTCCCGCTAGAACGCGTGTCACGCCCATGGGCCAAAGAAAAGCCCTCTGCTTTCTCACGTCCGCCTATGGAATCATCAACCCTCCCATCCCGGACTCGAATCGAGTTTCTGCCAAACTCGATTGATTTCTTTCCTCCTCTGCTCATGATATAATCTGCCCATATAGAGTCCAACTTCTTTGTAAACAATTCTTACCAAAATCATCAGATTTGGCTGAAGCCACCGCACCTCAAATTTGACAGCGTCCTGACGCACCGCACCAGGCGGCACCTTCCCCCGCTCTCACGATGTTGATTTGATTCGCCGTGCTTCGTCACCCTTGCAGCCGTGGCCGTCAAACGACTATTTCTCCGAACAGAGGAGGGGGCTCCGAGCGTCCAGAGGTTTCTGTCTCTACTGTTGTTCTTCCTCGTGCTGCTGAATTTATCCAA
This sequence comes from Lolium rigidum, assembly GCF_022539505.1. NCBI lineage: Eukaryota > Viridiplantae > Streptophyta > Magnoliopsida > Poales > Poaceae > Lolium > Lolium rigidum. The sequence goes on from NC_061509.1 coordinate 90,142,037, forward strand.
TCGGGAGTAAACTCGGTGGAGGATGAACTGCTCGATACATCAGCATGTTCGGCGGAGGATTGGCAAGCAGACTGAGCGAGGAGGCGGCAATCAGGAGACATGCAGTTAAGAGCATCTTCAGCCGCGTCCCCCAAAACCTATTTTTGTCCGGCGCGTCTCCATACGGTGTCCGGCGTCCCGAGCCCGTCCCCGTCCCACAGGGGACGCACCGGGCACGCCGGACACAACGAAAAACGAGGCGGGGAGTGGCGGGGCCGATCCGTCAGCGACACGGAAGGCTAAAACCCCGTCGCCTACCTTTGGTCAAGCGACGTTAATGGCGTCCCTGTTTTCCCAGGCGACGCAGGAACGCGTCTCGTCGTGCATGGCCGCATGGCCGTCCGCGCCGGAGTTATTGCGTGCAACCACCCGCTGCCGCCGCTGTTTTAAGACGCCATGCAGTTCTCGCCGCTCACAATCCTTATCATCGCCGCCGCCTCCCCCTCCCAGATCTTCTCCTCGCCGCTCCAAAAAATGTCGAGCTCGTCCTCCCGCAAGATCGCCGCGGCGAACGGCTTCGGCCGCGGCAGCCTCACCGTGCCGGAGGCGTGGGCGCTGTACCACGCCCGGTATCCAGTCCCGCCGGACATGCGGCTGCCAAGCAGCGGCGGCTGGAAGATGGACGTGAATGGCATGGGTGTCCCGCCGCCGCCGAAGCCGGGCTCGGATCAATGGAGGGATGCCATCAAGGCCCGGCGGGCTCAACTCACCGCCGAGGAGCGGTTGGATCCGACGTGGGCGGTCGACAACAACGACGCCTGGTGGACGACGTACTTCAAGGTGAAGTACGACGTCGAGATGTACAACACCGACAACCTCGTCGGCGGCCCCAACAGCTGGAACAAGGACGGCCGCGCCCTGTTCTGGGGCGTTCCGGGGCGCACCCTCGACAACGTCATCCGCAACGGCGCTCCAAGGTTGGAGATGCCGTCGTCGCCGCCGCCGTCTCCTCAATGGCAGCCAAGGAGGACGACGTACTCGTCCTCCTCGCACTCTTCTTCCTCGGGACCGGCGCGATCGACGCCGTCCTCGTCGTACCGGTCGGCGCCCTACACCGTCCCCAAACGGGAGGTCAAGGAGGAGCCGGGGACGCCTGTCAACACGAGGCGTGGCAGCAGCGGCAGCCGGCGGCAGCAAGGGAGGCGCGGCGGCGCCCTCCTCATCCCGAAGCCGGAGGTGAAGGAGGAGCCGGAGGAAGCGTCGCAGGTAGCGCTGGCGGCGGAGTACGAGCGGCAGCGGCGGCTCATCGCCGGCAGCGACGACCCCGAGGACTGCCTAGGGCTGCGGGCGGCGTTCTTGGCGTCCATGAACGATAAGGACGCTCGGAGGGGCGACCTGGACGCGGCGATCGCCATGTCCATCCGCGACTCCGGCAAGCCGCTGGTGGACCTCACCGACGACGGCGAGGCAGGACCAAGCGGCTTGGTGAAGGACGAGCCCGTCGAGGAGCGCGTCAAGTAGGAGGTCGTCACCGACGACATGTACAACTTCCAGCAGTACTACGACACCTCCGGCCGCCGCAAGTGGTTGTAGATTAGGTTTACTTTAAATTTAGTCAAATTTCGTTCGAATCTATGTAAGTTTGGATGAATCTAATCGAATCTCGTTAAGTTTAAAATTTCTGAAATTTTATTTGGGGGACGCGACTGGAAAGCAACGTCCCCCAAACGCGGCACGAACAAAACACGTCCTCCAAACGCTCAATCCGGCGCGGTTTGGGAGACGTTTTGGGAGACGCGGCTGGAGATGCTCTAAGGAGCCGTAAGCAGGCAGAACAAGGGGTAGGGAGCAGGAGGCACGACGGATCGAGGGCTTGCCGGCGGTCGCCCCAGAATAGGCGCGCCTGCTCGGCCCCGGAGCATGTGTGATGAAAATCTCACAATCCTCTCTGATTTCTTCCATGGTCAGTTTTAGTAACTACTATAGTACATTGTGCAGGCTAACGATGCACGTTGTGCTGAAATTACCACCAGCGGATGTCACGAAGATACTTGACGAGAACCATCGATATGCACAGTAAACATCAGAGGGCGAGAAGGTTATCACCGCAACTGATCAATCTGAAGAAACTGACTGCAGCTACTAGGACCTCTAGAACGGTTGATCTTCGCCTACTGATTTGACAACCAGTGGTGCGTAAATTGAATATTTTTTATCCTATTTCTGAACTGCGTATTACTTGTTCAATATCAAGTTGTCGTAGAGACCAAACCATTACTCTATTATATGGAAAGAGCATCCACTAATCTCATAATCACTAATGACCCTTGCGGTGGCTTAAGGACTAAATATGCTGAATATTTTTATATAGCTTCTAAATGTATGTACTCCCTCCGGTTCATATTAATTGACTCTAATATGGATGTATCTAGACACATTTTAGTTCTAGATACATCCATATTGAAGTCAATTAATATGAATCGGAGGGAGTAGATAAATTGGATTGTCCGTCCAATCACTAATAGTTTTAGTTAATCACTAATATTTATAGCTTCATAATCACCAGGGCTAATCCGGTGCAACGAACGGACACTTTTGCTAGTCAAATTTAAATAAAAATCTTTATTTTTGTGCACTAATATTCATTTGAAGTGACCGTTTGGGATACGGCTCAATTCAACGTCGTGTGGAGACGGTTTGGGGACCCGAGATGCTCTCAGCGTGCAGTTCTGAAATGTTCGCGTCGTTCCCCGCAGGAATTTTGCGTGGAATCAAAGCAAGCTCTGCTGTTGAATTTGGTCAAAAGATTATGAGGGCCTGACGCCGTTGACGTCACTCCTCAGACGGAAGCCTGTCGTAGAGAAAGGCGAACGATGGGACGATTCATGCTCCCGTCCGACCGCGTCGAAGCAAAAACCGAGGAGCCGCCCAAGGGCCAAGGCCCAACACCCGACCGGAGTATAGTACTTTTTAGGGGAGAAGAGGAGGACAGGTGCCACCCGCACAGCACTTTCCGAACAAAAACCCCAACCCGGCCGCACACAAGCCCCGGCGGCGGCGCTCCCAACCTTCCGCCGCCGACTCACCGCGATGCCGCGGCCGAAGGCGACGATGCCGTCGCCGAAGGGGGCAGTCGAGCGGTACGCCGGGCTGGGATCGGCGCTGACGAGCCTGGGGTCGGCGCTGGCGGGCCTGATGTTCGTGTGGAGCATGGTCCGCCCCTTCCTCCCGCGCACCCTCTTCAAGTACTACCTCGGCCACCTCATGCGGCGGCACGCGCGCTGGCTCGTGGCGCTCCTCGACCCCTGGCTCACCATCACCATCACCGACCACGACGGCGGCGGCCGCCTGGGCATCGGGGCCGTCTACGACCGGGCCAAGGCCTACCTCAGCGCCCACTGCGCCACCCGGGCGAGGTCGCTCCGGGCCGAGCTCGCCGCGCGCGGCACCGAGCGCTTCCTCCTCAGCATGGACCACAACGAGGAGATCGCCGACGAGTTCCAAGGCGCCACCGTCTGGTGGCACTCCGTCTCCATCGGAGGGGCCGTCCCCCGGCGCACGTACCGGCTCGTCTTCCACGAGCGCCACCGCGACCTCATCGTCGAGTCCTACCTCCCCCACGTCTCCCGCGAGGGCCGCGCCATCATGGCCAGCACCCGCCGCCAGAAGCTCTTCACCAACACCTTCGACCGGTGAGCTTAGACGACCGATTTCTCCTTCCTCTCTGGGCATAAGGCGACCGATTTCTCCTTCCTCTTACCAGCTCGACGCGTGCGTGTTTCTTGGCAGGCACAACTCCTCCTGGAGCTACGTGGTGTTCGAGCACCCCTCCACCTTCGACACGCTGGCCATGGACCCTGCCAAGAAGCGCGCCATCATGGACGACCTCGACGCGTTCCGGAACGGCAGGGACTACTACGCGCGCATCGGCAAGGCCTGGAAGCGCGGCTACCTCCTCTACGGCCCGCCGGGGACCGGCAAGTCCACCATGATCGCCGCCATGGCCAACTACCTCGACTACGACGTCTACAACATCGAGCTCACCTCCGTCACCACCAACGCCGAGCTCCAGCGCCTCTTCGTCGAGACCAAGGGCAAGTCCATCATCGTCGTCGAGGACATCGACTGCGCCGCCGACCTCACCGGGAAGCGCGACAGGAAGAAGCCGCCGCCGCCGGGCCCCGACGACTACGAGGAGGCCAGGAAGGTCACGCTCTCCGGCCTGCTCAACGCCATCGACGGGCTCTGGTCGGCGTGCGGCGGCGAGCGCATCATCATCTTCACCACCAACCACGTCGAGAAGCTCGATCCGGCGCTCATCCGCCGCGGCCGCATGGACAAGCACATCGAGATGTCATACTGCTGCTTCGAGGCCTTCCGGTTTCTCGCCAGGAACTACCACGGCATCGACGCCCACCCTCTGTTCGACGACATCGAGGCGCTGCTGCAGGAGGCCGAGATCACCCCCGCCGACGTCGCCGAGCACCTGATGCCCAAGTGCGCCGACGACGACGCCGACTCCTGCCTCGCCAGTCTTGTCAAGGCGCTGGCCGAGAAGGCCAAGGAGAATGCCACGACGGCCGTGATCAACTCCATGGACGTGCTCCTCAAGGACGACGAGACTGTGCTGGACAAGTAGAATCTGTTAGCCACGAACAAATCGTTCCGTGTTACCTTAGTTTGATCTGCGCAGGAAAATGTAGTTCACTTCATCTATTGCCTAGTCAGAAAACGTTAGCTCTTGCTACTCATGCCGAAATCGCGTTAGAAATGCGCAGTTCATCTATTTCTCCTTTTGCTGGTATGAACAATTTGGTTTCATCGTCCTCATGATTTCTTGAATCCGGGTTGAGCTTCCTGGCATCTTGCATCTGCTATTTGGTCCATTCCTGGTCAAAAGACTCTGTGTTGGCTGCGTATGCCATGTGGATGCTCACTGCATGCACTAGCTGACTACCACGACAGCACGACTCTGTTGGATTGTGCTTCGACTTTGTCAGCCTACAAAGTCACTGACTTTGTGTCACTTACAAGTGGGGTCAAGTGGAACCCTTTATACGTGGACCCCACATGGCCCCACTTGTAAGTGACACAAAGTCAGTGACTTTGTGGGCTGACAAAGTCACTGAAGCACAATCCGACTCTGTTACCTTTTGCCAAAGGGTTGAACTGAGCAAAACGGATTACTTTGATTTGAGTTAATTGATTATCTTACATAATCAAAATATCGAGGCTACCCACAAAGTAAAAAATAAAAATATTGAGGATATATCAAGATGCCACTGCTAAAATTTGATCACCATTAGTAAAATGCAGAACAAGTTCTAATTATATTTAGAACGTGTCAAGCTAGTCATAATTATTTGAAAATGAACATCTATGTCCGAATGTATTACTCTCTCCGTCCCATGGAAGTTGTGTGAGATTTGTTTAAATTTGAATGTATCTGGAGTCTAGACAAAACTCTTGGTTGTATCTTGTATACACCTTTAATACACACTTCTGTTAAGTAATGTATTTTGCTATCCTACTAGTATATCTCAAAAAAGAAATATGTGTTGGTCTAATCAAATGTCCTGTGCTCTTAAGTGTTATGAGCATTTACCAGAATGATTCATGTGATGATCATTGGACGACAGTTAGAATATCCTTGAGTACTTTACAGGAACCAAGGATATATATATAGTTTTATATGGAGAAATGACAAACAAATCGCTGTAAGGTGTTGCACCGATATTGGTTTTGTCACATATAAAAATAAAAATTTCAATCTCAAATTAGGCTAAGTGTTGTTTAAAAGGTAGCACAATAAGCTAGAAGTTGTCTATGCTAGATTTAGATGAGTTCTAAATATTGTGACGGATTCTACAAATGAAGGCAGAGTATGCCATTGTTTTTGACAATGACTAAGGATGTTTAAGTCGAAGAGTTCTTTGAGAACTTGGTGTAGTTCCGATAGTGTCAGAACTTTGAAGCTATATTGTGTATGACAATATTAGTGACATATTTCAGACAGCGGAATTAAGGTTCCACCAGAAGACTGAACATATATGAATAATGCCGACTCATTTGAAAAATGAGTGATGCGTTGAGACGCAAATGAATTGCAAAATACATAAGTTTCTGAGCGTGTCAGATCCGTTGACTAAAACCTCTCCCGTGAGCAAAACATGATAAAGCACCGGAAGGCCAAGGTGTTATATCTTTACAAATGTAAACTAGATTATTGACTCTAGTGCAAGTGGGAGATCTGTTGGAGATATGCCCAAGAGGCAATAATAAAATGGTTATTATAATATATCTTTGTGTTTATGATAATGTTTGCATACCACTGATATAATTGTATTAACCGAAACATTGATACATGTGTGTTATGTAAACAACAAGGAGTCCCTAGTAAGCCTCTTGAATAACTAGCTTGTTGATTAATAGATGATCATGGTTTCGTGATCATGAACATTGGATGTTATTAATAACAAGGTTATGTCATTTATGAATGATGTAATGGACAGACCCATTTAAGCGTAGCATAAGATCACGTCATTAAGTTCATTTGCTATAAGCTTTCGATACATAGTTACCTAGTCCTTCGACCATGAGATCATGTAAATCACTTATGCCGGAAGGGTACTTTGATTACATCAAACGCCACTGCGTAAATGGGTGATTATAAAGGTGGGATTAAGTATTCAAAAAGTATGAGTTGAGGCATATGGATCAAGAGTGGGATATTGTCCATCCCGATGATTGATAGATATACTCTGGGCCCTCTCAGTGGAATGTCGTCTAATTAGCTTGCAAGCATATGAATGGTTCATAAGAGATGACATACCACGGTACGAGTAAAGAGTACTTGTCAGGAGACGAGGTTGAACGAGGTATAGAGATACCGATGATCAAACCTCGGCAAGTAAAATATCGCGTGACAAAGGGAATCGGTATCGTATGTAAATGGTTCAATCGATCACTAAGTCATCGTTTAATATGTGGGAGCCATTATGGATCTCCAGATCCCGCTATTGGTTATTGGTCGGAGAGAGGTCTCAACCATGTACGCATAGTTCGCGAACCGTAGGGTGACACACTTAAGGTTTGATGTCGTTTAAGTAGATATGGAATATGGAATGGAGTTCGAAGTTTTGTTTGGAATCTCGGATGGGATCCAGGACATCACGAGGAGTTCCGGAATGGTCCGGAGAATAAGAATCATGTATAGGAAGTCATTTTCCAAGTTTGAAAATGATCCGGTGCATTTATGGAAGGTTCTAGAAAAGTCCGGAAGAAATCACCATGGAAGGTGGAGTCCCGGAGGGACTCCACCTAGCATGGCCAGCCAGCCTAAGGAGTAGGAGTCCCAGGTGGACTCCACCCCATGGTGGCCGGCCACCCCCCCAAGGAAGGGGTGGGAGTCCCACCTTGAGTAGGAGTCCCACCTTGGGTAGGTTTCCCACCTTATGGCAAGTTTTGTGTTGGGGTCTTATTTGAAGACTTGTAGTCCAACTCTTGGGGGTTCCACCTATAAAAAGAGGGACAAGGGGAGGGGGCCGGCCACTCAAGCCACCAAGCTTGGCCGCACCCCTTGAGGCCGGCGCCCAAGCCCCCCTCTCCCCAAACCCTAGCCGCCCCTCCTCCACATATCTCTCCCGCAGCGCATAGGTGAAGCCCTGCCGGAGATCTCCACCACCACCGCCACCACACCGTCGTGCTGCCGGGATTCCGAGGAGGATCTACTACTTCTTCTGCCCGCTGGAATAGGGAGAAGGACGTCGTCTTCATCAACACCGAACGTGTGACCGAGTACGGAGGTGCTGCCCGACTGTGGCACCGTCAAGATCTTCTACGCGCTTTTGAAAGCGGCAAGTGATCATCTTCTGCAACAACGAGATCTAATCTCATAGGTTTTAGAAATCTTCAAGGGTTAGTCTCGTGATCCCCTCGTTGCTACCATCTTCTAGATTGCATCTTGGCTTGGTTTTCGTTCTTGCGGTAGGAATTTTTTTGTTTTCTATGCTACGAATCCCAGCAGTGGTATCAGAGCCGTGTCTATGCATAAATTGGTTGCACAAGTAGAACACAATTGTTTTGTGGGCGTTGATGCTTTGTTGTCTTTAGTTCGTGTACTTTGCATCTTGCGGCATGGTGGGATGAAGCGGCCCGGGCTAACTTTACATGACCGCGTTCATGAGATTTGCTCCACGCTCGACATGCAACTTGTATTGCATAAGTGGCTTTGCGGGTGTCTGTCTCTCCCACCATAGTGAAGATTCAATTTACTCTTTCTATTGACAACACTAGTATCACCGTTGTGGTTCATGTTCGTAGGTAGATTGGATCTTACTCGAAAACCCTAAATCACGTAAAATATGCAAACCATATTAGAGGCGCCTAACTTGTTTTTGCATGGTTTGGTGATGTGATATGGCCATGATGTGATGATGAATATGTATGAGATGGTCATTATTGTATTGTGGCAACCAGTAGGAGCCTTATGGTTGTATTTATACTTCATGTTGTAGTATTATTTCAAAGTAGTTGTAATAGTTGCCACACACACGGTGAACAACCATGAAGACGGCGCCATGGACCTTGACGCTACGCCGACGATGATGGAGATCATGCCCGTTGATGATGGAGATCATGTCCGTGCTTTGGAGATGAAGATCAAAGGCGCAAAGACTAAAGGGCCATATCATATCACATTATGAATTGCATGTGATGTTAATCCTTTATGCATCTTATCTTGCTTAGATCGCGACGGTAGCATTATAAGATGATCCCTCACATTAATATCAAGATAATAAAGTGTTCTCCCCTCGTATGCACCGTTGCTACAGTTCGTCGTTTTGAAGCATCTTGTGATGATCGGATGTGATAGATTCTACGTTCACATACAACGGGTGTAAGCCATGTTTGCACACGCGGAATACTTGGGTTTGCTTGATGAGCCTAGCATGTACAGACATGGCCTCGGAACACAGGAAACCGAAAGGTTGAACACGAGTCATATGGATGATATGATCAACATGTTGATGTTCACTATTGAAGCTACACCATCTCACGTGATGATCGGTTTTGGTGTAGTGTATTTGGATCGTGTACCACTAACCAACTATGAGGGATGTTGTATTAAGTGGGAGTTCATTAGTAATTAGATTAATACATGAACTAATTATCATGAACATAGTCTGAGTAGTATTTTGAATTAATTTTGTAGAATTGGCATCCGTTTTCTACCATGCGCTAGTCTTGTAATTGAGATAGAAATACTGTTAAGTCTGACAAGAAACTTTACGGATTGGTACCGTATTGTTAAAGAACCAAAAAATGATTAATTCCTATTGCAAACTTTTAGTAAACCTCACATTGCTGATTCAAAGAACAATGGTTTCAATTAGTACCTAGAATCATCTTGTCTCCGTGAAACTTGAAGTTCAAATCTGTTTGAAAAGTAAGGAGCTGAAAATTTTGTTTTCAGAAATAAGCGAGGTATGAGATATATGTGATATCTAAAGACCTTGTTGCAAGGTGATATAATATACTTTGGTGAGACTACATAAACTCATAAGTTTTACGGGAATGTATGAAGGTTGAAGACGCCAGGCGTCCCAATCCTCCAACTATTGGGGCACTAACGATATTCGCATATCCATGAAGTGATCGTCCTTAGTATGCACCGTTGCTAAGACTCGTCGTTTCGAAGCATCACGTGGTGATCGGGTGTTATAGATTCGCATACAACGGGTGCAAGCCAGATTTGCACATGCGAATACTGAGGTTAAACTTTATGAGCCTAGCATGTACAGACATGGTCTCGGAAAGTCATCATGATATGATGGATAAAATTATGAGTGAAATTGTTCATCATATTACAAAGTTACTAATAGTGAAATTTGGAACACTAGTCATATGATGATCAACTTCAAAGTAAGAACCTCAAGGTTATTGGTATTTGACCAACAAACCTAGAAATTATTGAAGGTGAAGTGTTTTCTGAGAATGAGGAAAGCTAAAAGAGAAACTACAAAAGATATTTTGGCAAAAAAAAGAAAGAAAAGACTATAAAGTCTAGCTCAGGTGTATATAGATGATATACATGTTATGGATGTATTCCTTGTTTGGTCACATAATGAAATTCTTGGGCATTTGTACCAGATTGGTTGATATGAGATGTCATACAATACAACTCAATACAAGAATACGATGGCCTAAGTGACTGATGGAATATGGTAATAATGCACGTCTAGAACATAATAAAGTGTTGTTATGTTTGTCGTTGGCATTCTACCTAGCCCTTAGAATTTATAATAAAGAACTTAATAATTGTTATTTTGCTCTGGTCAAATGAAAACAATGAGTTGTTCAAATTATGACTTTACTCCATGTACGATGGGTAAGTTATTATAAATCTTAATGGTGAAACACACATGCATAACACTGACGCTAAAATGCCATGAGGCAAATGATTTGAATTCCACTTATTTGTGGAACCACCATTTAGATCATGTTAGAAAGGAACACATGAAGGAACTCCATGCAAATGGATTTTTGGAGTCATTTGATTTTTGAATCATTTGGCGCTTGCAAATATTTTCTAAAGAGAATGACTGAAATACCGTTCATAGGCCAAGAGTTGAACGGACAACTAACTTAGTGGAAACGTACATGATGATGTATGTGGTTCACTGGGCATAGTTGTGTGCAGGAGATTCTTCTACTTCATGAAAACTTCCAACAATGAATTGAGTATATATATGTGGATATATTCGATAAGGAAGAAGTTTGAAACATTTGAATGGATTCAAATAAATTCAGCATGAAGTGGAAACCATCGTAATAGAAAAGTCAAATATCTATGATTGGATCATGGTGGAAATATTTGAATTACGAGTTTTAGCGAACATCTAAGAGAGTTATGAAATTGTTCTACAACTCACATTTCTTGGAGTATCATAGTGATGATGTAGTATCCGAGAGATATATCCAAACCTTGTTGGATTAATGATGAGATAAAATGACGCCATTATATTTTTGTGGATTTATGCTTTAGTGACTACCGCTTTTACACTGAATAGAGCATCATCATGATCCGTTGAAATGACACCATACGAGTTATGGCATGGATATGGACCTTAATAGTCCTTTCTTAAATTTTGGTATGCATAGCATATGTAAATAAGTTTACAACCAAAATCGGATGAATGTCTTTGTTGGTTATCCCAGAGGTTTGATTGGGAATTCTTTCCACTATGGAGATAAAGACAAAAGTGTTTGTTAATGTTACTTGCTTATTTCCAAGAAATTATTTTCTAGCGAAGTATTTGAGTGGGAGGACAATAGAACTTGATAAGGTTTATGAACTTGAGCATAATGATCAGAGTAGCACAGCATCGGAAATGGTTCCGGAAGCGGCCACGGCGATCATGGCTCTCATGACTACAAAGTGTTTTAGCCATGGAGATCGAAGTACTTATTGAACCTTGTAGGTATGGTTTACTTTGTGATCAAATAAATGATTTGTGGACAAAGCATTGATTTTGAACAATGATAAACCAACTACAAACAAAGAAGTTATGATGGGCCCTGACTCCGTTAAAATGGCTATACGCCATGAAATCCAAGATAGATGAATACTTTTTGAAAGTAAATGGATCTATAAAATTGATGCACTTGGATGAAATATCTTTGAAGAAGCTCAACTTGTCGAAAATTTGTTTATGACAAAGTTCAAAGAGTTGACTACGATAAGATTAGATCTTCCGTAGCAATACTTATAGTCTATGTGGATTATTCTAGTAATCGCTACATATTTCTTTTTTGAGATATACTAGTAGGATAGCAAAATACATTACTTAACAGAAGTGTGTATTAAAGGTGTATACAAGATACAACCAAGAGTTTTGCTAGTCCGTGGAATACTAGATAGGTATACGAACTTCAATTGGATGAAGTAAGTATCACGGAGTTGGAATCTTCACCGGATGAAATAGTCAAAGAGTTTTTGATTTCATCAGAAACGATGAAGATGCTTTCATTTGCAAGAAATTAAGTGGGAGCGCTGAGACATATTATAATACTTTATGTAGATGACATATAGTTGGTTATAAATGATGTAATTATATACTTGATTAAAAGGTTTCATTGAGAATTAACTTCAATGAAAGGATATGGACTGAAACATATTTAGTGTCAAGATCTATGAAGATAGATTGAAACACATAATAAGTTTAAGTCAAAGTACATAGAATGGATATTGAAGTACTTCAATATAAAAAAAATATTAAGAAAATGTTCTTGTCATGTGAAGGTTTAACAAGACTTGAGTGTATCTGACACTCAATGAGTAAAAACACATGAGTGATTATAGATCACGAATAATATGTACATAATCAGATGTCCTGTGCTCTTAACCATGTCTGCATAGTTCGCGAACCGTAGGGTGACACACTTAAGGTTTGCTGTCGTTTAAGTAGATATGGAATATGGAATGGAGTTCGAAGTTTTGTTCGGAGTCTCGGATGGGATCGAAGACATCACGAGGAGTTCCGGAATGGTCCGGAGAATAAGATTCATGTATAGGCAGCCATTTTCTAAGTTTGAAAATGATCCGGTGCATTTATGGAAGGTTCTAGAGAAGTCCGGAAGAAATCACCATGGAAGGTGGAGTCCCGGAGGGACTCCACCTAGCATGGCCGGCCAGCCTAAGGAGGAGGAGTCCCAGGTGGACTCCACCCCATGGTGGCCGGCCACCCCCCAAGGAAGGGGTGGGAGTCCCACCTTGAGTAGGAGTCCCACCTTGGGTAGGTTTCCCACCTTATGGCAAGTTTTCTGTTGGGGTCTTATTCGAAGACTTGTAGTCCAACTCTTGGGGGTTCCACCTATAAAAAGAGGGACAAGGGGAGGGGGCCGGCCACTCAAGCCACCAAGCTTGGCCGCACCCCTTGAGGCCGGCGCCCAAGCCCCCCTCTCCCCAAACCCTAGCCGCCCCTCCTCCACATATCTCTCCCGCAGTGCATAGGCGAAGCCCTGCCGGAGATCTCCACCACCACCGCCACCACGCCGTCGTGCTGCCGGGATTCCGAGGAGGATCTACTACTTCCGCTGCCCGCTGGAACGGGGAGAAGGACGTCGTCTTCATCAACACCGAACGTGTGACCGAGTACGGAGGTGCTGCCCGACTGTGGCACCGTCAAGATCTTCTACGCGCTTTTGAAAGCGGCAAGTGATCATCTTCTGCAACAACGAGATCTAATCTCGTAGGCTTTGGAAATCTTCAAGGGTTAGTCTCGTGATCCCCTCGTTGCTACCATCTTCTAGATTGCATCTTGGCTTGGTTTTCGTTCTTGCGGTAGGAATTTTTTTGATTTTCTATGCTACGAATCCCATCAGATAATTCCACTAAGCCAAAGAAAAGAAATTCACCAAGTAACCGAGTATATTTGTGGTAACGAAGTAATGGCACAGTCCCCAGTGTTGGGTGAATTTGCTCTAATGATGTAATGGTGCAGCCCCAAGTATTCAGGTATGGTGAAAGTAAATAAATAATTGAATCTTGGAGGAAGAGGAAAACTTAGCTTTTTATTTTGTACGGCGAAGTCGACGTGGAAGTAGGTCGTGCGACGGACGCAGTCGATGAAGCGAACACAATCGATATGGTGGACGTAGTTGATACGGCGGACACAGTCGATATGGAAGATACAATCGATGAAGCGGATCCTCAACGGTAAGCCCCCGAGTGTGGCGAAGTGGATCGGCGTGGCGAATCCAGGATGAAGACTGGAGTGTATTAATCTGTTTGCAGAGAAGTAGACATACGCGAAAAAAGTGCACGTATATTTGTTCGAAATACGGGAAAAATAAATCTTAAAAATAACCAGAAATAGCACCTGAAGAGTCGATGCCGCAGCGACGCGGTATGGCAATTCGTAGTTCATGGCGATAATGTATATATATGGTTTGCCGAACAATAGACCACTGTGTTCATAGCGAAGCGTCCGAGCACGGAGCCTCCAGCCGAACGACGTAGACGAATCCCTGAAATTTTGGTTGTTCTTTCACCAAGATCCACTATTGCTTCATTGCTCCAAAGTGACATGCAATATACGAGAAACACGCATGCATGTGGAGAATTAGGTTCTAGCAATAAAATATCTAATACACAGAAGAGCAACCAGAAAGAGATGATAAAATTTGAGCGAGAGGAAAAAGATCAATCTGCCTTGCACGTCATCAAAACCGTGTGCGCGCTAGGCTTGCCCGGTCACGCGGAGGCTGCCATGGAGTGACTCGATTTTGTCTCCGTTCCTTGTAATTCCGCGCGCATATCCACTCTGAAGAAAACATGTTGGCCGCGGCTGCGTCTTGTCGAGGAAGCTCACGACTCGGATAGGCCGGCCGCGTTTTCGATCGATCTTGCCGTTGTTGACGATGAAATTCCGTTCGGATAACGAAATCTAGTCGCTCGAGATTTCCACAGACGGTACCAATTGACGAGGGATCACCTCGTCAATGCCTACGGATTGTAGACTTGGGTTTCGGGAGAGAACAACGATGAAGATTCAGGGAGCGAGATTGGGAACACGATGTACCCAGCTTCGAGTCCCCTCGGTGGAGGATCCCTACGTGCTGCTAGCAATCCACTATATGATCATAAGTATCTTTACAGGATGCCGCCGTAGCGGAGCTATGTTGTCTATTTGTTGTCTATCTGTTGGCCTCCTTCTATCGGGTACCCTGGCTGGCTTTATATATGCAACCAGCCTAGGTTTTTACAAGAGTCCTAGTTGAGTACTTCTTCGGGTTGCCTTGTTGGGCCTTCTTCATATTGGGCCGAGCCGAGCCAGGTATACTAATAATGGGTACCCGAAGGGTATACCCATGTCAGCCGCGACTCTTCCTGGGCGGCGGTGTCGATGCCGAACTGCGAATCCGGTGATGGAGGTGGTGGTGGAGGAGACGGCTCCTTCTTCCTCCTCCCGGTGTAGATTCCTTCGCCTCTTCCGTTGCTCCTCTCTGCTACCGAAGCGACTCTCGCTTTCGCCGCTGCTCCTGCGCGAACCTACTGGAGCTGCCGATGGACTGGTTGTTTCTGGAGCCGAAGTTCTTAAGCTTGACGCGTTTGAACTGGGAAGTCGGAGAAATCCTTCAGAGTCGATGATGAAGTGAACTCCTCCGAAGTTCGTATTCATATCGCCGCGTGATTCTGAAGAGATCGGACGTGAGGCCTCAATGCACGGTGCGTACTCGAAGGATCCACAGCGAACCGAACTTCTTGGGCTAGAAGGTGTTGGTGAAGTCAGCACGAACGCTGCCGATGTGACTGGAGCTGCCGATGACGTGCCTTGTACCGACAGGTTTCCCACAGACGGCGCCAATTGTCGAGGGTGCTCCTCGACAATGCCCACCTTGAGGGGCTTAGGATTGATGGAATCCTGCATGCTAACACGAGACATCGTATACCAAACAAACGGGGAGAGAGATTTACCCAGGTTCGGGGCCCTCGTAGAGGTAAAACCCTTACTTCATGCTTGTCTAATCTTGATTAATGAAAATATCAGGTTACAATGGGGTAGCCGAAGGCTTAGACTAAAGACTCGATGAAAAGCTAGGATGATGTATGACCTAACTCTCGACTTGCGGTGGTTATGGCTAGATTGATTGTGTCCGTCGGCAGCCCCTCTCCTGGCCCTTATATTGTGAGCCAGGTTCCGAGAGATCTGTCCGGGTACGACTACGACTAGGTTACAAAGAGTACTATAACTAAACTTTCTTTGTTTCTTCGTCTTCTTTCCTTGTCCTTCAAGAATCCTTCACGGGAACCGACATAGCGGCCCACCTTGGTTAGTGGACGATCTTCATGGGCCCCTGGTTGGGCCGTAAGAGGTAGCGCAATACTAGTTACCCGAAGGGTAATGCCCACATCACACATGCTCCGCCTAACTGCATTGTGTTCATGTAGCTCGCAGCGCGAAATAGGTGCTGGACAGCCGACATGTTGAGTCGGCGTGGGCTTCCGCACCCGGCATCCTATCCTTTTTGCGACCAGGTGGGCGAGACACTTGATCACCTTCTGATGGGATGTGTCCTGGCGCGTGAGGTATGGGCTACTTTTCTGCGCCCTTGGGGCAAGCTGCACTGGACGCTGCAGCCGGACACCGCTCTTGTTAGTTGGCTGCAAGAGAAGAGGGGGGTCCGGGAGCTGACCGACCTGTGGACTGCGGTGGTGCTCATATGCTGGTGTCTCTGGAGCCATCGGAACGACATGGTATTTGAAGGCACGGTTCCTTCCAAAGCCGTGGTGATCCAGAAGATTTCTGAGGATGCGGAGCTGGGGAAGCGACTAGGTTGTTTAGAGGCGTCCTCGCGCCAGTAGAAAAGTGGAGATGCCACGAGTTGTTTGCCACATTATCCACGAGGTACTGGAGCTGAGCCGCGGACGGCTTCCTCAACGTCAGGGGTAGCCCAAGGTACCGGAGGGGGAGGCTTCCACTGGGTATCGCAGCTCTTGTGCTATCAAGGTCTTGTGGGCATCCGTGCAGCGGATAAGGTTCACCTAGCACTTGTCAATGTTGGTGCGGAGACCCGAGGCTGCACCAAAGTCGTCAATCACCGCAGTGAAGGTTCGGAAGTCCATCACCAAGGGGTGCAAGAAATTCACGACATTATCTACATATATGGAGGTGCGATGGTGCAGGCCTGTTGGTGCCAGCGGAGTTAGCAGCCCCTCACTCTAGGCCTTCTGAATCATCAAGCGCAAGACCTCCATGAGTAGGATGAAAAGTTGCGGGGAGAGAGGATCCCCATGTCGAAGTCCACGCCTATTGGCAATCCGCGAGCCCGGCGTGCAATTAAGCAAGACATGCGTCGAGGCAGTGGAGAGAAGCGCACAGAAGCATGTGATAAGTCTTTCTCCAAAACCCAACTTTTGAAGGACATCAATGAGGAAATACCAATCCACCCCGTAAAAAGCTTTGGTTATGTCCAGCTTCATCAGGACAGCCGGGGTGGAGCTGCTATGGAGCTTGCGCGCCGTTCCCTGAACCATCATAAAATTATCATGCAAGCAGCATCCACGCACGAATGCACTCTCATGCACTCCAACTATCTGCAGGAGAACTTGAGCAATCCGGTTTTCCAGAACTTTCGCCACCAGCTTGGCGATGCCACGAATGAGACTGATCGGTCTGAAATCCCGCACCTCCTCCGCCCCTGGTTTCTTGGGGAGAAGAGTGATCAGAGCGCCATTCATTGCACCGAAGCCACGACAGTCAAGACTAGACAACGAGTTGAAGGCGTCCATGATGTCCTCCTTGATGATACCCCAGCAGGCCACAAAGAAGCGCGCAGATAATCCTTCTGGTCTAGGACACTTGTCCAACGACATGTCCTTGATCGCTTTCCACACTTTCTCCTCAGTGAACACTCCATCAATATGTTGGAGGTCAAAGGAGGGGAGCCCTAAGTAGTCCAAGTCAAGGGTGAAAGGCCGATCTACCACAAAACCCAAGAGGTTATCAAAGATATCATCCACAGCCTCAGCCTAGTCCACGTGCTCTGTAACACACACATTGTCAATGATGAGCTAGGTGTCCAATGAAATTCGTGCGTCTCCTGTGGCTCGCATGCATGTGAAAGAAACATGTGCATGCGTCTCCTTCCTGAAGCCAAAGAATGCGGGAGTGCTGTCTCGCGATTGTTCTCTCCAGGGACGCAAGACCAAGGAGTTTGCAGTCGTCGCAAGGCTCTTTCTTCCGGTGGCAGATCTCGAGACTCCATGGCAATGTCAAAACAAAGGATCAGTTCTGTGGCCATCAAGATCTTCATCTTCATGCTTCCAATGAATTTGGAGGTCTAGTTGGCAAGCCTTTTGGCCGTTGCTCTAAGCTTTAGGTCCAGCCGCTTGAAGGGGCACGGCTCCAGGGATGTGCCGTCCACACTTCTTGGACCACGTCCAAGAAGCCATCTATCTTCGGCTAAAAGGATTGCAACTGGAACCTACGCCCTCGGTGGAGATCAGGGGCCAAGCTGGGCAGTGATCAGATGGCCCACTCGAGATAGCGGGCAACCAAAAGAAGATGATGTCTATTGTAGAATTTGTGAAGATTCTTGAGTAATAATGCATTAGTTTGAGTGAACATGACAAATCTACCGTAAGCATGTAAGCAAGAGTGTCTTTTCTCCTAAACAAATAGACGAGGTTTAGAATCGAGGATGACACCGGTCATCATATTCTATCTTGAAGATTAAGCAATTCATATGCAAGTATGAACCTGAAGCTATAAATGGCTCACTAAATTTCTTATAGTGATTGGCAAGAAAAGATATTTAACAGTGCAAAACATGAGGCCACAAGATGAACGGTATCGGCCGTCACGATTATTGCACAAGAATGAAGTGATAGAAAGGCAACTTACTAGGATTAACATTGCAAGGTGTGTGCGTGTAAACCTAGGTAGGGAGGAGGATCGATCGTTGCATGTTACTTCTTATTTTTAATCCGGATGTTGGTAAATTGCAGAAAAATCAGTGCATGCCTCCTTCATATGGGAGCTCATATTACTTGCAAGAAGAGCTAGATTTCGACATGATGGTAGAAAAAGTGTTTTTACATAAACTGATGAGAATATAGACCTTGAACTGGACTATAGACTACATGAGCATCATTGTCATGGGTTGGTGAAAGAGGTGGTGGCACCTAAATTGGCACATTAGTTAACAGTAAAACTCACCTAGCTAGGAGCCCCCACAACGTTTTCGTACTCTGGACCGTCGGATGTATGTATTCAAGGCACCAGATCTTTGTACGTCACGGAAACCTCAATGGAACCGATTTCTTTCGTTAATTCGCGTCAAAAGCCTGCCCAACATTATGTGGGCTGCTACTCTCGAAGCCGATCCGGGAGGTCTATGGTTAACCGGGCTGAAAATTCTTTTAAACAGGCCAACTCCTCACCAACTGATCCACTTTGGGCCTTGTGAATAGATGTAATCTCCTCGCATATGCACCTGGTGCGTCAGGGAGGGGAGGGGGTGAAGCGTCGCCGCAATTGCAGTTGCAGAGTTAGAGCAAGTACAATAGAGTCCAGTCAGCTGACTATAAGACATTAAATAATATATTTTAGATGAGTTGGAGGAGAGAGAAGAGAAAAGAGAAGGGAGGTGGGCTACTATGCAATAGCCAGCTCTTGCACGTGCTCCTAGACACCTTGTGAGAGTGAAAGGTGGGCCATATATTAGTAAAGCACTACATTCTTATAGTCAACTATTGTACATGTTAACTATATGATGACTACAAATGATATGACATTTTTGTTATAGCCAACAGTTGGCTATACTATTGGAATTGCTTTTATGCTCTGTGGGCGATTAAAATCGGCATTGAAGAAAGCACTCGCCGGATCAATTAATGCTGGTTCCTTAATGTGTCAGGCGAAACGAAGGGCCTCTCCTCCTCGTTATCGTTTGGCTTCCCTCTATCTCTCTCATGGGGCGATGATGATTGTACACCCAACAGCCTAGCTCTGACTCAAGGTCGATAGCGTGGCGGTGGAGATTATAAGAGGGCTCCAGGCAGTTGTGTATGTGTGTGCGGGGAGGTAGTCAAATCCGGAGCTCGGCATACCCACGTTCGAGCATGGCGGCGGTGGGAGGCTAGAGTGCGGCCATGAATTGCATCTCGGTAAGGAGTATGTAACATGAATGTTCCATGGATTTGATTCTGAGGTTCGATTCCCACCCACCCAATTTTCTCCTTTTTGTAGCAGCCATGTTTTTTTGTGTGTAATTAGCAGGCCTCATGCGTTGGTGCAGATTCGACAGGTATGTTGGACTTGCTCCCTTCGTATGGTTTGATCTTGAGGTCCAAGTTTCAACAATACTTATGTAGGTATTTGACAGATAGAAGAAACAAGCTCATCGGGGCAAAATTATTTTAAAATATTTTCTTAAAGAGTACCGTAGTGAATAGTATAATTTCGTAAACCAAAATTGCAGAGACTAAGCACAAGAATGAGAGAATCACCCGCTCACAATGAGTCCAGTGAGGCGATGCTAACCCCGGGAAGGCCCGCTCTTTGTAAAAGTCACTGACCTGGCGTTGGTAGGGAAGCATGTTGCCATCGTGGCCTTCTTTCCGGTAGAGGGAAGGCGCAGAGGAGAAAATATTGGGCAAAAAGCCGCAGGCTGCAGCTTGCCAACACGATGCCGCCTCACTGGCCCTGGTGCTTTTGGTAATTTTCCTTTCTTATGGTTACAAAATTGTCTTACTGCATGGTTTCTTCTGCTAGCAAATTGTAAAGGTTTATTCTTTGGCAGGAGAAAGGTACAACCGTACACCAGACTGAGACCATAGCTGATTTGTTTCTTTTTCCTTCTCACCATCAGAAGGCCAACTATGAGAATGTTCCAAGCTTCCAGTTTAAAGAATGTTCCAAGGAATGCACGAGACTAATTCGTATTCCTCTTATGCAAATAAATTTTTGTTCTATATATTGCTGGTTCTAAAAGTTTCCTGGACAATTCTACGATACTATTGTATGACTACTGTCAAAGATCTGAACATCTTGTAACTTTATTGGGCTCTTGGCATGTCTATCATGATCGATGAATCATTGTCTTCTTTAGTGACAAATTATACCAAAGGAAAGAGGCATCAAAATATTTCAGGACAGTTTCAAGTTCCCTCTTAAATGGATCTGTTCTGAAAGGTGTATGTGTTGTTATGACTATACTCCTCGTTTAGCTACTGTTGCGTTTATATTAGTACTAAGTTTCTGATGTAATCTTTAATTTCTTGTATCGTTTTCTGTTTCAGGGGCTAGACGCTTTTGTCTACCTTATATCATCGCCATTGTTTATGATTGCCAGGTGCAGAATGATTCCCCTATGATTTTGTCAGCAAACCACTTATCACTTGGTTACTACTACTAGAAGGTTTATCTGAAAATACTAACTGTTATGCAGATAATTCCTTTCATTTGAAAGCACAATGTTCTCCAACTGAAAAGACCTGGATCTAGGTTTGCAAATAATGGTCCGCCTTAATTAGATACCCAGAAGTTGTGTTGCTGGTTTAATGATTCTCCACTGAAATTTACATCTGAAGCCAAAGAGTTTGCAGGTGAGAACAATTATTCTATTTATGTGCTCTCACACGTGAATCAGCTATCCCAATCACATCCACTGTTTTAGCTCAGTTTGACAATTGTAACTTTGGATATGCTTATTTTCTAGCCGACCTAATTCTAATTGGCTGGATTTAACTAAAGTTTTAGTGGCTGCACCTTTTTAGCTATGCAATAATACTCATTGTGTGCATATCAAGTAGATTTAAAGTAAGACATCAAGTTTATTATTGGGTCTGTATTTAGTTCATGTACAAATTTAAGGGTTGAAGATCTTGTTACTTATATATAGGGAAGTGTCGGTTATGGAGAATATGAGGCTTGTGATTTTCTTTTTAGCATATATAGTTTGATTTAAAAAATATAAGTTTAGCAATCCAGTCTTGTTTCGTTAGCACACCCTCTATCTCACATAGTTATGTCCACAGATTGCTGCTAAATGCAGTGATAAGTTCCTCAATGAAGCCAAATTAGTTTTCATCTTTGTATCATGTTTTGTGGGACAATTGCTCATCTTATTTCTATATCTACTTGTTCCTTTTCTTGGGTAGTCATAATTCGTGTTGATCCTTTTCTTTCTAGAAAACGTGTATGATCTTGTAGAAAAAGAAAGTCCCTTCGATATATACTGATGAATTTGTGTGTTCTTAGTTCATCAACGCTAGCTTGCCGAGCCTTTATTTTATTGGATGTAATAACATATTATACTGTGGTACAAAGGGAATATCTGACAGCAACGAGATCTTATACTATTTGGAAATTTGGAACTCGCCCATATGTTTTACCTATATACTTGCAAAAATCCATTATCTATAACAAAAAGGACGAGCGCAGCAACGCGCGCTGCTATGGTCTAGTATATTTCTAAAACAAGAGCTTAGAGCATCTCCAGCAGTCTCCCCGGAAAGGCCTCCATGACGCCTTTTTTTGTTCATCCGGATGGACGAAAACGGTCCAGTCGCGCTCCCGGCTCCTCGTTTCCCCCCGGATTAGTCCTTTCAGCCGTCCGGTGAACCCATGCCATCCCCGGGTCCCCGAGGAGCGCTCAGGGACTCCGGACGAGAGAAAAGCGCGGAAACCGTGATATGGATATCCAGGCCTGGTACACTAGGACAACCATTGATATGATGATTAAGTCTAAGGTTGTACCAGTATTTTACCATAGTCTTGTTATTAGGAAATAATAATGTAGCCAGGTCATGTGGTGGGCCAAATTAGGGTTATTAGTGTGTCCGTTGGGATTGGGCCTGTCCAACCCAACTAGGGCTAGGCCCATAGTGGGGCGCCCCAGCCCAATAGGGGCTGGCCGGCCACCCTCCCCCTCATATAAGGAGGTGGGGCGGCTAGGGTTAGGTTTAGATTAGATTGAAATCAGAATATGTAGAACCTTGAGTTCATACTATCACCGTTTCTATGGGATCGGTGTGCGTGACGGCGTCTCGGACGTTCGTCCGGTTATCTAATAAAGGTGTGAGAGTTCTTGAGTCTGTCAAGAGTAATCATATGTGCTTGACTATCCTTGAATCTGTCAAGGGAGTTCAAGATCTATCGGTCCTATGGATCATCAAGGTGCATCGTGTAAGATCGGGAAAACCAGTCCTCATCATGTGGTATTAGATTGCTAGGTTGATCATGGTGCAGATTGGTTTGTTGCTCAGTTGTTTCTGCTCGATTGCTGTGGCTACCATTGGGTACGTCGCCACCATGCTGTTGGTGAAGATCAAGGAGGAGGAAGTGGGCGGCAGAGTCAAGTTCCAGAGGCCTTCGTTCATGCGGAGGTGGTGGCTGCAAGGGAGAGGAAGGAATAGTGCTGCTGAAGCTCTGCCACGACAGGTTTTCGCCGGAAATCTGTGCCGCAGCAGGAAAAATCGCGAGGAACGAGTCGTTTCCGTCCGGCGGCAGGCACTAGATCCGGTTGACCGGCTCCACAGCCGGGCCGATCCGGTCACACGGCCGGCAGACCGGCCCCCAAACCGGCGGTCCCGACGCTATGTCCGGTTGGACCGGCTCCCAGGCCGGGCTGGCGGGCACAAACTGGGTCCAACACCGGTGCCAACCGGGGCGGGTCCAGGGGAGCAGCGGAGGTTCACCCGGCCCACAGGCCGGCAGACCGGGTCCCAGACCGGATGGACCGGCACCCAGGCCGGTCAGACCAGGCACCAGGCCGGTTGGACCGGCGTCCCGGACGGTCGTACCGGGCCCCAGGCCGACCGTTCCAGGCGTGCATCCGGCAGTATCGACGTCCAGACCTGCAGCGCCACTTGTGCTGCTGTTGTTTGTTCGTCACGGTGTGGAAGAAAGTTTGCTCTTCAAGGAGGAAGACAATGGTGTTTCAGAAGGGTGCATATTCAGGTGTTGTCAACTTATTTGGATCCAAGGCGGACAAGAATTTGTTCTGTTTTGTTTTGGGTGATATGTATGGTGCGCTTCAGTTGCATTTGGAAGGATACTTGTGTCTTCAATCAGGTTGATGGCGTCGAAGACCAAATGGCGCTAAGGACAAGTCAAGCTAGTCGAGAGGGAGGATGAGGTGTGGAAGACTGGTGAGGCTTGAGGATGAAGTTCGGCGATGTTCTTATATGACACTACCTTTTTTTTCTAGCAGACCCTCACGCGTTGGGGACAACGCTTCTTCAAGAAGGGGAGGATAATATGGATATCCAGGCCTGGTACACTAGGACAGCCATTGATATGATGATTAAGTCTAAGGTTGTACCAGTATTTTACCATAGTCTTGTTATTAGGAAATAATAATGTAGCCAGGTCATGTGGTGGGCCAAATTAGGGTTATTAGTGTGTCCGTTGGGATTGGGCCTGTCCAACCCAACTAGGGCTAGGCCCATAGTGGGGCGCCCTAGCCCAATAGGGGCTGGCCGGCCACCCCCCCTCATATAAGGAGGTGGGGCGGCTAGGGTTAGGTTTAGATTAGATTGAAATATGTAGAACCTTGAGTTCATAATATCACCGTTCCTATGGGATCGGCGTGCGTGACGGCGTCTCGGACGTTCGTCCGGTTATCTAATAAAGGTGTGAGAGTTCTTGAGTCTATCAAGAGTAATCATATGTGCTTGAGTATCCTTGAATCTGTCAAGGGAGTTCAAGATCTATCGGTCCTATGGATCATCAAGGTGCATCGTGAAAGATCGGGAAAACCAGTCCTCATCAAACCGTCTGGTGGCCCCGACCTGTCGGCGACAAAGGCCTAGGTTCTACGGCAATACCCTCGTCTTCCCGATATACGGCACGCGTGCGTTTGGGAAAAATTGTAATTTTACGGCAATACCCTTGTCGAACGAAAGCTTTGAACAAACTAAGTGGTGCAACATAGACAAATTACATATAAAACTTCGAATAAACATAAAAAATTCCATATAAAAACTTTAAAATAAACTTAAACTACTTCTTCCTCCTAGATGGCCCTGCCTCATCGTCCTGGCGGCGACGCTTCCGGCTCGTCACCTCCTCCGAAGAGCCGGTATCCTTCGACGTGTCGGAGGAAGTTGAGTCCTCCTCGTCGTCGAAGGTGCTCGCCGGCTGCGCTTTCGCCTTCACGTTCGCCCGGGCCGCCGCGTCCTCAGCCTCTTCCTCCTCCTCCTCCTCCTCCTCAACCTCTTCCTCGGCCTGCTCCTCGGCTTCTTCGTCCTCCTCCTCGTCGTCATCCCATTCCTCCTCGCTGGCCGGCGGCGGGGAATCGTCGCTGCTGGATGATGTAGCTCGGTCCCACCAATGGCGCCATCCAGGCGACTTCCCCTCGCTGTTGACACCGACAGCCAAGAGAGATCGCTCATGGTGACAGAGGATGGTGAGGAGAGAATAGATGAATGGCGTCGGTCGTCGGAAACCGTATATGTACGTCTATCGATGAAGAGAGCGGCAGTTGCTCTTCCGCGGAGTTCGTGCTCCATTACGGGGGCGGTTCTCGCATCGAGGCCACTTCGATCGTTCCCGACGAGGCATTTGGGCTCCCCAGACCACACAGATCATTACGACGGTTCAATGCGTCGAGGTCACTCTGACGGTTCTCATTCCCGGCGACTGCACCGTCGGTATGCATGCGGTGGGTGAGCATCAGCAAGCGACTATGGACTCGCCGCTGGGAAAATGGACCTCCAAAGCTATAAAAAAAATACATCCATCCGGTGCTAAATAGCGCCGGATTTCGGCCCGAGGAGCCCAACTGCTGGATGCTCTTAATCCTTGGAGCATCCTACTCTCATGCGGTACTTGGCTGTTGGGCAAAGCGTAAACTATGGTGACAGTGTGTATCAGTGCACGATTGATTTGCATACAAAATCATGAAACCTCTCACACTTGCGCATGCTTAAATCATTTCGTCGTGCACAATCGCTCATGGAGTCATGGAGTCATGGGGAACCGGTAGCTGCTACCAACCCAGCCAGCCAACTCCAATTCCCGCAACAGCCAACGATTCCCTCTTCTACAGAAAAAGAGGCACTTTCCACGTGGTCGACGGAAGCCACTGACATATGGGCCCCGCCCTGCACACGGAGCGCACACATTCCCTTTCGTCTCTCTCTCTCGTCCGCCTTGGCGGCCTTCGCTTCCCCTCCTCGCCTCCTCTGCTTCCGCCCAATTCGCGCGCGCGCCTCCGGGCTCCCACCGCCGCTCCTCACCCGCCACCGCTCGAGGCAGCGGGGGACGGGCGGACGGCCCAGGCGGAGGCGTAATGGAGGCGGCGGAGAGAGGCGGCGGCGGCGGGGGCGGGGCGCTGCCGCTCGCCGTGCGGGAGCTCATCGCCGGCGGGGTCGCCGGGGGCGTCGCCAAGTCCGCCGTCGCGCCGCTCGAGCGCGTCAAGATCCTCCTCCAGGCACGTACCATCCACCCTCTTCTCCCCGCCCCTACCCGCCCGCGTTAATTCCGACTCGCGATTCCCTCCTGATGTGCGACGCTCTGGGGCAAAACGGTCCTTCACCAAGCTATATTGTTCCCAGCTACGCTCGCGGTTCCGTTAGATGCCATTTTTTCACACGTAGTTGCCGCGGCGCCTGGTACGCTGCGAGGGTTCTTATGGACTCATGATCAGTATTACAGAAGATGGTATTCTAAGCGCTAGTAGTATATTGCATTCTATTTTGGGCGTGGAAGATAGAACTCGCACCGGAATCCTTAGGCAAGTGCTATGTACATGAGTTTGGTGATAACTGGTACAAGCGTCTTCAGGTTTCGACATGGTTGCTTGCAACTTGTAGCCTATTCCTTGTGCCAGAGATATATGTGATTTGGTAACTTTGTAAATTTATGCGAGGTTCAAGATTAGTGTGGGAAGAATTGCGTTAGACAAACCCAAGTTGGGTGTGAATCAACAACGAGCTCAGACTGGTCTTGCTCAGTATGTTCAGACCTCTATAAAAAAATGCAGAGTTGGAAAATGTAATATTGGGGATTCTCGATTACTAAACTGTAAGTTAGGCAGAATAGTTAGGCAGGTGCTGCGTACTGTCACGGACCATGGACTATATGCACATAATTTCGGTGGTAAGTTTGGTTGGTACAAGCGTTTTCAGGTGTCTCGTAGTATTCTGTGTCATAGATGATGCAATTAGGTAAATTTGAAAGTTCTACTGTTCATGGATAAATGTCATGCAAGGTTCGAGATTGGTGTGTGATGTATCACACTAGGAAAACCAAAGCTAGGTGTGGATTTAGTTGAACTCTAAGCTCAGACTGGTCTTGCTCAAAACGTGAATATGTTCAGAGTTCAGACCTCTAAAAGAATTGCAGAGTTGGAAATAATGTAATATTGAGATTTCTTGATTACTAAATTGTAACTGAGGTCTTGGTTAGGAAGATCTGAAATCGTTGTCAGGTATTCTTGCTTAGCTGGACTACTATATGACCGCAATCCTATTTATGCTTGTTCCTGACAGTCTAGTTGAGCATGCAGTGAAAACTGAAGATAAGATCATATCAGTTTGTGAAATGAAAAACTCTGTACGCAACAAGTTCCTGGGAAGGCTAGGCTACTAATATTTCTGTCTTGGAATCAGAGTACTCATTGAGTAATGGTCAGTAATCATTATGGAGATATTTGGAAAGAAGAAGATCCCAGGTTATCAAATATCTCTGGTGATCCTCATGTGTACAGAGCTTATTGCTACTATAGTTATTGGCTGTATTTCTACCTCTCCCATAACCTCGGTGAAGAGGATTTACAATTCATGGTTGTGGTTAAGAAGAAGACGAGAATCTTAAACCAATTCTATGCAAAATGGAACCCCACAGGGATTTTCACACACAACAAAATTGGTGCCCAGCTTAGGTTACTTGCTGTATGATTTTGGTGGTAGTTTGGTGCCCTGCTTATGTTCGGACCTCTATAAAAAATGCAGAATTGGAAAAAGTAGAACTGAGAATTCTTGCATTTAAATTGTAACTGAGGTTCTAGGTTAGGAAGAGCTGGAATCCTTGTCAGTAATTCTTGCTTAGCTGAACTACTGTTTGACCACAGTCCCTATTTATGGTAATTCCCGACAGCCTAGGTGAGTATGTAGTGAGAACTGAAGATAAGGTCATATAGATTTTTGAAATGAAAAACTTTGTATTCAAGCAGTTCCTGTGAAGGCTGGGCCACTAATATTTTTTGTCTAGGAATCAGAAAAGTCATTGAATAATGGTCAGTGCTCATTAGGAAGATATTTGGAAGTGTTTGGAAGGAAGAAGTTCATAGATTAGCAAATATCTCTGATGATCCTGATGTGAGCATAGCTTACTGCTACTATAGTTATTGGCTGTATTTCTACCTCTCCCATAACCTTGGTGAAGAGGATTACAAGTCATGGTTGTGGTTAAGAGGAAGACAAGAATTTTAAACCAGTTCTATGCAAAATGGAATCACACAGGGATTTTCATACACAACAAAATTGGTCCCCAACTTAGGTCACTTGCTGCATAATGTTAGCAGTACCGCAGTAGTTCTGAACAATGTGGTCTGTGAACGTCGTGTGCAACTGAAGGATGTTGCATTCATGAGTTTCCAAATAGGAGCATGAATTGTCTGCTTATCTCTTTAAACTGGTCGTAGCTTAAACAAGGAGTAAAGCAAAACAACTATAGTCTCAATCTCAACCACTTCACTGTCACAACTTCAAAATTTATGCTTGTACAGAACTACCTCCCTGCAACTTTGCATCATAGTTGTGTAATCCTCTAATATTTTCTTGTTTGTGCTCTCAGACTAGAAGAGCGGAGTTCCGTGGTTCTGGATTGGTTGGATCCTTTCGGACAATCTATCGGACAGAAGGCCCTTTAGGGTTTTACAGGTTTGTCTCTTCTTAGTATGTAATAAATGTAGCCTAGTAATACATACTTATATAGTGCAAACGTAAGCTTGACTTTTGAATTTCTTTTCCTAAGGGGAAATGGTGCCAGCGTTGCTAGGATTGTTCCTTATGCAGCTTTGCATTACATGGCCTATGAAGAGTATCGACGATGGATCATTCTTGGTTTTCCTAATGTTGAACAAGGACCTATTCTTGATCTAGTGGCCGGATCAATTGCTGGAGGAACAGCAGTTATATGCACATATCCTCTTGATCTTGTTCGCACAAAGTTGGCTTATCAGGTTGGCTTTACTCCTTGTATCAGGAAAATAACACTTCTCTATTGTGGTTCTAAAAGTTTGCTTCTAATGTGCAAGACAGAAACCTGCTCTCTGAAAAATGATACAACAGCACATTTTTTCTTGGTGAATACTAGTGTTGCTGTTTTGAAGGAGAATTATTTAGTTACTAGTATACATGAATATTGACTCATTTTCTTCGATTGTGAGGCAATACTGTTCAACCCAACACTGATTGATTAGTACTCAACTGCAGATCAAAGGTGCAGTGAACCTCGGTTTAAGAGAATCTAAGCCCTCTGAACAGGTTTATAAAGGGATCCGTGATTGTGTGAAAACAATATATAAGCAAAATGGCTTGAAAGGCCTATACCGTGGCATGGGTATGCTTTCTGAATTTCACATTTGGCTCAAGCCCAAGATTTAGTTCTGTTGCTATATTAACTAACTTCTTGTGATCCAGCTCCATCATTATATGGAATCTTTCCTTATTCCGGTCTTAAGTTCTATTTCTATGAAAAGATGAAGACCCATGTTCCTGAAGAGCACAGAAAAGATATAACACCAAAACTTGCTTGTGGATCAGTTGCTGGTTTGTTAGGACAAACAATAACATATCCCCTTGATGTTGTTAGACGGCAAATGCAGGTACAATTATCTTCATTGTTTGTGGTTCTTAAATATCTTGATTATTCTAAAGAGTAAAGAATGATTCCGATGCATCGTTTGTAGGTGCAGGCGTTTTCATCATCCAACCTTGTGAATGGAAAAGGAACATTTGGAAGTCTTGTTATGATAGCGAAACATCAAGGTTGGAAGCAACTGTTTTCAGGACTTTCTATCAACTATTTGAAGGTGAGACACTTGTACCACTCATTATTGATTTGTAGTTAAAAACACCATTCTCTTTGACGCGGACAAATGTAAAGACAGATGTGGGCTGCCCGGCTATTGGGACACTGCCAAAAAAAATTGGAGTTGACTTTAGGCAGCCTTTACTTATTTTTTAAAACATGGCCTGTAACTTCCCCAGTGTAGTGTCACTCAAGATCTCCA
Source organism: Lolium rigidum (assembly GCF_022539505.1). NCBI lineage: Eukaryota > Viridiplantae > Streptophyta > Magnoliopsida > Poales > Poaceae > Lolium > Lolium rigidum. The sequence continues at coordinate 90,171,770 of NC_061509.1, forward strand.
AGTTGTTTTGTTCATTTTTTCACTTGTTAGGTTATGTTAATTAATTAATTCAATAGGCTCAAATTTTCTTTGCTTGGAGTATTTCGTCAATGATTATGGCTCCCTCTACATGATAATGCTTAAGAAGTTTTTAGATGGAAATTCAGTCTATTTTCTTGTCATAATGTTATAGTTAAAGATAAGTGCCATATTGACTAATTATAGTTATACATATTACATGTTAGTGGATCTTCTTTTTATGGTTCAGTTTATGTTCAACGTTCAATTTTTTTTTTCAATTCTCTTTTTTTACAGGTTGTCCCATCAGTAGCCATAGGATTTACTGTTTACGACTCAATGAAGGATTGGCTCAGTGTTCCATCTAGAGAGAAAGCAGCTGTGGTTGTCCCCGTGCTGACAGAAGACGGAAGTAATGCTACCCCTGTTCACTCCAGTTAGAGCGAATTACATATTCTGGTGGTGCAAGTGCAACGCCCGCCACTGCCCTAGTATCATTAGGCATGTAGTATAGTATTCTTTCTTGCAGCTGCACCCCCACAATTCTTAGGCTTCTCTAGAATAAATAAAAATAAAGTCGACTCTTCAATAAATCCATAAGCGGTTCTTCCCACTGATGCAGAGAAGTAGAGGTACAATTCCTTCCTGTCAACAAAAAGAAGTAGAGTTCCTTGCAAATTACTGATTCTTGTGGAATTTCACCTTGTATAGATTCTGTATATAGAATCGAATAGCTTGTGTCAAATTTAAGAAGTGCTTGGTGAAGTCAAAATTCATTGCCTTGCCACTGTCTATTCTAGTAGTTTTACCTACTTCCATGTGGAGCTGAGCTGAAACTGAAAACTATATTCGATGTTCTCTTGTCATAGTCACAGGCAGGAGCTGTAGCTTCATAGGTTTGAGTTGAGACTTTACTAGTTTGTTTCCTATCAGTTTTTTTCTCAAGTACATTCATCTTGTCATTCCTTGCTTTCCGCACCTTGTTGGATTCTTGCAACACGGCACCTGTTCATGTTGTGTGCTGAGTCATATACTTGCAAAATTCAGATACAGTAACCCTCTTGCCAGCTTGTACTGGTTCCAGTCCAGAGGTGTCCCAGAACCTTATTGAATTGGTGAACTTGCCAAAAAGGAAAAATGTGCTGAGTTGCTCCAGGATACTGACAGAGATGTTAATGTATGCTTCTAATTATGTTTTGCGTAAGGCCAGCTGTGAACTTCCAGTTATCCACTGGCACCAATTCAATGCAAACATTGTTGCATAAATGAATTTGAGGTAATAATCTCAACTCCATTATCATTAGTGCACATTGGTATAGTTTTGTACTGCTCCCTTGGTCTATAAAAGTATGTCTTAGATTTATCTAAATTGTGATGTATCTATACATTAAATAGTGTCTACATACATCCAACTTTAAACAAATATAAGACATTTTCTTATGGATGAAGGAAGTGCTTAACTTAATTGGGAGTGTCCTATGGAGATTTATGTGCCACTGTCCATCAGTTAGAGACTTGTGTGAGAAAATCAGGAAATTAATTTAATTTGGTAAGTTATGTATGTACTTTCACTAGCACTAGTGTTTATGAACCAATGCAGCCGGGGAGGTCACGTCGTGTCACTACAGGAGTCGTCAGGATGGACTCAGGTATAATGATTGGGCAACTGATTTGTAACACTAAGAGCATCTCCAGCCGCGTCCCCAAACCGCGCCGGATTGAGAGCATCTCCAGTCGCGTCCCCCAAACCGTCCCCCAAAGCGATTTGGGGCGCGCCGGACAAAAAAAGCATTCCAGCCGCGTCCCCCAAAGCCCTTTTTTGTCCGGCGCGCCCCTATATGGTGTCCGGCGCCCCGAGCCCGTCCCCGTCCCACAGGGGACGCACCGGGGACGCCGGACACAGCAAAGCGAGGCGGGGAGTGGCGGGGCCGACCCGTCGGCGGCACAATTAATTTAAACCTAACCGTCGCCTACCTCGCGACGGAAGTTATTGGCGCGCGGCCGACGGTGCGGTTCCCGCGAGGGCGCGGCGGCGCGTCCCGTCGCGCCTAGCTCGCGTGCCGGCGTTAATGAGCGCCACCGCTCCTCCGCCTCCCTCCGGCCTATAAAAAGGGGCGCCTCTCATCGTCCCTCTCACACACAAACCCTAGCGCCTCTCTCCCAAACCCTAGCCGCCACCATCTCTCAACAAGACTCGACGCTATGTCTGGTAGAGGCGGAGGCCGACCTCGCGGCCGTGGTCGTGGTCGTGGCCGCGGCACAGCTGAACGCTCGCCGTCGCCTCCCACGCCGTCGTCTTCATCGTCGGAGATGGACGTGGAGCCGGACGTCCTGTTCGAGTTCGTCCACGTCCTCAAGGGCGACCCGCGCGGCATCCGGAGGCTGCCGGACTCCTTCGTCGAGTACGTCGGCGGCGTACGCCCGCGCACGATGCATCCGCGGGAGCATTCGTGCGGCTACTGCCGGTGGATCGTCAAGGCGATCTACGACGCGCGCGGCAAGATGTACCTCAACATCGGCTGGGAGAAGTTCGCGCGCCACCACAGCCTCGAAGCCGGCTTCATCCTCGTGTTCTCCTACTTCGGCAACGGGGACATGAGCGTCAAGGTCTTCGACGAGAGGCGCTGCCTCCGGGACTACCACGTCGACAGGGACGACGACCGGCACCGACGAGGAGGACGATTGAATGAGTGTTGTTTCTTCGCAGCGAATACGTGCACGGAGGTTTACTGCCTGTTCGCCTCATCGGTAGAACCAACAAGGGCACCATCCTCCCGCTGGATTTTCCGGTTTAGGTGATCTGGGTGTGCCCTCGAGTGTTCTTTCTTAGCAGCGAACACACGAAACCTTCGATGCACGGCCTAGTTAGGTTTAGTTTCTTTGCAATATTTTATATTTGTGTCCACCATGGTTCAAACTATGTATTAGTTTGTGGAAAACCATGTTCCAAGCTGTGTTTTCGTGTAAACCACGTTCCAAATTATGTATTAGTTTGTGGAAATTGAAATAAAAATGCCGGAAAAATTATTTTAAATGTTTGGGGGCGGCGTTTGGGGGACGCGGCTGGGGAGCGACGTCCCCCAAACGCGGCACGAACGAAACACGTCCCCCAAACGCTCGATCCGGCGCGGTTTGGGGGACGGTTTGGGGGACGCGACTGGAGATGCTCTGAGCGTTTGGGGGACGTGTTTTGTTCGTGCCGCCTTTGGGGACGTCGCTCCCCAGCCGCGTCTCCCAAACGCCGCCCCCAAAGATTTAAATTACTTTTTTTAACACAGAACCATTTATCAGATATAGCATATGAATAAAAATGTTTGCGAGGATTGTTTTCAAATTAAATTACAACAAATAATAAAACAAGTAAACAAATATAATAAATAGGCGTAGATGCTACATCAAGGTGCCACGGTATTTCCTTTGATCCTCCACAAATGCTCAACGAGATCAGCTTGAAGTTGCTCATGCACATTGCGTCACGGATCTCTCGCATGCATGACGAGAAAATCAGCAAAATCTGCAGGCAACTCATGATCAACCTCCGCAAGAGGGCCTTGACACTCATAGGGACCAACATGTGACCTAGCATGATTCTTGCGGTCATCCTCGATGATCATGTTGTGCATGATCACACAAGTCTGCATCACCTCCCATGATCACACTAACAGCGGCCAATCGCGCCTACCTGGCAAGTCGTCGAGCACCTCCTGTGCGCGGAGGTGGGGCGGATTTGACGGCGCGTTCTGGGACGCGCTGGCGACACGGCGGCGGCGGCACGACCGGCGGGAGCCCCAGTCGCGACAACGGTTCCGACTCTCAGCAGAGATCAGACGCCCAACCGGCCGGGAAATCCAGCGGCGGCGGTGGGGTGGGAGGCGCGGGAACGAAGGAGCGACGAGAAAAGAGGCGCGACCAACGGTTTATGCAAATAGTCGTCGACATGTGGGAGCCCGCCTCGCTTTTCGTTGTGTCCGGCGTCCCCGGTGCGTCCCCTGTGGGACGGGGACGGGCTCGGGGCGCCGGACACCGTATCGGGCCGCGCCGGACAAAAATAGGCTTTTGGGGACGCGGCTGGAACGCATTTTTTGTCCGGCGCGCCCCAAAACCCTTTGGGTGACGCTCATTGGCGTACCCTCGAAAAGAAAAAAACTAAAATTGCATAGAGTCGTCTATCGTCCTGAATCTATTGCAGAGATATTGATCGATTTTGCTGCTTAGAGCATCTCCAGCCGCGTCCCCTAAAGCGTCCCCCAAAGGGATTTGGGGCGCGCCGGACAAAAAAACCGTTCCAACCGCGTCCCCCAAAGCCCATTTTTGTCCGGCGCGCCCCCATACGGTGTCCGACGCCCCGAGCCCGTCCCCGTCCCACAGGGGACGCACCGGGGACGCCGGACACAACGAAAAGCGAGACGGGGAGTGGCGGGCCGACTCGTCAGCGGCACAATAAATTTTTAACCTAACCGTCGCCTACCTCGCGACGGAAGTTGTTGGCGGTGCGGTTCCCGCGGCGACGCGGCGACGGTGCGGTTCCCGCGGCGATGCGGCGGCGGTGCGGTTCCGCGGCGGCGCAGGCGGCGGATGCGGCGGCGTTCGCGCCCATGGCCCCGCTGGCCGGCGAGGCCGCGGCGGCAGCAGCGTGGCGAGGAGCGACGAGGACGCCACCGTTGCGGCGTCCGACGCCTCGACGAGACAGGAGGCGCGACGGTGCCGGTGCCGGGCGGAGATGGAGCAGCGGTGGGGCGACGAGCGCCGGCGCCGGCGCGGTGAGCGGGAGGCGCCGTGCCGGTGAACGGCGGGAGTCGATAGAGCGCCGGCGGCGGGAGTCGATCGAGCGCCGGCCGGCCTGGCGACGGAGGAGCGTCATCGGCGGGAGGCGGCGCCGAGGGCGTTATGGGGGAGGCGGGCGGACGAGTTGGCGGCGGAGGGACGCCGTGTTGGCGGCGGCGATGATGGAGGCGCCAACGGATGTGGAGGAGGAGGCGCCAATGGAGGAGGAGGAGGCCGAGGCGGAGGAGACCGAGGTGGAGGACGACGACGAGTTCGAGTGGTCCCGACGACGACGGGCCGCACCCGGACGAGACGGCCGATCGGCAACGCGCGCTCGTCGAGTCCTTCGAATCGGAGAAGAAGCTCCGGGACGACGCCCGTGCCCGCGAAGAGGCGCGGATTCGTCGCGCCGTCGAGCTCTCCCTCCGGGCGGCCCACCGGGGGAGGGCGGAGGAGGACGCGCGGCGGGAGCGGCACCGTCTGGCCACCGCCGAACGCAAGGAGAGGAGGCGCGCGCAGCAGGAGCTGCGGCGTAGGGGAGGCGACGACGGGGCGGGGCCGTCGAACGCACCGCCGAGCGGTCAGTAGTCTAGGTTTAGATGAAATCTAGCCGTTTTCATTTAAACTTTGTAATATATAATCAAAATTGAATGAAAACCTTTATTTTCGTGCACCAATATTCATTTGGGGGCGGCGTTTGGGGGACGCGGCTGGGGAGCGACGTCCCCCAAAGGCGGCACGAACAAAACACGTCCCCCAAACGCTCAATCCGGCACGGTTTGGGGGACGGTTTGGGGACGCAACTGGAGATGCTCTAACATCTCAATACTGATGGGTTTGACTACCTGATAAGAAGACAACCCTTTGTTGCCTTAATACCAAACTGCTTTTATCATCTTATTATTATCAGCTGTATCTGTATTGTACATTTCCGTGCTGCATCTCCATGCTTCTTAATTTCGCTTCCAGTCATTGTTAGTCACTCTTGATCGTGATATATAATCAAGATGTTTTTTTTTTACTTCAAACAACGGCCCTAGGTAGTACAGTAAAACAACCGTCAAACATTTTTACTTGATGTTAGATGCACTCAGCTTATTTGCTGTGTACAGTCAGCAATGATGTAAGAGATGTGTCGCACGCAAATCCTAGGCTAGGTTGAGCCCAGAAGCTCTGCACAGGTATAGCTGATACTCCTAGGATCCGTAGGCTACTGCTAAAGACCTTGCGGCGGATCACCTCCATGTGCACGGGTACATGCCATGCATTGCACGCATAGTGGCAACATACTTGTGTTTATGAGGTTGATTATTAGGGCATCTCTTACGCGGCGGCGACTCATCCCGCGTCCGCGCGTCCGAAGGGGTTTAACCAGACAAATCCGTGGCCCAACGCAGCCACGCACCACAAATGCAGATAGCCGCGGCGTCCGGAATGACACAAACCTGGTCCAAATCTGGGCTAGGTTTGCATGGCCGCGGATGGCACGTGACGTCCGGTCGCGTCCGCCTGCTCGCCTGCTCGGCTCCCTTGGGCCCAGCTGTCGGTGGGAGTGGGCGTCATATTATATGTGGACCGGGAGGGATCTATCCCTATCTAGTTCACTCCCCACTCCAGTCCAGTCGATGGTTCCGCACGCACGCGCAATCGCCGCCATGGCCCCGAAGAGAAGGTTTGCTCCCGGCGCCAACGACGGCGAGGCCAGCAGCAGACGCCGTCCTCCACCGGCGCTGCGGGCCGGAGGAAACCGCGGCGGTCTCCACATCGTCTCCACATCGGAGAGGCCACCCGCGTCAGCGCGGCATTGGCGCAACCCGCGCCGCTGCTGCTACCGAAGCCTGAGGAGGAAGAAGACCCCGACCTGCGCGCCGCTCTGGTGCTATTCGCGGCGGAGGAGGAGGCGAAGTGGCCGCATCTCGCGGTGGCCATTCGCACCTCCGCGATGGAGGAGGAGGCCTGGCAGATGGTCGAGGACGCCGAGGCCTGGGCCTTGCTTGAGCAGGTCCGTCGGGAGGAGGCAGCGGTGCGGCGGCGCGAGGAGGCCAGGGTCCGCCGCGAGGAGGAGATGCGGCAGGAGGTCAGGCGCCTCGCGGAGGAGGAGAGGCGCCAGAAGGCCAGGCGCCTCGCCTGGAAGGAGAGGGATCTGCGCCTCAGGGAGTAGGCGCAGCTCCGGGCTGCTCCGGACCCGCACTCTGCCTGGGAGGAGGCCATGTGGTCGCTGTGGCCGGAGTCCCCGGCGCGGTCGAGCCACAACAGCGCCTCGCCGCCGAGGAACGTCGTCGACGGCGACGAGGCCCACAGGGACTAGGCGGCGCACCGGTGGCCACCGTGTCCTCCTCAAACCCTAATAGAGGTTTTTTTTATTTGTTTTGAATTTTAAAGCCCATATAGAGGGCTTCTTTTGCTAGTTAAATTTGCCCAAAATAGGCCTTATGTACAAATTTTCCCAAAATAGTGCATATGCTTAATGAAATTTTGTTTAGGTTTACATTTTTTTTGCTTTGTTTTCGATTTTCTTCACATTTGCGCTGCGTCCGCGCGTTGGGCGCAGCGTGCGATCCAAACGGACACGCGGACGCGGGCCGCTGTCCGGGTGTCCGCGCGACCATCCAAACGGCCCAAAACGGACGGCCCAGCGCGTCCGTTTGGGTTGCCGCGTTGGAGATGCCCTTACGGATCTCCAGACAGCCCCATGGCTTTGGTTCATGCAGATAGCTTATCGGAAGGTTGGTTGGTTCCAAATGTCAGAGCATCTCCACCGGCTCCCCCGATAGCGATTTGGGGGCCGGGAGGGAAAATGGGCTCGCACCAGCGCGCTCCAAACGGCGCCGGCGATTTTTCGAGCCCAATAGAAGCGTCGGCAACCCCGTGACAGCCCCTTGGCCAAGGGCGCGAATCGGGCAAGCCGACGCCTCGCGAGGATGAAAATTTTGGGCGTGGGAGCCGCCTGTGAGTGACGCCAGGGCGCCGCGCGGGATACTTTACCGCCACGACGCCTGGCCGGAAACTCTTCCGCCATGGTGCCGCGCGGGAAAGTCTCCCGCCACGACACTACACGGGATGTTTCCCGCCTCGCCGGCGGTCTATATTATCCCTCCTTCCCCGCCATTGCTGCAAAGACCCTATAAAAAAAGCACAATGTGGGATTCGTGGGACGAGGCGGCGCTAGAGGCGGCCGTAGAAGTGGTGGAGGCGGACCCGTAGCTCGCAGAGAGGACGAGGCGTGGGAGGAGGCGGTGCTAGCGGCGACCGTAGATGCCTACGACGCGGGCGAGCGGCAGCGCCAGGAGGCGGAGCGACGGGAGCGTGGGGAGGTGCGGCGGGAGGTGGAGCGGCGGCAGTGGGAGGAGGAGAACCGGCTGGTGCTCGAGGAGGCGGAGCGGCTGGAGTTCCAGGAGGCGCGGCGGCGGCGGGAGGCGCTAAGCCAGCGTCGGTTGGAGGCGCACCGACAAAAGGGGTGGGAGGAGCTTGCGCTGGGGTGGTTGCAGCGGGAGGAGACGCAGCGTGAGGATGAAGTCTACGAGGCGCGACGTTTGGCGCAGATGCAGCTCCGGCTACAGAGGCAGGAGTTGGATCACCGTCGGCGGCGGGAGAAGCTGGAGCAGCAGCTGCGTTAGGAGGCAGTGGTCGCGGATAGAGCCGCTACTTGACGTTCGTGGCGGAGAGAGCAGCGGGGGATCGGCGACGGAGGAGCATCGGAGAGAGCATGGGAGAGAGCTCCGGTCGATCGTCCACCTTCACAAAGCCGGGTGGCCAGTAGGTAGTAGGCTAGAGATAAACAGGTTTCAAATGTCATCCGAGGTCGAGGAGTGAATAATGTTTTACTCGATTTGCCCGAAAATATTATTCATCGATCCTGAATGACATTAAAATGAAACTCTAAGTATAAATATGTAGTTTGTGTAAAAAAAACATCTATCGGGATCTCCTGTTTGGGGCCGCCGGTGTGGGAACAGCTCCTCCAACTAGACGATGCAGTGCCGGCGTCCCCAAACGGAGGTGCCGACGCCTCTACCAGCGACTATTTGGGGGACGCTAGTGGAGATGCTCTCAGTTGTTACTAATTTTAGCCAACTTTTGCGAGAATATTGATTTAGATTAAATAGGGAGTGGTGTTTTGGAACATGGGAGCAAATGCTCTCTATATTTTGAAATGCATCTTAAACATATTTTGAATTTCAAAAAATTGAAACAAAAAATTCGCATGTACATCTTCTCGAGCTACGCGCTCTCACAAAGTTGTTTCATAAAAAAATTACTTGTCATGTGACATGTGTAAAAAGGATAAAATTTAGTTCTAAAAATAATGCTTTTCACAAGATAAGTTTTCTCTTTTTTACATAGACCATAAAAAATATTGGTTTTTTCATTAAACTTGACGAATGAACATATATTATGAAGATGTACATGTAAAATTTTTTGTTAAGTTTTTTGATATTTCAAAATATGATTTTCTGGTAGAGGGAGCATACGCACTCGGGAGCCGAATTGAATTTCCGAGATTAAGTAGATTTCAAAAGATCTTTGCGTCTGTTTGGGTTAGACCGAAGACATAAAATTAGCCTCGTTGATTGATATATCCGTCTGGGTCGGGTACGTCAGCGGCTTGACCCATTTTTTTGCCCAAAATATTTTTTCAATTATAATATAACCATATAAATAGTGTTGAAAATAAGTAAAAAAAAATACTAGAAAATAGCCATAGCTAACTAGGGTGCCTACCATGGCTGCCTATTTGCCGCCATCGTTGTCAACGAGGTCGATGAAGACCAGAGGCGCCCAAGACCACGTCCAATGCAGAGGTTGTTAAGGCGGTGTTTGTGCGGGAGGAGTCGCTAGAGGAGTGGGCGGCCTCCCTTGGGCCAGCATGGACCCCGCAGTTGGATGGCGAGGCCATCCCATTGAGCGAGCTGGTCGAGCTCGCTTTGGGCGATGACCATTTCGATCGCCTCCTCCTTCGTGAGCTTCAGCGGTTGGAGTTCCTCCTCCAAGGCACCCTCCTCGTCCTCCTCATCGTGGAAATGGGCGTGGCACTCCCGGTTGAAGCAGTCGACGTTGCCTAGGTCGGGTCGAACTCCCATGTCCCGAAGCTAGACCCGTTGTAAGAGTTGAGGGTGAATGCCGGATCCTCGCGTAGATCGGGCGGCAAGATGAATCGGCCACGACGGATCTCGTACTGGCGCTAGCGTCCCTCGTGTGGCACCGGGGGTACCGGGACACGACGTTGATTGAGGTACCAGCCCCCGCTCGGCAGGCCCGCATTCGGCCAAGGGACCGGCCGGTTCTCCTCGAACAGTCGGTGTGCGAACTCCACAGGTACTTACCGACGGTTGCACGGTGTTTTCCCCTTACCAGCGCGGCTTCGCGGTCGTGCTTCGTCTTGCGGAAAGGCCAACCCTTTCCCATGGCGATGTCGGTGGCGGTTGGTTGTAGGCGAGGAGTGGCCAGACTAGTCCTTTTAAAAAGGTCGGACGCCGCCTTCAACTGGCGGGATGCCTAAGCATCGCCCGCGCTAACACTTCCGCGCGGTGAAGGCAGGACAACACCATCGACGCGGCGCTAGGAACATAATTGTCACCGAAGCTATTACTCACGCGCGAAACATGAAACACATGCGGTCACTGACAGACGGGCGAAGGAAAATGAGGCGGACTCGTGCGCGGACCGCACTGTGTCCGCGAAGACACATTCTAGGTGCATATTTGGGCCACGAATGAGTCGTTGGACTGTTGGGCTGGTATTTTTACCTTTTTCTATCCGATCCAACGCAAACGGTCACTTTACCGTTTACGTTAGGCAGCTTGGCCAGCTGGAGATACTCTTATTTGTCAAACGTACAAATTTTTGACACGCCACACAGAACGTGGTAAATAGAAATGCACATACAGAGTGAGATGCCATTGATGCCTGAATGTAAAAAAGAAAAGTCAGTTCACTAAGAGCTTCTTTAATTCGTAGGATAAAAAATTATAGAAATACATAGGTTTGAGATGTTACATCTATTTGAATTTTATGAGAATATGAAGTTTGTTTGATTCTAGCAAAGAAGTTTTTTAATGAGATATGACCTAACGCTTTTTCTTTATAGAATTTACACAACAAGATTCCTATAGAATTAGTTTCTATAAGATATATTACTTTGAATCAAACAATTTGTGCATGAAACTTTCCATATGATCAAAATCCTACACACTTTATATGCAAATCCTATGAATCGAAGAACCCAAAAGAGAGAAAGAGGGTGTGGATGCGCTTCCTCAAATAAATTTGTATCACGAGTCTCTTATAATTCTCAACTACCCCTGCTTGCTGCAGAAACATCCTGTTAGACAAGTCGAACATGAGTTTTAGTATGGAAATGCACTTTGGATTAAAATTCTGCAAAAAACGAAAGAAAAAAGGTTTATGCAATCTGGAGGGCCCCGGTTGTTCACAAAAATCTTCGGAAGCACGATTGCTTACATAAAACTATATCTATGTAACTAGTTCTATATAAATTACTCGCAACAAGAGAAGATGGCAAAATGCACAAAATTAAATAAAATGAAGGCGCAAATTGGGCCGAGGTTGGGTGGTTAGGACGGTGGTTGTATCCCCAACCCACCAGAGTTCAAACCCCAGGTTTGATATCTGTGTGTCTCATAAAGGCGGAATATTCAATTAGTGGGAGTCGACGTTCCTGTGGGAGTCGACTTTTAGGAGGGCAGGTTCCTTCTCGAGGAGAACCCAATGATGCAAGAGATCATTGCCAAGGGAGAACCTGATCATGATGATCGATCTGAATTGAACTGATGAGAAGGTGAGGGAGTATTGTGAAATTAGAAGGGTGGATTATCTTGCATCAAGATTTTCTTGCGCCGAGATGATGGGACGTGGACAGTGGCGAAGCTAGCATTTCATCCTATCACATTTTTAAGTGCGATAAAAGAAAAATCTAACAAACCTAGCTCATAAATACATACGATATCTTAGTTGCCTCACCCTAAGAAAGTTTTCAAGATCCTTCGAATTAGGCAACAACGATGATGCATGGCGACATCGGTGTTGCCTAAATGCATGGAGACATTTGATTCCTAAACTTGCTTCATATATTTGGTCATGCTTTTCTCCAAGTTTGATTGCTACTTGTTCTTTGTTTGGTCACACTTTTTGATCGAAAACTATGATTGAGATTGAATTTACATGTTTCAAATTTGAATAGTATATTAGTATTGTCTAACGTTAAGCTGTGAATCTTTTGATTCATATAAGGTGTCACATTGAAGTCCAAGTTTGTGCTTTGTATGCATAGGAAAGTTAAAATCAGTAAAGTTTGGTTTTTTGGCGGATGGGTTTTCGGTATCTTCTGCCGGAACCCACGCCGCACTCAAAATATGTTTTATGATAATACCAAAGAATGATTTAACGGCATCTTCTAGAGTTGCACTTATGATTCTCAACTACTAGTATGTTTACAAGTGGAACATGAGTATTCGTAGGATTGATTTATTTGGATTATAATTCTCCTAATCCCTGACAAAAATCCTTCTTCAATCCAGGGAGGCTCGATTGATTATATACATCTACCGAAGCGCGACTCGTTACATAAATAAAACTACATTTGTGAAATTTGTTCCATAAATTTACTCGCCCTGCCGTGCGGTTTTTCCTGCCAAGAGAACGGTGAGTCAGGCATAGCCACGGCTAGGCTTGCTTTTAGTGTGGTCATGAGCATCCGGTAGGTACCCTCTGTTCCTCTGCCAGCCTTAAATGGCTGTTAGCCTGTGAGAGAGAGATCTTGCTGACCTCATCGATCCTGGCCACTAAGAGCAATTCCAATAGTATAGCCAGTTGCTGGCTATAAGCCAAGTGCCATGTCATCTATAGCTAACTTAGAGCCAACATATACAACAGTGAGCTATAAAAGTGTAGTACTTTTACAATACATGGCCCACCTTTTAGTCTTACATAGTGCCTAGGAGCACGTGCTAGAGCTGGCTATAAGATAAGAGCCCAGTTCTCTTCTCTCTCCTAATCTCTCTCCTCCAACTAAGCAAATTTATAATATTTTATCTCTTATAGCCAGCTGACTGTACCTTATTGTACTTGCTCTAATTAGGGCATGGCCAATGCATACCTTCGGGCTGGTTGACTCGCAGCTTTATCTTGGTTTGGGTGGTCTAAATTAGGTTTGGATAAGGAGGCGGTCTCTTCATCAGGAGGCACCCTCTTTAGCCATAAAGTGAAAACTGAGTGAAAATGTGAGAGAGAAAGAGAAAATCAAATCAGCTTTTGAGAGAAAGACATTAATGGGACCATAACATGGCATACATATGTCAAAAGTTTTATCCAAACCTAGTTGGACAGCTGCCTCCATTGCTCATGCCCTAACCAACCTTCCCAATGCTGCATTCTCTTCGGGGCATCTCCAATGGGACCACGTGCGATCGCGCTGACGTGCGACCCATAGTGACCGGGCCGTCCGCAACAGCGCAAACATGGCCATGCGGTAGATTTGCGTCTCTGTGGTTGCTGCGTGGACGCTGCGGTCGTCCGCACGGTCCTCACACGGGTCCGCCTGGCAGCGGCATAGATGGTTCGTCTTCAGCGCGACATAACTTACGAGGGGCGCGCTGCAGCTTTTCAGGACAACGTTGATGGCGCACCTCGGCTTCCGCGAGCATGCGCTGCTGGTAGGCGTCGCAGTGGCATGACATTTAAGGCGAGTTGACATCTGAGCCTTTTTAAAGGTTCGCTGTCGACGCCCATTTTCCCGACTACACAATTGCCAGAGTCCACCGTATCCACCCGACCGACGCCATGGGGAAGAAATATTGGCCGTTCCACAAAACCAAGAACGACCACGAGGCTAGTGGCTCGCGGTCTGACAAAAGTCGCGGGTCGGGCGGTACGTCCGCATCGAGTTCGCGCGCCGCCTCTTGGAGGAAAACCGGCCGGTGCCATGGTCGGACGCAAACCTGCCTAGAGGAGGCTGGTACCTCAACTCCAGGCGCGTCCCAGTCCCCCCGCCCCCCTTGCCACGCGAGGGCCGAGAGCACCGTGACGAGGTGCGCCGTCGCCGAGCCATCTTGCCGACCGATCTCCGAGAAGATACGGCGTATGCGCTGAACTCCTACAACTAGATCTCGTTCGGGGCATGGGAGTTCGATGTGCTCTGTCGAGATGGATACCTCGGCGACCTCGACTACTTCGACCGCGAGATCATCGCGAAAGAAGAGGAGAACGGCGAGGAGCATGACTACGCCGCCGAGGCCGAGCACGGAGACAATGACCACGACGACGACGGGCCTGCGTGGGATCCGGAGATCGACCCAGTCGCCGGACATTAGCGAGGAGGAGGCCATTGCCATGGCATGGCCAATAGCGAGCTCGACGAGCTCAACGAGCTCGCTACGTGGGACGGCCTCGCCATCATGCTGCGCGAGTCGGTGCTCGCGCAGGGGAGGTCAGCGACTCCTCCGGCCATGCCGACGCGTTCCAACGACCGCGCGACGGCTGCTGCTCCTTCAACGGCCTGGGATCCGTGGCCACCTCCACCAGAGCCTCATGCACCGTCGATGGCCTGGCCACAGTTGCCGCAGCCTGCCCTTCCTCCTCCATCGCCGGCATATCAGCTTCCATGGCCGATGCCGTAGTTCATCGACCTCATCAGCGATGACGAGCAATAGTCAATAGCTAGGTTTTAGCAGGCCTTTCTGGCCTTTTTTAAAGTCTTTTTTTATGTTTTTTATTAATATAAATTATGGCTTTATCAAAGGGAAAAAAATTATGTGTCGTGCCTCTAGAGCCACCCGACGCAAACGGACACGCGGTCGATTTCGGCCATTTGGGTCGATGCAAACGGACGCGACGTGTCCATTTTGGCGTCCGAAATGCGTCGCCCCGCTGGAGATGCCTTTAGGGCGTCTTCAACGGGGCGACGCAAATCAGACGCCGAAATCGACCGTCTGTGTTTGTTTGCGTCGGCTCACGGACATCGAAATGGTGGCCAGGCCAAGATTGTCCGTTTGCGTCGGGGTCAGCTCCAGCGGGCCGACGCATTTCGTCCGACGAGGCCAGCATGTTCTCTGTTTAAAGTAGAGAGAAAAAATGTTCACGTGGTATTTCTAGGTAGAATCGAGGTTTTAAACTAGGTAGTGCAACATGTTGAAAGAAATTAAACATACAAACTGCGAATAAATATGTCCAAACTAATTTTTAAACTAGCTACTTCTTCTCCACGGAGGCGCTTCCTACTAGTCACCTCTTCGGAAGAGCTTGTGTCGGTCGATGCGTCCGACGAGTTTGTGTACCCCTCCGACGAGTAGTCATTGGGGTCTTCATCGCCTACGTCCTCGCCCAGGCCCTTGCCTCCTTATTTTCCGCCGCCACCTCCTCGATCGCCTCCTCCGCCTCCAGTGGCGCCATCCTGGCGGCTTCCCCTAGCTATCGGTGTCCGATGGTAAAGATATGTTGCTCATGGCTCATAGAGATGAATGGCGCAGGCCGGTTGGAGATCCTTAGCGCAGACGCATGTGTCTTATTGAGCGGAGATTAATGACGGTGCATATACCAAAGAGGGCTGCGGTTGCTCTTCCGCGGTGTTTCGCGCTCCGTTCCGATGGTTCGCGCGTCGATCGACGCGGTTGCCACTCCGACGGTTGCCCTTCCCTGCAGTTCTTGTGCTTACATTCGCGTCGGCTCGAGCCAGAATCGCTGCCAGGCGGGCCCGTGGGACAAGCGAGCAGATGCTTGGTGCGACTACGCAGCGTCCGCGAAGACGCAAACGTGCCACATATTTGGGTCGCGTTTGGGTCTCCGCGAATGACCCGGTCACTATGCGTCGCCCCGCTGGAGCAGGATGCAGGCATGTGAGCGCCGACCTCCCAGAACATCTCCGTCACCCACACGGTGACGTAGATGCGCTGGCTCGGGCTCCGCCACCGGTAGCGACATGGTGAATACCGCCGGCGCGACCTGGTGGCTCGACCCCGCCTTGTCGTCGTTGCGGCCGCGCTGCTCCTTCTTGTGGGCCATTGCTACGACGGAATGCGTGTGTGAGAGTAGGTGTGGATAGGGACCACGTGGGGATGATGAGTCTCATCGGTCCCCTTTAACAGGACTCGCGCGCGTCGTTGCGACACCGACGGGTGGCCCCTTGAAGACCAACAGGTGGACGCGCGTCGTTGCTTTGTCCGCAGCCGCGTAAAACAAGGCCAGATTTGGGCTGGCATTGGATCGTGTAGGATGCCGCGGTGTTCGTTTTGGGTTTGCATCGCCGTGTTGGACGACGGTTTTGTCTAGCTCGCTCCATCCGAAGGCACGTGGGTGGGATATGTGGCCGCGTTGAAGATGGCCTAAACCGTGTGAGTTACAGCTGACGGCTAAAGTAAATTTTATTACTAATTATCACTGGCATGCAAGGTTGGAAAAAGCGGTAGGCGTAAGCGAGGCGATTTCCATTCGCCTAGTGCTTAGGCGATGCTTAAGCGGCCTAGGCGCAGCCTAGGCGGACATAGTTTATATCATCAAGTGTGTATATGGGTTATTATATGCGAATAAACATTAATTTAGAGCATGTAAATGTGTAAATTTCTAATAACTACCTTGAAAATAATACCCATCTAACTCGATCGTGAAGTATTGCATGATTTCATATTGCGGAAAACAATTTCTTGGTTACACTGCCTAGACTTCCGCTTATGCCCTAGGCGAGGCGTTTGTCCATCACCTAGTTCCTAAGCGTGCTTAAGCGGTGCCTAAGCGTCGCCTTGTCCAACAGAGCTGGCATGTGTGAAGGTGTTGGTGTTGGTGTGGTGTGGTGTGGCTTGGGGGAGCAGTACTCTTTTGTCTGAGGGTGTGATGACGAGAGAGCAGTAGGGCAGAGGACCCAGGCTGCCAGCACAGGAGCTACTAGTCCCTAGCTAGGATCTGCATCCCTGGCACAGAGATTCCAGATCTTCTGGCCGCCTTGATCATTTGCATGGAGGTGCAGATGCGAAAATCAAGAGACCTGCATGAATGCAGAGAGAGAAAAGGCTGACATTCACAAACACTAGTCTCCCTCTCTCAACAAGCCCATGCCTTTCTTCCCTCCTTTCTGTTGTCTCCTTCGGCTAGCTCAAAGTTATTGCATGCTCCCTTCACCTCAAAGAAAAGTTCTTGCGTTGCATGCACCAAGCTGATGATGAAGAGTGTGCCCCTGTAGCTTGCCCACACCCTGCTAAAAGAGCCCATCATGCAAGCCTGCTTTGGACGCAATGCCTAGCTTGGCTCCTTCCTCTTGGCCTCTCACCCTGAGCTGAGTTGCATGCTTTGCTTCAGAGCATCTCCACCGGCGCCACCGGTAGCGGCCTCGATAACTTTTTGAGGGCTGGGAGCGAAAATGGACTCGCACCGGCGTGTCCTAAACGACGTCGGCCAATTTTGGAGCCCAATAGAATTGCCGACAACCCCGTGCTGGTCCCTTCGCCAAGGGCGCGAATCGGGCGCACCGGCGCCTCGCGAGGCTGAATTTTTTGGGCGTGGGAGCCGCCTGTCAGTGACGCCAGGGCGCCGCGCGGGATATTTTATCGCCACGACGCCTGGCGGGAAACTCTCCCGTCACGGTGCCGCGCGGGAAACTCTCCCGCCACGACACCGCGCGGGGTGTTTCCCGCCTTGCCGGCTGTCTATATTATCCCCCTCCCCCGCCATTGCTGCAAAAACCCTAGAAAAAAGCACAATGTGGGATTCGTGGGATGAGGCGGCGCTAGAGGCGGCGGTAGAAGAGTTGGAGGTGGACCCGCAGCTCGCAGAGTACGAGGCGTGGGAGGAGGCGGCGCTAGCGGCGACCGTAGATGCCTACGACGCGGGCGAGCGGCAGCGCCAGGAGGCGGAGCGGCGAGACCGGAGGGAGCGCGGGGAGGAGCGACGGGAGGTGGAGCGGCATCGGTAGGAGGCGGAGCGGCGGCGCTATGAGGAGGAGAACCGGGTGGCGCTCGAGGAGGCGGAGCGGCTGGAGATCCTGGAGGCGCAGCGACGGCGGGAGGCGCGACGACGGAAGGGGTGGGAGGAGCTTGCGCTACGGCGGTTGCAGCGGGAGGAGACGCAGCGTCAGGATGATATCTACGAGGCACGTCGTTTGGCGGAGATGCAGCTCCGGCTACAGAGGTAGGAGTTGGATCACCGTCGGCGGCGGGAGGAGCTGGAGCATCAGCTGCGTCAGGAGGCGGTGGCCGTGGATAGAGCCGCGTACTTGACGTTCGTGGCGGAGAGAGCATGAGATTATCGGCGGAGGAGCAGCGGAGAGACCAGGGGAGAGACCATCGGAGAGAGCAGCGGCCGATCGTCCACCTCCATAGAGCCAAGTGGTCAGTAGGTAGTAGGTTAGAGATAAGCATGTTTCAAATGTCATCCGGGATTGAGGAGTGAATAATGTTTTACTCGGATTTGACCGAAAATATTATTCATTCCTCGATCCCGAATGACATTAAAATAAAACTCTAATTTGTGTAAAAAATATCTATCGAGGCCACCGTTTGGGAGCACCGGTGTAAGAACAGCGCCCCAAATAGAGGATGTTGTGCTGGTGCCCCTGCCGGGCGCCTATTTAGGTGCTACCGGTGGAGATGCTCTCAGTTTCTTGCATTCGAGCGTTCAGGCCACAAGGGGGACTGGAGGAGTATCCATGCAGGTGTAGATTTCCTCTCCTGCTTAAGTTGGATTTTTCTATTTGATGTTGCCTTTCCCCCTTCCACGGTGTTTTTTTTTAGTTGTTGAAACCCTGTTTTCATGAACTTGATAGGAGCCTACCTTGCCTGTTTCGCTCTATGCACGAGTCACATAATTCACACTGCAACCATGTGCATTTGGATTAGCTAGACTACTAGAGCACTAGTGAGGACCGGCCTTATTCTTCTTTTGGCCATCGTGTGTCTCACCAGTGACCAATCATTTGGTGATAAACCCCATGAATACCCTTTTAACTAAGGGCATCTCCAGCGGCGCGACGCAAATGGTCGTTTTCGTCCGCTGTGACCGGAAATGCGTCTAGCACCCTCTCCAGCGGGGCGACGCAAAGTGACCGGGCCGTCCGCGGAGACGTAAACCTGGCCCAAATATGCGCCTCGGATGCGTCTCCGCGGACACTGCGCAGACGCCGAAAGTGTCCGCTCGTATCCGGCGGACGTTTCGTCGGGCCCGCCTGGCAGCGACCCTGCGTCAATGCGTCTTCTCAAACGCGCCTGCGACTGGCGCCGCTGCGTCGCTTCGGCAGTCTACGCCACGTTAATGGCGATGGCTCGGCTGCCGAGCGGCCGCAGCCCACCTCCGCCAACCACGTTAATGGCGTCGCCACGCGTCCCGCGGCCACCGCATGCCTCCGGCCTATATAAAGGGGCCGCGCCTTCTTCTACCTCATCCACTCCTCCATAGAACCCTAGCCGCCACAAAGCTCCAGCGTTCCGCCGCCTAGGTGTTCCTGCGACGCAGCCAGCCCCGCGAGGAAGACCATGGCGGGTCCTGGTGGCCGGCGAGGCGGTCGAGGCCGCGGCCCTGGACGGCCCCGGGGACGGGGCGGGGGCCGCCGTGGTGGAGCAGCTACGGCCCCACGCTCGCCGTCGCTGCGCCCTCTTCGTCTTCCTCCGACGTGGAGGGACGCTGCTTCGAGTTCCTCCTCCGCATCGACGACGACCCGCTCGGCATCAAGCGTCTCCCGGACAAGTTCGCCGAGTTCGTCGACGGCGTCGAGCCGGCGCATTTGCGGCTACGGGAGGCCAGCTGCAACTCCGCCGCCGGCCCGTGGAGGTCCTGTTCGACGGCCGGGGCAAGATGTACTTGCACACTCGGGTGGGGCAAGTTCGCCCGTGACCCGGCGCTCGAGCCCGGCTGCCGGCTCACCTTCCTCTACGAGGGAGACGGTGAGATGGTCGTCAAGGTCTTCGACGACACGGCCTGCCGCAGGCACTACCACACCGGCGAATCCGAGTCGGACTCCGATAGTTAGAACGTAGAGTGTTCTTTCTTCGCAGCGAATCTGGCTACGGGCCAGACGAAGCCAGTAGTGGAAGGTTTCTGTCTGTTTGCCATCGGTAGAACCAACAAGGGCGTCGTCAATCCTCCCGCTGGATTTTCCAGTTTGGGTGACTGGGTGTGCCCTCGAATGTTCTTTCTTGGCAGCGAACATACGGAAATCAACACAACTGGTTTCTATTTTTAAAATATTTATATTTGTGTCCACCATGGTGCAAACTATGTATTAGTTTGTGTAAACCATGTTCCAAACTATGTATTAGTTTGTGTAAAATAATTTTCCAATTTGTAATATTTGGAAGTATGTTGAAATGAAAAAGAGAAAAAAAATGCGTCGGGCCGCTGGAGCCAACCCCAGACGCAAACGGACACGCGGACGAAAACGGTCATTTCAGCGTCCGCTGCGCGACGCAAACGGACGCGCGCGGACACTAAAATGCGTCGCGCCGCTGGAGATGCCCTAAGGGCATCTTCCATCGGGGCGACCCATATCGGACGGCCAAAATATTTTAATCGCACGTCCGTTTGTGTTTGGGTGTGCTCCCAGCTGGACGACCTATTTTTTGTAATAATATTTAAAACTCATAATGTACTACAAACTATGCAAACTATACTTACAAGCCTAGACTACTTGCTGGCCGACGGCTCGGCCCCGTCGTTGCGTCCCTCCCTCGTTTGCTTCTCCGCCGCCAGCCGTGTGGCCGCTAGAGCTCGGTGCGCCGCCGCGTCCTGTAGCAGGCACCACCGCAGCGTCTCGTTCGCGACATCCTTGGCCATCTTTAGCGTCTGGAAGGAGTCGACTAACGCTCTCTACTACGCCCCTTCTCCTCCGAGGTAGGCGCATCAGGGTCATCAGAAGACCATGATATGTCGGAGGAGTCGTCCTCTGCGGCGGCCGCCACCCTGCGGCGTTCCATCTCGGCGTCGAACGCCGCGTGGGCGGCCCGCTCCTCCTCTCCTTCCTTCTTCGCGTCAGCCAGGAACTTTGCGTCCCTGACCGGGTCAAGGAGGTCGTCGGTGTTGTCGTAGTCGTCGAACTCCTTGTCGGAGCTCGAGACTGGGGGAGGTGGAGTCGGAGGTGGAGGCGCGGTATCTTGGCCGCGGCCGGCGCTGCTCATGGTGGCAAAGGTGGAGGTTGTGCGGCGGCGACGCTACGGTGGAGGTTGTGCGGTGGCTAGGGTTTTGTGTGGGAGGAGATGAGATGCCCGCGGCACGCGTGGCATCACCATTACTTCCTGCGTAGAGGTAGGCGACGGCCGCACGCCATGCGAGTCATCGCCATTACGCGGCCGCAGACTGCCGAATCGACGCCTCGGCGGCAGTACTGGCGCGCCTGAGAAGACGCATCAAGCCTAGGTCAGTGTCAGGCGGGCCCAACGCGAGCGGACACTTTGCGCGTCCGTGCAGCGAGACGCATTCGAAACGTATATTTAGACCAGGTTTGTGTCGCTGCGGACGACCCAATCACTATGCGTCGCCCCGCTGGAGTAGGGCCCGGACGCTATTTTTCAACTCCGTAGACCCAAATGATCGCTCAGCGTCCGTTTGCGTTGGCCGTTGGAGATGCCCTGAGCTATATAGCTTTTTTTCGATAAAGGGAATATATTAATATCAAGAGATACCAATTACACCCAGCCTCTGCAATAATGCATCACCCTAATGGCACTACGGATGCATACAGCCAAAAAAAAGGAAAATAAAATTAAGAAGCAAAAGTCCCGCTACAGTATCTCGGGCCTAACAACAGCAATACATCCACCGCCATGACAACACCTGAATTACAGACTCTCCAAAAAATGACGCCTCCAAGAAGGGAACCGTGCTCAAACACCATCGTCGCCCGATAAAAGATCTTAGGTATTCACCCTGAAGATAGTCCCCACTCTCAAAACAATGCCTCCACCAAGGTCACTGCCAGGCACAACCAGTTAAGGCCAGACCTTGGGTTTTCACCCTGAAAGGTAGGACTCTGCGCTTCACATGTGTTCGCCTCCACTTTCATACCGCTGCTATGAAGCCCGGACATCAAGCAAGCCCCTCAACAGCGCGGAGACTTGAACCTCCCTTAGCTAGTCCTCCCCTCCAGCCTTCATGAAATTCTCTTCTTCCGACTTTCATCATGGATCCATAGTCACTTGATGTCAACACAGAAAAAGAGCTTCGCGCTGCTCCCTCCAGAACCAAACGGTCGGAATAAACGCATGGGTGTGCACAACCGAATACCTCCGATCCAGCAAACTCCAGGCAAAGCACTATTACATTCGCCGGCGGAGCCTTCCGGAACTCATCCCTCCGGCCAGATCACGAGTCCAGGCCTCCGGTAGGTCCTCCTCTTCACGCAAGAGAGGCCCTAGGACCGCCGCCTTTATTCAGGTCGGACCCCCACGTCGGCGACCATCCCGGGCTGGCCAACCCAACCCTCCACCGGCGACACCATCGCCGGCTTCCATGCACCTCGATCTCACCGCCGGATGGCGGTGATAGATCAAAAATCCACCACCACCAACCGCAGGCCGACCCTCTCCGACGAAGAAGAGGCCACCTCCTCCGTCGAACCCAAGGCTGCTGCCTCGGGCGCCCTCGTGTCGCGGAAGATGCCCGAGATCGCCTCCACGCACCGGCGAGAGGCGGGGGTGGATGGCATGGCGCAGACCGAGGGCCTGGCCGCCGCCCACCACCAGCCCCTGCCGGAGTGCTGCGGGAAGCCGACGAGAGGAGGGAGACCGTAGCGTCGCCCATCCCAACCGCGCCGGCCGGTCTGCCAGGGGACAATCGACGGGAGGAGAGCCGTCGTCGTCGTCGCCCATCCCACGTGCGTCTGCTCCGCCATGCATCGAGGGGGTGGGATCCGGTCGCCGTTCTCCACGCAGCGACGAGGAAAGGCCCCCGCTGCCGCCACTCCCCGAGGGACTTTGCCCCGGCGGCGCTACCGGTGGCGGCGGCGGAGGGTGGGGTGTGGGAGAGGTTAGGTTGCGGGAGAGGTTAGGGTCACATTAGACGGTACATCACGACCGGGCGAACTATATAGCTATGCCTTGTATGCTTGCATGGGCACCCCTTTCTCACTCCTGCGCCATTGCTTCTCCTCTCTTCTCCTTCAATTTCTTTTCTGAGAGAAGAACCCAACCCCAAACCTCTGACCCGGTGTCAAGATCAGGTGAGAACACCTTCCTACCCCAATTGTTTTCTTCTTCCTTGTATGCATTCTATTTGGAAGTGATTATCTTTCCATTTTAGGATCCGTGTGAGGGGCTGAATCTTCAGAATTATCCTTCTCATTTTCTTCTCTTTTCTAGGCTCAACTCTGCATCTGCTACTATGATTTGCCTGTATGTTTTCCCCATATAAGCTTGCTCTGTTTTATTTCCTTGCAAGTAGATCATGAGTATTGCTTGCACCGCCGGTTCTAGTGGCACTGTAAACTAGTAGAAAGAGCTGTTGAAAAGATCGAATCCTTTGATCCATGGGTACCTACTAGTACTGGACTAGTACACCCTGATTTTGGAGTATTATCTGTCAAGAATCTTGGTAAGAACAGTGCCCCCAATGATCTGATTCGAGTTGCTGTCTCCAGGCATCCTTCAATCGCTGCAGTTCTTGGAGGTTCCCAACAAGGCTGCGATGGGCAGCAGCTATCCGTGGAGTCCGCAATTTGGAGTCGACGCCATGAACGGCTTCTTCGCGTCGAGTGGCGGCTGCATGCTCGGCGCCGACGTGCCGCCGTTCCACCCGAGCATGCCGCCGCCTGATCACGGCGGGTACGGCCTTGGCCTCTCCTCTGGCGGTGCCACGGCGTCGGATGTCGGCGCGCAGTTCGCGGGGAACAACCTGCTGCTCGCCTCCCTCGCCGGCCAGCTCTACGCGTCTGCTTACGCGCAGCCGCCGCCGCCGCCGCCGCAGGGCGATCACCTCGGCACCAGGACGCCACCGGAGGAGGAGATGGACGGCGGCTATGGCCACTCCGGTGCGGTCACCCTCGCCTGCCACGGCCAGTCGGATGCTCGTGCCATGGCTCCCTGCTCCGTTTCTTCCTCGGACAGCATGGCGAGCAGCACCGACCAGTTCTCGCCTGGACCGAGCCGCTCCGCCGTGACGCACACGAGCAGAGCAGAGCCGTCGCAGCAGCAAGGGTACTTCCAGCAGCCGCAGCAGAGCTTCTGGCCGGTGCATTTCGCCGTGGTGGTGGCGCGTTCGCCGTACGCGCCGGTGGCGCAGCGGGCGCTCAACAACGCCGTCAGCCACGTGCTGCACGGCGTCGCGGACGCCGACGCCGACGACCCGGACGTCAGCGGCGCGTCGAGCTGCTCCGCTGTGGGCCTCGGAGACCAGTCCATGGCCTCTCTCGAGGAGCGTTCGCACGGGCACGGCGGCGCGCGGTGGGGCGAGGCTCACAGGGTCAGGAACGAGCTCATCAACCTGCTTCAGCTCGTGAGCATTTTTTTTCCCACACATTTTTCAGAGTTAACTGCAAGATTGACCATGCGAAAGATTGACCATTGTGATCTCTGATGATGATGCGCAGATGGACGAGAAGTACTACCGATGCCTGGAGGAGATCCAGAGCACGACGGCCAAGTTCAGCGGCCTGGTGCAGCCGTCGGGCAGCAGCGGGGGCAGCATCTGCGCGCCGTTCGCGCACCGCGCCGTGTCGTCGGCGTACCGCGCACTGAAGCGGCGGATCACCGGCGAGATCATAGCGGCGGAGGGATGGCCTAGTCACCCCCACCC
This sequence comes from Lolium rigidum, assembly GCF_022539505.1. Taxonomy (NCBI): domain Eukaryota; kingdom Viridiplantae; phylum Streptophyta; class Magnoliopsida; order Poales; family Poaceae; genus Lolium; species Lolium rigidum. The sequence goes on from NC_061509.1 coordinate 90,196,250, forward strand.
CCACCGCGCGGAATCCTCGATGATGGTCTCTGGCGTGAAGATGGAGGAGAGCGGCAGCTGGGACGAGTCGGCGTTCATACAGAAGCACCTGGTGCCGCGGCGCCGCGCGCTGCCGCACCAGGACTGGCGCCCGCATCGCGGGCTGCCGGAGAGGAGCGTGTCCGTGCTCAAGGCCTGGCTGTTCGAGAACTTCCTCCACCCGTAAGCTGGTCGCGCACCATGGCTGCACGCCGAAGTTCGTTGCTACGTTTTCTTGGACTGCTAATGATCTGATGATAATGTCTTCTTCAGGTACCCGCAGGACAGCGAGAAGGACATGCTCGCAGCCAGGACCGGCCTCACCAGGAACCAGGTAACAAGTTCATTCCTGACCATCGATTCCAAGCACTGATCCGCCATGGCGTTGATCGTGAGTGAATTTGGCGCCTGACATTTTGGTTGTTTCTTCAGGTGGCGAACTGGTTCATCAACGCTCGAGTTCGGCTATGGAAGCCGTTGATCCTGGAGCTGCACGAGGAGCTGAAGAGGAGCTCGGGTCGAGTGGATGGTCCGGCACCGCCGGCGATGGAGCACATGAGCAGCCAATACGTTGTGGGCTGAGAATCCTCCGGGCTAGCTGGGGAGACTTGTGCTGCAAATTGGAACGGGAGATGCTAGACCATTCAGCTCAGGTCATCATCTAGAGCCAGCTTGATTTGAACTGATCGGCGCATTCAACTTGCATCGATAGCAGAATTTTATGCCGTTCGACTCTACTAAATGCGATTCCAGTCCGCTTCGTGCACATCGCCACCAGTTATCACTTCTCCGGTCGTTGCATTTGAAGTCTGTAAACTGAAATGCGTCGTTCTGAATCGATCGAGAATTAACAAGAAAATCTCAGTCAACCCAGTTTAGAGCATCTTCAGTCTCTAAAACCATGTTCAGTACATACGCCGAATCTGCTGAATGGGAGATGCCGTAAGGTGCTGCCGCCTTCCCACCGTAGTTGATCAAAGTAGTCGCTTTAGTCAATCAATATTACAGATCGGGTGTAAATTGTTCGACGACGACGCCTGTTGAGTGAGTCCACTCTAGCCTGTCCAGCACGATGATCTTGGCCTGCACTATCAGTGATGCTAATGCTGTTGCTAGTGTACTAGTTTGATGCGGACGCATGTGTTCTCGTCGATGCGGACGCAGGTGTGCTGGCTAATGTTGTTGTGAATGCGCTTGCTGATGCTACCCCTGCCTCTAGAGCTGGAGTTGGTGCCGATGCCGTGGATGGCTATTATAGCATCGATCTTATCGAAGATTATGACTTTGTAGAAGTTGTCTGCCGTTAGAACCCGGGGATCCATTCCCGCCGTTAAGGCGGTCAAGAGCATCAAATACTCTCTGCGTTTCTTCACGACGACATCCTTCTTGATCCGCATCTTCTCTTCTTGCTTCTGCGTCACCCACCACTCCTCGTCCTTCTTGTCACGAATGAGCAGATTCAATGAGACATCGAGGATACATTTGTTGATCGACGACTGAATCTTCTTGGTCCACATTGCTTCAAGCGTGCTGGCCTTGGTCGCATTGTTGCCGATAGGACGTCCTGCTGATGCTGCAAGCGGTGCATCCAGATCATTGATTCCATCTTTGCCCTTCGTCAAGGAAATACGTGTCAACCACCACTTCTCATAGGTTTTGAGCTAGGTATAGCAATGCAGTAAGCCGAATCCTATATGGCCTTCTAAATTCTTCCGGTTCAAGCGAGAGAGTGTGGTTCAACTAATGAAAGGAAGTGCAAAGATAATCATGTATAACCATATAGAAAGAGATGTGAGAAGGGACGGTGGCGCACATACCTAGTCGACGGGGGTAGTGTCGCTGTCCACCCTTAGCTTGATTTTGGAATGGTAGAAATGGAAGATGTTCACATGCGCCAATATGATGGCCCAGCGCGTCGACATTGCCTTCTACCTCCTTTTCATTACCATCATGGTGTAGTCCTTGTCCAGGTACTTGCACTAGTTCAACTCTTCCATGATCCTCGCCCAATAGGTGCCATATTTTTTGATTGGTGCCGGTGATCGCGTCGATGCTCACCGTCTTCTAGGAGTCCCACAAGTACTGGTCTTCCAGATCCTTCCACTTGGGGCCTCGTGTGCCCGTCACTACATTCTTTTTTCTTCTTCTTGCCAGTCTCATCAAGACCACCCTCTAGCTCGACGTTGTCCTCTACCTCGACACCTCGCTCCTTCCTCGTCTTCCACCTCCACTTCCCCTTTCCCGCACTCGCCCTCGTCCTCTTCATCGCCCCCGCCCCCGTCCTCATCCTCTTCAACGCCCTCGTCCTTCTTTCATCCTCGTCTGCGGCCTCTTCATCCCCGCGCGTCGGTATTCCGTCGAGCGGGTTACCGGTGCTTCCCTCGAACTCGAGCGGACCCCTGCGCCTAGTGAAGGAAACATCATCACCATGTCCTTGGTGACACCTCTTGTTGTACGTCAGGGAGAAGAACATGACATTCGGGTTGAACCCGTCGTGCGGCGCAACGTTGGCGTATTGCGACGAGACCGTGGCGCCGCGCTCCCATGGTCGTTAAAGAAACCTGGCGTCAATAGGGAGTCCATCCACAAACTGTACAGCAGGCCGCTCGCCGAGCCGCTCCATGGGCTCGCGGTAGCGGAAACAACACACACAGTCAGCGCAGTGAGGTGCTTCGCATTGGCTGCTCTCGCCTTCTTCACGCCTGCCGATAAGCGCCTACCTCTCCGCTCCGCCATCACGAAACTGTGCTGCATGCAGTCTGCCACCAATTTCTCATGGGTCATCGACTCCAGCTTCATCTTCAGCATCGATTCTTTCCGCAGCTTCGTGAAGGGCGCCTTCACCCCATCCTGCTCCGGCGCCTTGCCCGGTGGCTTCGCTGCCACCTTGCTGGCCGCTATCTTGGGGTTTTTCGGCTACATGTCTACGATTTTATATAGTGCACCGGTAGATAACCTCCATGAAAGAAGAATTTTTTATTATCAAACACTGTCAGCCTAATAAGTACTTTGAACCTATGATCCACTCCATCAAGCTAGTTGCCAAAAATATTAGCAACGCTTCGCGGCGGGTATAAGGTTGAACCTTTTTAGCTGATTGACCATATAGACCTAGCGAAACCGCATTGGAAGAACAAGTGTTAAAATGTCTCATCATGATGACAAAATACACACTTCGTACTACCCTCTCATTTACGCTTTGCAAGGTTATTTTTGGTAAGAATGAACCATCGATGACGATACCAAGCAAAAAATTTCGTTTTCAAAGGTATCTTTCATCAGCCAGATTTTCTTAATATTAGCTACCGGCTGTAAAGGTTGGATCAACGCTCTATACATAGAATCACCATTCGCTATAAGATTCCACCGGAACTCATCCGCCCCTGTGACAGTTGGATGGAATTAAATTGAGCTATCAATGTATTCCAAGCTCACCGAAGGTGGAGAAGATTCCATCACCTTAACTAAGGTGTCACCTTTATGGCGCACAATAGTATATAGAGTTCAATATTGTTCCCGAAGAGTGGTATTACCTAACCATTTGTCCTCCTAGAACCTAATCTCAAAACCATCCTTAATAGAAAAAGAACAAAATGAAAAAAATCTTCTTAGTTGCCATGATGCCAACCCAGAAGTGTGAATCTCCATGTTTCCAAATAACTTGGAAAATTGCCTTCGAGCCTACATATTTCCTCCTAAGTATAGTCACCCAATCCCTATCTTCAGTTAGCAACCTAGCTAAGCATTTACTAAGAAGAGCTATATTCTTAAACTCTAGGTCATGAACACCAAGCCCTCCTTGATCTTTTGGCCGGCAGACAACACTCTATTTGGTAAGCTGGAATTTTTATTCTCACTATCTCCTTGCCAAAAAAACCTTGACACGAAAGTAATCCAACCGATGAAAGACTCCATTAGGCAATTGGAAGAAGGATATCATGGACAATACCATATTCGTTAGTATTGAATTAATCAGAACCAATTTTCCACCTAGAGATAGCAATTTTCCTTTTCAGATGCTAAGTTTCTTCTGCAGTCTTTCCTCGACGAGTTTCCATTCGGCGACCGTAAGTCTTCGAAATTGAATCGGAATACCTAGATAGCTTATTGGAAACTGTCCAAGCCCACAACCAAAGATCTCGGCATATAGGTTGCCATCGTCCTGGGCATCACCAAAGCATAACAACTCATTTTTATGGAAGTTAATTCTCAACCCCGATAATTGCTCAAAAGTTGATAAGGTTAATTTCAGATTTCTTGCTTTCTCCGGGCCGTGTTCCATATAAATAATTGTATCATCGACATACTGTAGAATAGATAGTCCGCCATCAACCAGACGGAATACCACCCCTTCAATTTGCCTATGAGCCTTTGTGCGCTCAATAATGATAGCTAGCATATCAGCCACATTGTTAAATAACATTCATGATAATGGGTTGCCTTGCTTTAATTTTTTTCGTCTTGAAGTATTTAGCAATATCATCATTGACCTTGATGGCGACACTTCCAGTGAAAACAAAGTTATTAATCAGAGCACACCACTCAGTTGAAAAACCTTTTATCTTGATTGTTTGTTATAGGAAAGATCATCTAACTTTATCATAGGCCTTTTGAAAGTGAATTTTTTGGATTACACCATTCATCTTTTTACGATGCAACTCATGAACTGTTTCATGCAAGGTGAAAAATCCATCCATGATATATCTTCCTTGCATAAAAGTCGATGAGTAGGGCGAACCACATGTTCATCGACCGAATTCAGCCTAATTGCACCAGCCTTAGTAAAAAATTGAAAGTAGACATTTAAAAGATACATGGGTAAGTACTGCTGAATTCTTTCTGCTTCATTAACCTTGGGTAGCAGGATATTTCACTAAAGTTAATACAAAAAAGTTCCAGCTGACCCACATGTAGGACGGAGAAAAGCTCCATGAGATCTGATTTGATAATCTTCCAAAAGTTCGGGTAGAACTCTGCTAGAAAATCATCCAGACCTGGGGTCTTATTATGTTCCGTTTGGAAAACAACCTTCTTAACCTCATTCCTCTTGTGGGACATGAGGAATGTGGTCAATCCTAGATTCATCCATCGATAGATTGCTCTCCAGAGGATCCCCAGACAAACCTTTATAATAGTTTGTAATGTATAACTTAAGCTGCTCATGACCTTCGATCGTACCCTCGTCATGTGTAAGAGAATGGATGAGTTTCTTCCTATATTCTCCATTTGCTCCACTGTGAAAGTATCTCATATTCGCATCTTCTTCTAACATGAATTGGATCTTAAATCGTTGGTACCATTTGAGTCCTTCTTCCCGAAGGATACCCGCCAAATTTGCATTTGCTTCACTTTTTTTTTGTCAATTTCTTGCATTGTTAGCAGTCTGACCTCCGTAATTGCCTCCAAGTCAATAGTGGATGATAGGCTGAGTTTTTTTTTCCTTTTTAAGCTGCGCACTCATATGTCTCGCCCATCCACCTAGAAACCTACCCTTGACATGTAGTTCATTATTCCATCGTTGGAGCGTCTGATCAGCTGCGGGCTTCCCCCACACTATTCTTACCAAGTTGGCAAAACCATCCCTTTGCAATCATTCAAGTTCAAACTTGAACGGACGTGTGCTCGGTGGTCTATGCACTCTAGTGAAAACTCATCCGAGAAATCCTCAACTCCTGGGAGTGCTCGTACAAAAACTATTGGATATTTAGATTCCCAATTAAAATCCATAAGGACACGATCAAAACTAAATAGTTTCTACCATCAGTGATTTAGTGCTACCTTTTGAAATAAAGCTGAAGGCCATTTGATGTGGAGATATGTACTATCATACTTTAATTTTCTTTAAGCGATACTATTTTCACATAGTATTATAGGAATATTAGACATGTAGCTCAAATTCTTAATTTCGACGGCATTGCTGTATATTCCAATATGGTGTTGGACCTTAATTTTCTTTATCGATAATACTAGTATTTTAAAATTGTTTGAAATTCCACAGCAACGCATGGGGAAGTTATGTGAATACATACGACTACCCCTCGCAGCTTTGGTTTAGACAAAATCAAAGTTCGATCCTTGGCATAGTGACTAGTGAGAGTGAGGCTATTAGAGCATGTCTAGTAGAACCCTTAAAACTGTAAAAGTTTTCTAGGATTTACAGGCCGAGATTTGCAAGTTTTGGACACATTTACAGGTTGAAAAACAGGGGCAAAGAATAGAACCCCTAAACCCAACCCGTGTAACAGAATATTCCGTTTTAGGGGTTTGAGGGTTTAGGGGTTCTATTCTTTGCCTCAACCCCAACCTCTAAACCTGTCACATATTCATCACAATATGACACAAAAACACAATGAATCATCAAACATACTACAAAAGTAATAATCATGGATGCATGGTTTAGTAGTTTTTACATCACATAATCATCATCTTGCCCATCTCATTGGCACCATCACCAAAAAATTACACGTCGGTGCCATATGCTAGGCCACTCCACCACCATCAAACCCCACCATCATCCTCCTCCTCCTCATCTCCTCCCTCCGCATCCTCTCCTCCCTCCAAATCATCATCCCTATAGGGATCAAGCGGTGGAGCGTTGATGTCCACCTCCACCTCATTGAGCATGTCCATGAAGGACACGGCGGCCGGGGCGGGCGGCACGGCGGCGGTCGGGGCGGGCGGCACGGCGGCCGGGGCGGGCGGCACGGCGGCCGGGGCGGGCGGCACAACGGCGGCCGGGGCGGCCATTTCGTCGAACACCTCCGGGGCGGCCGGGGCGGGCGGCACGGCGGCGGCCACCGGCGGCTCGCCGGGGCCCTCCTTCTTGGCCACGGCCTTCCTCGGCGCCGGGGAGGAAGCCGCCTTGGCCTTGGCAGCGACGAGGACCACCGGAGGACACCTTCGTCCGTGCCCGGGAGGCGCGGGTGGTGCGGCCGGTGCGGGGCGGGAGCGACGGCCGGTGCGGGGCGACGGCCGGCACGAGGTGATGCCCCGCACGCCGCCGCCGCGCGCCGACGTGGGTCGCAGCGACCACGGCGGCGACGTGCGGGTGGGCGGCCGGTGCGGGGGCGGGGGCGGGAGCGACGGGCGGCGGGCCGGGGGCGGGCGGCGGGCCGGGGGCCGCCGGCGGCGCGGCCACGGGCGGCACGGGCGGGCGGCGGAGGCGTCCATGGCGGCGGCGGCCGGTGCGCGGGGGCGGGGGCGGGGCGACGGGCGGCGGTGGCGGGTGGGTGGGATTGGGAAATTTCCCTCCCGCCCGAAACGAAATGGAAATGCAGTTTAGAGGGTTAACCCCTCTCCAACCCGTTTTTGTACAGGCCAAGAATAGATTCCCAGGTCGGACCTGGGAAATTTTTTACAGTTTTACAGTTTTAGGGGCTCTAGTCTTTGCGATTTTTTCGTCAAAAACTGTAAAAAACGGTTATTTTTACAGATTTAGGGGTTTAGGGGCTCTACTAGACATGCTCTTAGTAGTTGAACCTGAATGCATGGTAGGTGTAGCCGTGTAGGCCGGTAGCTTGTGATGCGTTTGCTGATCCACGATTTAATCCAAAAAGCTACGAATGTTTTGTGGGATCGTGCTGTGAGGCTGACGGCTCATGGCAGCACGACTGTAGCATCGCTGTGTATAGGTACGTACGTACATACACCAGGGTCCATAACCGGTCCCTGTTGGTACACATGTATTTGATTGTACGCGTCAGGTCAGCTGTGCGCCTACGATGGATGTATCCTCAGCGGTACATACTCCTTGTCCGCTTACGCCTGTCTCCTGCATCGTGTCTACGTGCGTTCCACGAGACCCCGGTACTCGACGCTCCAGCGTCTGAAATCTGGCGGCACAATCACGACGTGCCAGGCAAATAGCCTTTTCACTGCGTTCTGTAGCTGCTTCTTCACGGCCTCAGGGCATCTTCAACGGGGCGATCCAAATCGCGCCCGCGCGTCCGGATGTGTCGAGCTGGACAAAAATGAGGCCCAACGCGGGGACGCACCGCAAAAACGGATGGCCGCGGCGTCCGGAATGACGCAAACCCGGCCCAAATCTGGGCCGGGTTTGCGTGGCCGCGGATGGCACGCGCAGTCCTCGCGTGTCCGCCTGGTCCGCCTGGCTGGTCCACATGTGGGTGCCCCAGTCCTATTAAATGTGGACTGGGGGAGGGGGACTGTCCCTATCCAGTCCCCACTATCCACTCCGGCCGCACGCGCGATCTCGAAGCTTCCGCGCCGCCATGGCCCCGAAGCGTGAGTTCGCGCCGACCGCCAACGACCACGAGGCCGGCAGCAGCCGGCCAGTCGCGCCGACGGCGTTCGCCATGGGGCCGCCGGCGACGCCCAGACGCGACCGGATCTACGTCACCGTAGCGGTGGCGCGGATGTTCCGGGACGCCGGCGTCCCAATGCCGTGGGGGACGTGCACCTCCCACGGCCGGCACCCGAGCCCGGATCGGGTTCCGGTGCCGCCCATCCCGGCGTCGAGCCGCGCCGCGTCGCGGAGATCCGGAGGCGCCGCGCGCGCCGCCGACGGACCTCCAGGAGGACCCCGCGTGCGGCGACGCAAGTCCCAACCGGGACTTGTAGTTCGAGGTGGAGCACGATGCGCGCCGGCACACGTGCTTCACGTCGGCGACGGCGCGGCCTCGCGCGCGGCCCGCGCACACCCGCAAGGCGGGCAGGCCGCCGCCCCGGCGGCCCGTACATCGACGAGCCGCAGCCGCAGCGGCCCCGCCGCAGCCCCAACGGCGAGGAGGACGAAGACGACCCGGAGGCTGCGGGCGGCGCTCGCGGTGTCCCGCGAGCGGTGCGACCTCGACGAGCCGACCAAATGGCCGCACCTCGCCGAGACGGCCGCGCGCCTCCGCCCTAGCGGAGAAGGCCAGGAAGGCCCAGGAGAACGCCCAGGCGGAGGCGTGGGCCTTCCTCGAGATGGCGCGCCGGCAGGAGGAGGACACGCGCCAGGCGGCGCTCCGGGAGGAGGAGGAGCGCCGTGCCTCGCTCCAGGCGGAGGAGGAGCGCCGGGCCGCGCTCCGGGCGGAGGAGGAGGAGCATCTCCGCAAGGAGTCCGCGACTGCGCAGGCCGGCGAGCCCGCCGAACCCGCACTCCGGCTGGGAAAGGGCGCAGTGGTCGCCCTGGCCGGAGTCCCCGCCGCCCTCCGGCGTTTCTAGCCGGAACAGCGCTTCGCCGCCGGGGGGCCTCGTCGTCATCGACGCCGACGACGACGAGTACTACTGGGGGTAGTACTGCCGGCGGCCACCGCCTGCTCGCAAACCCTAGCTAGAGTTTTTTTTTAGTTTAAAGCCCATATAGGGCTTTCTTTTGTGTAAAATTTGCCCAAAATAGGGCTAAGTTTAATTACCAACTAGTTTAAATTTATGTTTTATTGTTTTTCCTTTTCCTTTTGATTTTTGTTTCACTTATTTCATATGCGCTGCGTCCGCGCGTTGTCCGCTCGGCCACCCAAACGCCCAAAACAGACGGCCTAGTGCGTCCGTTTGGGTCAGCCGGTTGGAGCGGCGCGACGCAAATGGTCGTTTTCGTCCGCCGTGACCGGAAATGCGTCTGATACCCTCTCCAGCGGGGCGACGCAAAGTGACCGGGCCGTCCGCGGGGACGCAAACCTGGCCCAAATATGCGCCTCGGATGTGTCTCCGCGGACACTGCGCGGACGCCGAAAGTGTCCGGTCGTATCCGGCGGACGTTTCGTCGGGCCCGCCTGGCAGTGACCCTGCGTCGATGCGTCTTCTCAAACGCGCTCGCGGCCCGGCGCCGCTGCGTCGCGCTCGGCGGCCTCGCGCCACGTTAATGGCAATGCCTCGGCTGCCGAGCGGCCGCAGCCCACCTCCGCCAACCACGTTAATGGCGTCGCCACGCGTCCCGCGGCCACCGCATGCCTCCGGCCTATATAAAGGGGCCGCGCCTTCTTCTTCCTCATCCACTCCCTCCATAGAAACCCTAGCGGCCACAAAGCTCCAGCGTTCCGCCGCCTAGGTGTTCCTGCGACGCAGCCAGCCCCGCGAGGAAGACCATGGCGGGTCCTGGTGGCCGGCGAGGCGGTCGAGGCCGCGGCCCTGGACGGCCCCGGGGACGGGGCAGGGGCCGCCGTGGTGGAGTAGCTACGGCCCCACGCTCGCCGTCGCCTGCGCCCTCTTCGTCTTCCTCCGACGTGGAGGGACGCTGCTTCGAGTTCCTCCTCCGCATCGACGACGACCCGCTCGGCATCAAGCGTCTCCCGGACAAGTTCGCCGAGTTCGTCGACGGCGTCGAGCCGGCGCATTTGCGGCCTATGGGAGGCCGAGCCGCAACTTCGCCGCCGGGCCGTGGAGGTCTCGTTCGACGGGCGGGGCAAGATGTACTTGCACACCGGGTGGGGCAAGTTCGCCCGTGACTCGGCGCTCGAGCCCGGCTGCCAGCTCACCTTCCTCTACGAGGGAGACAGGTGAGATGGTCGTCAAGGTCTTCGACGACACGGCCTGCCGCGGCACTACCACACCGGCGAATCCGAGTCGGACTCCGATAGTTAGAACGTAGAGTGTTCTTTCTTTGCGGCGAATCGGCTACGGCCGGACGGAGCTCGATAGTGGAAGGTTTACGTACGTTCGCCTCATCGGTAGAACCAACAAGGGCACCGTCAATCCTCCCGCTGGATTTTCCAGTTTGGGTGACTGGGTGTGCCCTCGAATGTTCTTTCTTGGCAGCGAACATACGGAAATCAACACAACTGGTTTCTGTTTTTAAAATATTTATATTTGTGTCCACCATGGTACAAACTATGTATTAGTTTGTGTAAACCATGTTCCAAACTATGTATTAGTTTGTGTAAAATAATCTTCCAATTTGTAATATTTGGAAGTATGTTGAAATGAAAAAGAGAGAAAAAAATCCATCGGGCCGCTAGAGCCAACCCCAAACGCAAACAGACACGCGGACGAAAACGGTCATTTTAGCGTCCGCTGCGCGACGCGAACGGACGCGCGTGGACACTAAAATGCGTCGCGCCGCTGGAGATGCCCTCAGGCTCAGGTACCGTACCGACGTACTGCGGGGCTGCTACCTTGTTTAGCCTGTAACGATGACGTCACTTGGCCACAGGGACGCGCCATAGTACGTTGCGTCTGTTCTGTTTCTTGTAACGTCAAATCCTATCGTAGTAAATGTTACATGAGAGAGAATTGATAGGTGTTTGTACCCTTAAACGTTTAGGAGATGAGAGGTTTTAGCACATAGCACCACTAGAAATTTTTGCACCAAACACCAGTATTTGTTGTAAACGTTGCACAGAACACATAAATCACCATTAACAGCCTTGATAGCCATTAGTTAATTGGGCCCACACTTGTCATTTTATAATCTGCCCCCTCCCCCCGGCAAAGGTCAAGCATGGCGTGTGACGATGCAGGGATTGTGGTGGCTGACGATGCGACGGGGCTCGGGTAGATCGAGGCGACGCTGATTGCCTGGATCGAATAGACTGAACGGATGACAGTGAGTTGGTGATGCACGCCAGCGGTGGCGGACGGCAGTACAAAGCACGACATCGACGGGGAGGGGGGTGTTAGCACTATCAGAGGAAGTGCAGGTACGTTGTCTAGACGAGGGAAACGGCGGCGGAGCGCATGGGATGCGGCGGGGATGGCCGGGGTGCACGGGTGCTCGGGGAGGCGGTGGCGGATACATGAGCACTGGGGGATGGCGAGGAACGGGAATCGAACGAGCTGGCGGAAGCTGCGGAAGAGATCGACAAGGCGGCGGCATTCGGAGCTGCATCTTCGCCAAACGCCGATGTTGCTCCTCCCGCGTCGACCGCCGCAGCGCAAGCTCCTCCTACTCCTTCTGCCGGCGCACCTCCAACCGGCACTCCCGCTGCAGCCGCAACTCCTCCCGGCGCCGCTCGTCCGCGACAAAGGCATCTACGGTCGCCACTAGCGTCGCCTCCTCCCATGCCTTGTACTCTGCGAGCTGTGGGTCCTCCTCCACGACTTCTACGGCTGCCTCTAGCGCCGCCTCCTCCCACGCCTTGTACTCTGTGAGTTGTGGGTCCTCCTCCACGACTTCTACGGCTGCCTCTAGCGCCGCCTCCTCCCACGAATCGACCATTTTGGTATTTTCTAGGGTTTAGATTTTTGCACCAATGAGGCGGGGGACGATGGATAATATAGACAAGCGGCGAGGTGGGAAACATCCCGCGCGGCGTCGTGGCGGGAGAATTTCCCGCGCGGTGTTGTGGTAGGAGAGTTTCCAGCCCGGCGTCGTGGCGGTAAAATATCCCGCGCGACGCTCTGGCGTCACTGACAAGCGGCTCCCACGTCAAAAAAAAAAAAATCGCCTCGCGAGGCGCCGACGCGCTCGATTCGCCCTTGTCAAGGGGCCAACACGGGATTGCCGACGCTTCTATTGGGCTCGAAAAAGCGTCAACGCTATTTGGGGCGCGCCGGTGTGATCCCATTTTCGCTTGCGGCCCCCAAATCGCTATCGGTGCCGCTATGGGGAGCGCCAGTGGAGATGCTCTTAGCACCTAATATCCTGAAACAACATCACCACCCAAAAGGATGTCCATGGGAGAGGTTCGGAGCGGGCTGGTGAGGGAGAGGTCCCTTCTCCGCCGGCGTGCCCCTCCCTGCGGACGCTTGCCGCCTCGGAGCTGTGGTGCTGGTTGATGGCGTGTATTTCACACGTTCGTTGGGCAACCCCAAGAGGAAGGTATGATGCGCACAGCAGCAAGTTTTCCCTCAGAAAGAAACCAAGGTTTATCGAACCAGGAGGAGCCAAGAAGCACGTTGAAGGTTGATGGCGGCGGGATGTAGTGCGGCGCAACACCGGAGATTCCGGCGCCAACGTGGAACCTGCACAACACAACCAAAGTACTTTGCCCCAACGAAACAGATGAGGTTGTCAATCTCACCGGCTTGCTGTAACAAAGGATTAACCGTATTGTGTGGAAGATGATTGTTTGCGGAGAAAATAGTAAAACAAGTATTGCGGCAGATTTGTATTTCGGTATTAAAGAATGGACCGGGGTCCACGGTTCACTAGAGGTGTCTCTCCCATAAGATAAAAGCATGTTGGGTGAACAAATTACAGTCGGGCAATTGACAAATAGAGAGAGCATAACAATGCACATACATGACATGATAAGTATAGTGAGATTTAATTGGGCATTACGACAAAGTACATAGACCGCCATCCAACCGCATCTATGCCTAAAAAGTCCACCTTCGAGGTTATCGTCCGAACCCCTCCCGGTATTAAGTTGCTAACAACAGACAATTGCATTAAGTATGGTGCGTAATGTAATCAACAACTACATCCTCGGACATAGCGCCAATGTTTTATCCCTAGTGGCAACAAGCACAACACAACCTTAGAACTTTCTCATCATCGTCCTAGGTGTCAATGCAGGCATGAACCCACTATCGAGCATAAGTACTCCCTCTTGGAGTTAAAAGTAAAAACTTGGCCAGAGCCTCTACTAGAAACGGAGAGCATGCAAGCCAAGGGGGGGGGGGGCCGCGCCGCCCTATAGTGTGGCCCCTCCGTGGCCCCTCTTCGTCTCTCCTTCGGACTTCTGGAAGCTTCGTGAGAAAATAGGCCCCTGGGCTTTGATTTCGTCCAATTCCGAGAATATTTCGTTACTAGGATTTCTGAAACAAAAAACAGCAGAACAAAGAATCGGCACTTCGGCATCTTGTTAATAGGTTAGTTCCGGAAAATGCACAAATATGACATAAAGTGTGCATAAAACATGTAGGTATCATCAATAATATGGCATAGAACATAAGAAACTATCGATACGTCGGAGACGTATCAAGCATCCCCAAGCTTAGTTCTCGCTCGTCCCGAGCGAGTAAAACGATAACAAAGATAATTTCTGAAGTGATATGCCATCATAACCTTGATCATACTATTTGTAAACATATGTAGTGGATGCAGCGATCATAACAATGGTGATGACATGAGTAAACAGGTGAATCATATAGCAAAGACTTTTCATGAATAGTACTTCAAGACAAGTATTAATAAGTCTTGCATAAGAGTTAACTCATAAAGCAATAAATCAAAGTAAAGGTATTGAAGCAACACAAAGGAAGATTAAGTTTCAGCGGTTGCTTTCAACTTGTAACATGTATATCTCATGGATAATTGTCAACATAGAGTAATATAACAAGTACAATATGCAAGTATGTAGGAATCAATGCACGGTTCACACAAGTGTTTGCTTCTTGAGGTGGAGAGAGATAGGTGAACTGACTCAACATAAAAGTAAAGAGAATGGTCCTTCAAAGAGGAAAGCATCGATTGCTATATTTGTGCTAGAGCTTTTATTTTGAAAACATGAAACAATTTTGTCAACGGTAGTAATAAAGCATATGAGTTATGTACATTATATCTTACAAGTTGCAAGTCTCATGCATAGTATACTAATAGTGCCCGCACCTTGTCCTAATTAACTTGGACTACCGGATCTTTGCAATGCACATGTTTTGACCAAGTGTCACAATGGGGTACCTCCATGCCGCCTGTACAAAGGTCTAAGGAGAAAGCTCGCATTTTGGATTTCTCGCTTTTGATTATTCTCAACTTAGACATCCATACCGGGACAACATGGACAACAGATAATGGACTCCTCTTTTATGCATAAGCATGTGGCAACAATTATTATTCTCATATGAGATTGAGGATATGTGTCCAAACCGAAACTTCCACCATGAATCATGGCTTTAGTTAGCGGCCCAAAGTTCTTCTCTAACAATATGCATGCTCCAACCATGAAGGTGGTAGATCTCTCTTGCTTCGGACAAGACGGACATGCATAGCAACTCACATGATATCCAACAAGGAATAGTTGATGGCGTCCCCGAAACATGGTTACCGCTCAACAAGCAACTTAATAAGAGATAAAGTGCATAAGTACATATTCAATACTACAATAGTTTTTAAGCTATTTGTCCCATGAGCTATATATTGCAAAGGTGAATGATGGAATTTTAAAGGTAGCACTCAAGCAATTTACTTTGGAATGGCGGGTAAATACCATGTAGTAGGTAGGTATGGTGGACACAAATGGCATAGTGGTTGGCTCAAGTATTTTGGATGCATGAGAAGTATTCCCTCTCGATACAAGGTTTAGGCTAGCAAGGTTATTTGAAACAAACACAAGGATGAACGGTACAGCAAAACTCACATAAAAGACATATGGTAAACATTATAAGACTCCATACCGTCTTCCTTGTTGTTCAAAACTCAATACTAGATGTTATCTAGACTCTAGAGAAACCAAATATGCAACCAAATTAACAAGCTCTAAGTATTTCTTCATTAATGGGTGCAAAGTATATGATGCAAGAGCTTAAACATGAGCACAACAATTGCCAAGTATCAAATTATCCAAGACATTTTAGAGTTACTACATGTAGCATTTTCCAATTCCAACCATATAACAATTTAACGAAGGAGAAACTTCGCCATGAATACTATGAGTAGAACCTAAGGACATATTTGTCCATATGCAACAGCAGAGCGTGTCTCTCTCCCATAAAGTGAATGCTAGGATCCATTTTATTCAAACAAAACAAAAAAAACAAAAACAAACCGACGCTCCAAGCAAAGTACATAAGATGTGGCCGAATAAAAATATAGTTTCAGGGGAGGAACCTGATAATGTTGTCGATGAAGAAGGGGATGCCTTGGGCATCCCCAAGCTTAGACGCTTGAGTCTTCTTAATATATGCAGGGGTGAACCACCGGGGCATCCCCAAGCTTAGAGCTTTCACTCTCCTTAATCATATTGCATCATACTCCTCTCTTGATCCTTGAAAACTTCCTCCACACCAAACTCGAAACAACTCATTAGAGGGTTAGTGCATAATAAAAATTCACATGTTCAGAGGTGACACAATCATTCTTAACACTTCTGGACATTGCATAAAGCTACTGGACATTAGTGGATCAAAGAAATTCATCCAACATAGCAAAAGAGGCAATGCGAAATAAAAGACAGAATCTGTCAAAACAGAACAGTCCGTAAAGATGGATTTTATTAGGCCACCAGACTTGCTCAAACGAAAATGCTCAAATTGAATGAAAGTTGCGTACATATCTGAGGATCACTCACGTAAATTGGCATAATTTTCTGAGTTACCTACAGAGAATTAGACCCAGATTCGTGACAGCAAAGAAATCTGTTTCTGCGCAGTAATCCAAATCTAGTACTTACTTTTCTATCAAAGACTTTACTTGGCACAACAAAACATAAAACTAAGATAAGGAGAGGTTGCTACAGTAGTAAACAACTTCCAAGACACAAAATAAAAACAAAGTGCTGTAGGTAAAAACATGGGTTGTCTCCCATAAGCGCTTTTCTTTAACGCCTTTCAGCTAGGCGCAGAAAGTGTAACTCAAGTATTATCGAAGGGTGATGCACCTACAGCGGGGTTTGGAGTTTTCTCAACCATGCAAAGTATATTGGATACATAAGTTTCAGCGTCTCCCTTTTCATTAGTCTTGGGCTTGCTACTCTCATCAAACAAATTTTCGGGAACAAGCCAAGCATAGTTATGTTCTAGTGCATCATTCATAGCTAGGAGTTTACATGGTATTGGTGCTTTGATCTCCCCACCATCATTAATATTATTAGTGTATCTTATTCTATCCATGTCCATCTTTTCAAGGAGACTAACAAAATTAGTATGAGAACCAAGCATATTAAATTTAGCAAAGACCTTTCTAGCTTCTCTTGCTAGACCACCAAACTCTCTAAGAAGGGTTTCTAAAACAAAATCTTTCTTCTCCCCCTCTTCCATATCACCAAGTGTAAGAAACATGTGTTGGATTATAGGATTGAGATTAACAAATTTAGTTTCCAACGAGCGAACTAAAGCAAGACAGCAGCAATTTCATAGGTGGGAGCAAGGTCTACCAAGTGTCTATCTTCGAAATCTTCAACGGTACTAACATGGGTGAAAAATTCTTCTATATTGTTCCTCCCAATTATAGACCCTTGTCCTACAGGTATGTTCTTTGCGGTAAAATCAAAAGGAAACATGATGAATCAAGTAAAGTAAATGCAAGTAAACTAATTTTTTTGTGTTTTTGATATAGCAAACAAGACAAGTAAATAAAGTAAAGCTAGCAACTAATTTTTTTGTGTTTTGATATAAGTGCAGCAAACAAAGTAGTAAATAAAATAAAGCAAGACAAAAACAAAGTAAAGAGATTGAGAAGTGGAGACTCCCCTTGCAGCGTGTCTTGATCTCCCCGACAACGAGCGCCGGAAAATATGCTTGATGGCGTGTATTTCACACGTTCGTTGGGCAACCCCAAGAGGAAGGTATGATGCGCACAGCAGCAAGTTTTCCCTCGAAAGAAACCAAGGTTTATCGAACCGGGAGGAGCCAAGAAGCACGTTGAAGGTTGATGGCGGCGGGATGTAGTGCGGCGCAACACCGGAGATTCCGGCGCCAACGTGGAACCCGCACAACACAACCAAAGTACTTTGCCCCAACGAAACGAGTGAGGTTGTCAATCTCACCGGCTTGCTGTAACAAAGAATTAACCGTATTGTGTGGAAGATGATTGTTTGCAGAGAAAATAGTAAAACAAGTATTGCAACAGATTTGTATTTCAGTATTAAAGAATGGACCGGGGTCCACAGTTCACTAGAGGTGTCTCTCCCATAAGATAAAAGCATGTTGGGTGAACAAATTACGATCGGGCAATTGACAAATAGAGAGAGCATAACAATGCACATACATGACATGATAAGTATAGTGAGATTTAATTGGGCATTACGACAAAGTACATAGACCGCCATCCAATCGCATCTATGCCTAAAAAGTCCACCTTCGAGGTTATCGTCCGAACCCCTCCGGTATTAAGTTGCTAACAACGGACAATTGCATTAAGTATGGTGCGTAATGTAATCAACAACTACATCCTCGGACATAGCGCCAATGTTTTATCCCTAGTGGCAACAACGACAACACAACCTTAGAACTTTCGTCACATCGTCCCGGTGTCAATGCGAGCATGAACCCACTATCGAGCATAAGTACTCCCTCTTGGAGTTAAAAGTAAAAACTTGGCCGAGCCTCTACTAGAAACGGAGAGCATGCAAGATCATAAACAACACATGTATAATAACTTGATAATTAACATGACATAGTATTCTCTATCCATCGGATCCCGACAAACACAACATATAGAATTACATATAGATGATCTTGATCATGTTAGGCAGCTCACAAGATCCGACAATGATAGCACAATGGGGAGAAGACAACCATCTAGCTACTGCTATGGACCCATAGTCCAGGGGTAGACTACTCACTCATCACTCCGGAGGCGACCATGGCGGTGTAGAGTCCTCCGGGAGATGATTCCCCTCTCCGGCGAGGGTGCCGG
Organism: Lolium rigidum; assembly: GCF_022539505.1. Classification (NCBI taxonomy): domain Eukaryota; kingdom Viridiplantae; phylum Streptophyta; class Magnoliopsida; order Poales; family Poaceae; genus Lolium; species Lolium rigidum. The sequence goes on from NC_061509.1 coordinate 90,214,665, forward strand.
AGGCGATCTCCTGGATCCCCCGAGATGGGATCGGCGGCGACGGCGTCTCGGTAAGGTTTTCCGTATCGTGGCTCTCGGTGCGGGGGTTTCGTCACGGAGGCTATTTGTAGGCGGAAGGGTAGGTCAAGAGGCGGCACGGGGGCCCCACACCACAGGGCCGCGCGGCCAAGGGGGGGCCGCGCCGCCCTATAGTGTGGCCCCTCCGTGGCCCCTCTTCGTCTCTCCTTCGGACTTCCGGAAGCTTCGTGAGAAAATAGGCCCCTGGGCTTTGATTTCGTCCAATTCCGAGAATATTTCGTTACTAGGATTTCTGAAACCAAAAACAGCATAAAACGACAGAATTGGCACTTCGGCATCTTGTTAATAGGTTAGTTCCAGAAAATGCACAAATATGACATAAAGTGTGCATAAAACATGTAGGTATCATCAATAATATGGCATAGAACATAAGAAATTATCGATACGTCGGAGACGTATCACTGGTGCTGACCATGATTGAACTCCTCTGTTCATCTATGTCCGGCAAAGATCTTGTGAAATCCATGTTGCATGTAGCCTTGATTATGAAAGTGGGCCTAATGTGGTTAATTTCCCGTTAAGGCTCCTAATTGAAGTATTTGTGTTTTGTGCAAATCGTTATCCCAAACATTGGTGTTTGGTGCAAAGAAACATCATTGTTGTGGTTCTCTGCAAAAGAAGCCCCAACAGTTGGTGTGATCTGCTATTTCCTCACGAGATGATTATGGTTTCTTCGTCTCTTCTCGGCACCGCCGCCAATCTGCTTTGTTTCTGTGACGTTTGGGTTATGGAGGTGGGGAGGATCTCGGTCCTTGCCGACGGGAGGACTCCGTTCCTCTGATTTTAGGGTTTTAATTTGGTGGGACGGCGCTTAGGTGGAGGTGAAGGATTCAGTCCCATCTCGATGGCGACATTGAGAAGCTTTTGGGTGTGGTGTGGTTCTCGAGGACTTCTTCTAGCTGGAGGATCTCCGAATTGTTATAGAGCTTCATCGGCGGTCATTCCTTCTTCGTCTTCAGGGCAGATGTGGTCTTTTTGATCCGTTCGACGATTTTCCTTCCGCAACCAACATCATCAGGATGACTTAGGAAGGAGCGGCAGCAGCGGCGCGCTGTCAACACGTCTGGAGGTTGAAGACGAATGTAATCTCAAAAATTTCGTTTTTATTTTTTATTTTTGTTGATCTGCTTTATACTTTTTGATGTTTCCCTTAATGCTAAGATTTTATTTTTTTAAAATCGTATCGTAGCATATTTGTAGCCTGGTGATTCAAAAAAAAAAAGATTTATAGTATGGGGGTCGTAGTGGAGTGCTGCCGCGTTTGGAGCCGCGGAAATTTGGTGCCACGTTTAAGAACCTAGGCCGAAATATTGTGCCAAATGGTTTGGGCCAGACTTGGGCTGCACTTCATTATTTGTTGGGCCTCTGGGAAACAGGAGTTATCGTCCATAAATTATCTGCAATAACACAGCCCAAGTAAGTCCCCGACATTCGGCCCGTCAGGTTACTTCTACTAGTAATTGTTGAAAACAGTTTTTGTTTTTCAGAATCAGGAGATGCTTTCCTTTTATTTGTAGGCACAAGAAAAGACGAGATAGTAAGAATCAGTGTCTTTGACATGACCAACTTGATCCGGCATGCATGAGCTCCAAATAGCTGTCACATGTTCTACGAACGTGCGTTGCAATCTCATTTTCTCATATGCAACTGCATTTTGAACTATTCATTTTGATTTGGATGAAACATCATTCAGGTCATGTCTTCCGGCTAACTGTCGCTGCCAATGGCGCCAATCGGAGACAGGCACTCACCTCCATTCATCAAATGGAGTTTCACCAAAAAGTTGGAGTGCCTTAGTTAGAGCATCTCTATCAGATCTTAGATAAACCGAATCCGGATAACTCGAATCCGGGGTGCTAGATAACATATTTCCAGTATGTATGGATGAGTGAAAGAACAGATGGAATTTTCTTTAAGAAAAACTCCCGCAATTATAAACGGAAGTCGGAAGAGTAACATAATTCATCATAGTCCATACTTCATTAATTTACAATGAAAACGTGGACAAATTAACACTGTAGAGGACCTAAACCTAACTCTACCGTCACCAGACCTAATTAACCCTGCCCTAGGTAGATTGGCCCGAAGACATACTAGGCTGCGTCGGTGGCGCTCACTGGAGGACCAGCGATTCGTCAACCAATGAGTTTTTGTCGTAGTCGTATAGACTTCGTACTGCCTAAGTTTACTTATTATGTGATGCAAACAGTGTGATAAACATAAGGTTGTATGAACGAATGATGCTGAGACTAGCAATGAAGATAAGCTGCTATTTTTTTTGAAGAAAACAACTAGAATGGGGCCTAGAAACCCTTTGAGGGGTAGGAGGAATCGGAAGAATAGATGTGAAGGCCGAAGATAGTCATTACCACACTCTCATCACAGATGAACAACGGTGGAGATACACAACGAGTTTTAGAGTTTGACCTTGTCGAGGTGTTGAATTTTTTTTCTAGAGATGTTAGAGCATCTCCAGTCGCGTCCCCAAACATTGTTTGGGGAACTGCACACAAAAGAAACATCCTAGTCGCGTCCCCCGAAGGTAAAAAGCGTCACATTTTATGTCCGGCGTCTCCGGTAGAGACTTTATACACAGGGGACGGGTTGGGGACGTTGGACACAAAAAAAGAGCGTCGGATGAAAGGCATGCATGCATGGAATCCCTCTAATCCTCACATGTCATCCGCTTTTTCCACCCATCCTACATTTAATCTCACCTACATTTTCCAAATGGACTAATCTCCTCTATTAAAATGCATGTATTCGGACGCTGTTTGAAACACACGGCTGGAAACATTATTTTTTTTTTATATATTTTTTGTCCAGCTTTCTCTCGAAAAGTGTTCCAAATCGTCGCGCTGGATGTTTTTTGAGGAACGCGACTGGAAATCCTGTTAGACAAAATACTACCGCATTCAGGTGTTGACTGAAGTTAAGACGAAGATTTTGTTTGTATGCTTGTCCGCCTTGGATCGGCTATTGCACACACAGCTCAGGAGGTATAGACTAGGCTAAACAAAGTCATGTCAATATCAACTTTATTCCACTTGCAAAATAATCAGATTGTAGACCATGAACTAACTTGGCGACCAAGTATTATATTGGGCGGGACAAGTCATCACCATACTCTCACCACAGAAATCAATTTAACAAATTATAAAACCTCAACCAATGATAAGTCCTGAGAACCTAATGCACCAGATTAGGCAAACTACTAAACAGCTGATGTGTGCATTGTTTATTGACCTCACGATGAACAAAATTCTTTATATAGATGCAATTTGCCTGCTTCTCGATGCATCTTATCATCATTGTTTAATTGTATTGTACTACAAGCAACTGACCAATCACTTCCAGTAGACATCCTGAAACCGTGGCGGCGTTTAAGTTCGGTTGTGAATACAATATGCATTGCTCTTCCGTCGCCATGGGCAGTTGACCATTTGATGGGCCCTGCCAAGGTTATTCTTCTATTTTCTTAGAATGAGTATTTTCTTTTCTGTCTTTCATGAAGCTGGGTCCTTTGCTTACCAAGCAATTCTGGCCACAGCTTTTGATATGCAACTTGGCCTTTTTGTGACACAGATGATTTGTTAGCAGGTCACAGGCATTGAGAAAATAGCAGTTCAGTACATTCAAGAATATGGATAGTTCACACAACTTGGTAGATATAACAAAACAAATAGTATTAACAAGTGTGGTACGGGAAGAATATAAATATTATATACATATATGGCAGTAGGACCTGTAGCTCGTGATTAGATCTTCAGACTTCATTTCACAATGTACATCTCTATATTTTTAAAAGCTATATATCTGGGAATCATTACTCTCTCTTTTAAAATTTGCTTGAAGGTACGTTTTCAATAAGGTGGTGGCTTCAAGGCATAAACAACATCAATTATCGCAGTCCATACAAACCGATAAGATTATTTGTACCAATGTACATACACGAGTTATGTTGACATACTTTTTGAGCTAAACCACCTCAGACCTTCCATCTAATTTGTAATTATATGTTTAATGGAAATACCTTCCGTAATGACCCATATAATCTTACTTCTTAGTTAAATTGCTCCTCAATTACTCTCGAATTTCATTTTATGTATTGTTATTTATAGTGCTTACATAATTTGTTTCGATACGATTTTTGCTTCGTAATTAGGAGTAAGTGTCATTCCTCTCAAGATCCACATGTTATCTAGTTTTCTATAAAAATAATACTCTCTCTGTTTTATTTTAATTGTCTCTAATATAGATGTATCTAGACACATCTTAGTCTAGATATATTAATGACACGTAATATGAATCGGAGGGAGTGTATATTTTCCAATACGATAAGGCATATATGCGGGCTTAAACTTTTCTTGCACTTACAACATACCTTTGATATATGAATATTAGCCTACCATAAAAATATCCTAGAGTTAAATGTTTTTAGACTTTTCCCTACATCGACAATATTCAAGACAACAAAATATGTAAAAAAAACATTTAAAAATACTTCTAAATAAATAATGAACAAATTATTTGTTCATGTTATAGTTATAGGTAAGCTCAACATGCTTTTGTCTACTAGTATAACTAGGGAATTACTACAAAACCTAATTATTAAAATGGTCATAATTCTTCATTCATCATTGTATCATTATGTCAGTTTAGTTCGACACGTTGGATCTAGAATCAAAGTGCTGGAAGAAACTACACATCCACACCACCAAATTTTATGCCAGATCATCCATTCCATTCCCAACTGTCAAAACTTTGTCTTCTTTACTTAATTGACTTATGTACTATGTATTTCCCTAGCAATAGACTGTTTTATTGATATTCAAGATCGAGAGATATTGTGTTCATTAGAAGGGCTTGAATTTTTTTCAACACGACATGCTTTGTTTTTTTTTCGCATATTGAGCAAACTCACGAGCGACACACGAACCATAGGCACAAGAATATGAGTATACCAGATATTGTTATTATTATTACTACCACTATTACCATTACTATTCTCACTTGGAAATTAAACATTAAAGAAGCTAATTCGGTGAAGAAGATGAAGTTTTGAGATTTTGGCACCGGATTGCTGGCTTGGCAAACAAAGCCCTGAACTGTTTTAGCAATGAACTCCAACTTGCAGTAGGGTTGCTCTTCCTTGTGACCTTGTGAATACGTGCTACTTTAAAAATGCCAAACCAAAAGCGCTATCTAAAAGTATGAGTACCAACTACCCAATTTTGGAGAGATGCCGGCGAAAACAAAAAAAGAGTGATAACATGATGACATTGCAAGATAACGATCGTTGGAATATACATACAAAAACGAAAATAAAAACACCAACTTGCACCATCTTTCGATGTCATCACCCATCAGATTGCAATAACATTAAATTCTTCTCTCTTTTTTTGGTAGAAAAAAAGGGGGAAAAAGAAGAAGGAAGCATCCTCCTCACAATGCATGCATTCCATCGAACGCAACCGGCCATGGAGGAACGATCGATCACTGATGACCATTAGCTTTGCTCACCGGACGGCGGCGGCGGGGAGGAAGGGGAGCTGACGGTCGCTATGGCGGAGAGCTTCTGGAGGTTGAGCTTGACGACGGTGTCGGTGAACATGCGGGTGTCCTCCTCGGTGTTGCCGTCGGGCACGTCGACGACGTAGGACTCGACGACGACGCAGTAGGCAGGGACCTCGGGGCTGTCCGGCGGCGCGAACTCGGTGACGGAGGTGACGGAGCGGTAGTTGCGGAGGCGGTGCTCCCCGCCGACGACGCGGAAGCTGAGGATGTGGCGGTCGTCGTCGAGGATCTCGAGGCGCTCGGTGCTGGTGGAGGCCGGGAGGCCGGAGACGACGGTGACCTCGCGGACGCTGCCGACGGTGGCGCCGTCGCCGGCGGCGAGGTCGCAGGACTTGATGAAGTGCTTGTAGCGCTGTGGGTTGGCGAAGCTGCGCACGATGGCCCACACGGCGGCGAGCGGCGCCTGCACGCGCTGCGTCACCAGCGACGTGCACGTCCCCCCGGCGCGCCCGGGGAACGTGTGGTGTTCCTCCACCACGCCCTCCAGCTCCCGACGCTCCGGCTCCGTCAACCCCTCACGCAGCGCGCTCTCCATGTGAGGCTCCATGCGTTCCTCCCCTCTCCCCTTTCGCTGGCAAGTGTGCAATTAAGTAAGAACGCGCATAAGCTAGTGTTCAGTTTGGGGTTAATGTATTTGGAAATTGGACGAGTCTCGCCTTTTATGGTTGGCCACTCAGTTGTTGGCGACTTGATGGGTTTTTGTTTTATTTTTTGAATTTGCTATTTATTGTCTGCAAATGCTAATTAGGAATTGATAAAACTAGTTCAGCCAAAACAAGTTGCACAAAAGAACAGGGAGCAACTAACTACTAAAAAACATCACACGTACACAACTTTGTCTTCTCGTTCTGCGGATTTTGTTGATCTCTTCATCTACAAACTCTCTCCTTTCACAGTTACTTCGTGTTATGGGTTTGGTCAGAGTTAAACCTGTAAACTTTGTCTATATTTTACAAAATATATCATCAACTACAATACAATATCTAATGTATTTCAATCGTTACAAAGCATATTTCATATGTATGTATTTTCTATTATGAATATTGATACTTTTTTATATATTTTTGTTCAAAGTTTGCAAAGTTTGACTTTGATCAAGTCCAGAATGCGAAGTAAATAAAAAGGGAGAAGGAGATTAGGAGGTGTATGATGTGGATATCATGGGCATTAATCACCCAATAATGATTATATGAATTATCTTCCACAATGTAAATGTGATTAAAAATCCTGCTTTGTCGTATAGTTCGCATCCACGAGGGTTTTCAAAACAAGATCTTATTTTACTATATTTTGACGCAAACAAATTAGCCACCACGAATTAGAGTTATGAGATAATGGGTTTTCAAAACAGGATCTTATTTTATTATCTTTTGAGGGAAACAAATTTGCTGCCAGGACTTACAGTTACGAGATTATGGATATGAGGTACTCGTGGACAGTTAGCACAACATTAGTATATGGTTACCTGGTAATAATTTATATGCTATTGAGACATCGCAATGTTACGCAAGTCCAAAGACTGAGTGTTGAAGTGTTACATCAACAAGTAGAGATGATATATGCAGATGCTAAGTGTAATGCTTAAATTTTTTTGAGTAATGGAGCGTCCTTTATCAAAAAAAGTAGAGATGATAGCAAACCATAGAAGTACAAATCATGCAAAATATGGGTGCAAATTGACACTCTTCGGTCGATCTGGTATCCAAGTTAATATGACCCAAGCGTTTATACTCCCTCCGTTTATGGCTGCCCTACGTTTTGGGTTCGCTCATAGTCAAACTTTACAAATTTTGACTAAGTATGTGAAAAAATTATCGACACTGATAATACCAAATGCATATAGTATGGAACATAAACTTTATGAGGGCTATAACAATAATGTTGGTTTTATAGTATAGTTTGTTCATCTTTTTTATTATATAATTGGTTAAATTTATAAGTTTAATTAACTTCGACTAAACTCAAAATGCAAAGCAATAAAACAGATTGAGTATATAACATGGGACCAAGAAAGAGTAATTTAACATATGAAAATAGGATATTTTTTCGAAGATATCAAAATAGTAATTGGACTATACCCATATTCCCCTTCATATCCTCTATTTTAGGAGCTTGGCTCCCTCCTCCCCTAAGCCTAAATATCACCAACAACCATGAAATTTAAGTCCCACCAACAGCCGTCTATCGGAGGCTGCCATTGACCGCCACCAAGCTCAACGCAGTCCACCGCCTTAGCCATAGTCCATTGTCCACCTTCATCGCGCCCATTTATTTCTCTCCTGTTTCAAATAACCAATAGTGCTGAACTGATTTCACAAGCTTATGTAGGACTTATTGGTCTAACGCAATCAATCAAATCAGTCAGTACCACAACCGTGATAACCTACACAAGGCCGAGTGAAGGAGCCAAAGCCAGACAGAGATACAAAGCACACGGGTGGAAATGTAGAGGAAAGTCTTCGTCGGAATCCTACGATCCGTCATCGTGCATGCATGTGACACCCAGAGGCCGGAGACCTTTTATTGGGCTAATCATGCATTAGCTGTGCATGATGTGAGATCGTTGACCGTGATATTTTGCTATAGTACAACTCCATTGAATGAATCACAACATAGCTTTTTAAATAGTGGGACACCAGGGTCCATCATTTTTTTTCTGTTGGCAAGGACCACTGATTAGTTTATCTAGACCCAGTTTAATATTGACCAACTGCAAGCATAGCTCAGTCCGGCGGTGCTCCAGAAGGTTGAACAAGTGGTCTCTAAAAAATATTTTTTTTTAACTATTTTGTTCATTATAGAATATATGATATTTCACATCTTAAGGAATTGTAATTATGCAAGTACTCGTCAAGGAGCCAATAAAAATATTTGAGAATACATTAGAATTCAAAGTCACAAACAGTGACACCATCATGACAAGCAATCTCAAACCAATTGCAACCAACAACAAAAAATCTCAAATGTTGACTATAACAAACTAGAGATATAAAAAAAAGTAGATACTCCAATATACCAGCTTACGAGGAGTACTCAGCATATAAAATTACTCCATTGTACTATCTCGGTTCCAAAAAAACAGGCCATATATTTTTAACCAGAAGTTAACATCTTATAACTTTCGACAATATATTTTCTTATAGAGTATGCATTTAATATTGTATATGTTTGCAATTTATATATACAGTTTATCTAACTTGACTTACAAGACACTGCCTTTTAATTAAAATTTTATGACTCATTTTTGGGGAGCTGAAACAGTAACAATGAGGTTGTGTGACTATATCAATTTGATGCTATAAAATACTCCCTCCGTTTCATAATTTTTATCGTAATTGTAGTTCACAAGAATTATGAAACGGAGTGAGTACTAAATCAGTAGTAGCTTCTACTATCTTATTTTGCTAATCTCCTGACGTACGATCTGTACAAATTATGGTTAGGCGTATGCACGGATGCTGTCCGTCCATCGTAAAACGACGGCTTTCGAAATCAGAGCGCACGCGCGAGGCGAGGGTGAAAGGAAAGCAAAGAAGATGTGGATGAGATAGTATGTGTGGCAACAATGCATGTGAATGCTGACGGCGACTATGTGAGCAAAAGCAGATCAGCTCGGCTGACCACTGACCAACTGCTATCCTTATCCCTTTTCTAATGCATTTTGTGCTTTCCTGGTCAAGGCTTTGATAGGCAAATTGGTGCGTGTGATGGTGAAATACGGTGTCGTGCATTTTAGGGTATGTATACTCATTGAGAAGTTGCATCTATTGGGATTCCCGTTTGGTATCACTTTTAGAAAAGGCTAAGGTTTTACAGTTTGCTAAATTAGCATATGAAATGGGCGAAAACAGGGAAAGTTTAACGGTAAACAAGAAACGAAGATTTGATGGCAGTCATGGAAGAGATGATCCGAGGGAAGTCACGCGCGGAAACTCCAGCAAAAGCCCATAAACTGTTCGCTACTTCTTAGGGTTAAAAAGAGTGCAACCAACTCTAGCAGCAACATTATTATTTTTCCCTTCTACGTTATCACTCGGTTTCATAATATAAACCGTTTTAGCAAACTCTAGCAGCAACATTACTTTTTTTCCTTCTATTTTATCACTCTGTAGCTTATATTGTTGAATGGTGGTAGTAGAATGTACTCTATGTTTACTTTTTTTTGTTTAATGCTAAGATAATTCAAACATGCATTTTTTGCAAAAAAATAAATAATATAATTCAAACATGCATATTTCATTGCATAGAATTTGACCATTTTCAAATCAACAATTTCAAACACCACAACACAAATACAATTTCTCGAAAAGAAAAGTGACAAATAATAGTAACAAATGTTGAAGACACCACATAGTTCATACAAGAGAAACAAACTACCAAGTGTCATGAATCTCCACAAATGCTCGACAAAATCATCTCAACGTTGCTCATGTGCCCACCCATTTTCAGTAGTTTAACATAAGTGAATTACATCATTCATGGTCTTCTTTGAACACCTCTCCATCCAGTTGTTCCTAGTCAAAGTGCTCATCTTTGTTATCGCTCAATTTAGCTTCCTAAAAAGGCTTATATTTTGAAACAGAGGTAATACTTTCCATGCTATAACCCATGCTTATTCAGTGTATACATTTCACAACACCTATACCAAGAAAAAGTTTCATACACACATACATGCATCAACAAGTATCCACCATTGTAGCTAAGGCGTCAGAAATATCATTACAGTTTTGTTACAGATGAAGAGTACCCTAAATTATGATTATTTTCACAGTGAAAACTTCAGTGCGGGAGAAAACATAACTTCTGGATTTTCGAAGATACCATAAAAGAAAGGGGTATTCAACATGCCAAATATTGTTTGCAGCTGGACTATTGGGCACATGTCCACTTTTCTAGGTAGTTAATCAAACTTTATACCAACTTGTCTCAGGAACGCACCCAGCTGCTTCCAGACTCCAGAGTATCCTGGAAGTAGAGGCAAGCAACCCTATTATCAAGCTTCGACATAACCTGATAAGCCCCAAATCCTGTGTAGCACTTCTGATATCTAGCTATGCATATGTCAACTATCGCCTTGCGCATTTCATCCTCCTGATGGAACGGTTGGTTGATAAATTCATCAAGTGGCATCCACTACAAATAGCATAGTCCAAAGGGATTGTTAGCGAAAGCTAACTAATCCTATTGTTCAAGCTGGAACGCATATGAATTATGACGAGAGTACCTGTGCCGCTTCAATCTCTGATTCGTCAACTGAGATGTCAAATGATAACGGCTTCAGTGTGCATATAAAGAGTATATCTGACTTGTCAAATGTGACTTGGTGTGAGAAGAGGGAACACAATTAGAAAATCGTTTCACAACGTAAATGCTCAAATAACTTCAATCAATTGTATTTGGTATACCTGAAAGCGACCACATCCAGGAAGCAGGTTTCTATCTGAAAAGTAGGCACAGTTGGAACGAAAAATGTCAAATTCGATCATGCTAAATGGCATTATGTTGCAGTTAATTGTACGGGAAAAAAAGCACATACCCCAGTTTCTTCTCTAACTTCTCTTACGGCTCCAAAAAATATGTCTTCATACTGGACAGCAGAGACGACAAATAAAAAAACAGTAAATCAAATTAAAATGGAGTTGACGAAGTACATTTACAAACAATCCAATTTAGTCTTGCCTTGCTACTCATCAGTCATTTATTTACTAGGAAGTTTCTGCTATGTATACCTTATCAATAAAACCAGTGGGGATCTTCCAGATGCCCGAACAGTGTGATGGGCATTTTCTTTCTTTCACAACAAGCACCTAAGTCTGGAAAGGCATATAGAACAAAGACAATTACATAAACCAGTTAGAATATCTATTTATTTATGCAGTAAGTCATGTTTTTCAAACTAAAATGCAGCACCCAGAATTTATCATAACCTCTTGTTTTTCGCTCATGACCTCCAACACCAATTTGATGCAGCGAGGTGGAAGGCAAAGCAGCAGGTCCATCTGGAAGCCAACAAGTTAACATCACATACCCTGGTTCTGCATGACGATAAATAAACCCTTCCTGAAAGAAACAGCACTGGCACAGATCAGCTTTAAAAATCAAATGTACAAATACAATAAGAGGTATTTTCTGAAATAAATAAACAAACAAACTGGACACATTGGCTAGAAAGGTAAAATCATTTTCCCAGGAATAATGACATACAGAAATGCCTGATGATAAACTAAAGTCCATAAGCTAAACTATAAGGTCAACTTGCCTTTATTGCAATTGGAACTACATCAGCTTGACCTTCCAGTATCTTCAACCAGACCCCTCTCTTTCCCTGCAGTATGTAACTCATCAGTCGCCTTTTACATCTACCGACCACTACTTATTGATGGGAGGGCGTATTACCTGCTGACTCCAATAAGATAGTGAGGACCGGAGTGATGCAGAAAATGCATTCAATGTATTTGGTAAAAAGGTGGGGTCAACTACCACTCCACCATATTCATCTTCAAAGGCATCCAACACATCAGTAGTCCTAAGCAATGGCGTACCAGGAATAACAACATTAGTTCTCTTGCTCAAAATCATGCCAGTTCCAAATATTGATGATTTTAAGAAAGGCTGTCCGAATGCTGAAGCTGCAAAACAACAGTACTGTAAGATAAAAGTATAGAAAGAACCAATCAATTTGTGAGACATTGAACATACAAGCAGAAACCAAAGCAGTGTTCTATCCATTTGAAACCAATCAACATGTTATACATGAAAAGAATCAGAAACTGAATGTTGAATATCTGGTGCACCCTTCTGGGCAGCAGTCTTTTTTTTTTTGCATGCTGAAGGTTGAATATAACTTGGCACATAGTCACCTCATACTGGCCTGCCAAAAGCAACTTGTTTTCTGTTCAATGGCACCTCAAATAAGAGAAGGAGGGCACAACAAATGCCATTGTTTTGTATCACTCAGTGATTTTGAAGTCTGACCAGATGACAATTCTGAGAGGCCTATCCCTATGCCTCTTAAATAGAACTGGGAAACTTTAACCAATGGGGATTCTCTGGTGATGTTTCAAAATTCTCACTCCCAACTGAACCAGCACACAACCTTGTAAGTGGGAGCACATGCCATTCAGCCTTCTCAATGGAATGATTCCCAACTTTCTGTATCACTACCTATTTGGACCACAAAAAGTTGAGAGTGGATTTCTAGCGGAATATGAAATTATATTGGAATGGCAAATTCCATAAGTTCAAAATGTCAGGGAGGAAACATCTGGAAGCATTGTTCGGTGAGCAGTCATCATTGACTCTTCAATCAATGTAACAATCTTATGATAGGTCCAGACTTTTAATTTAGAATAATATAGGCAGGCATACGAATATTTCAAAATTGTAATGTATTCAAACTTAAAATTTATTTGACACCAAAATAACCGTACAAAATAGAATTGGAATGAAATAGTAGTTTCATGTTCCACCACAGAATCCTAATATTCAACTAGTCACAAGGAAGTCTTCCATAGAAAGAAAAGGCAAATTACAGTATTTTTACTGATTTTCAAATCACAATTGAAAGAAATGAAAATTTGACTTGTTCAAGAATACACACTGTGTGATGAATAAGTCATTGTATTCTGGTCTTTGTGGAGCTGCTGCAGCACACACATGTTCCTGTGGACTGCAGCACACACATGGTCCTTTGTGAAGGACAGGTGGTTAGGATAGGATAGCATCCCTGATCCTTGACTGCTTTTAGAGGCATCAAGGACTGGCAGTTAGCATCTCCTTGACTGCTTTTAGAGGCATCAAGGACTGGCAGTTAGCATCTTTAGACTAGCATATTCTGGCTGGCTAGCAGCTATAAATCTGTAGCACCGTGCCCTCAGTATGGCATGGCATTGTGTGAGATGTGTGTGAAATAAACCAACGAAAATTGCCCCAACTCTCCTAGTGTCATCCTCTTCTTCATGAAAGTGAGGCTAGAGATACTAACACTGTGCAGTCCAAAACTGAAAGTTTATTATTTCATATCTATGCCCTTCAAGTAAACTTTGCCATTCAAATATTTTCATTTTTAGATGGATAAAAACAAACATTACATAGATCCAACTCTAATCCAGATAAAACATTTACCACATAATCCGGAGCTCATGACTGTTTTGTGAGAAATTTTACATGAGCTCCATGAATTCATTATTCTAGCTAAGTGTGTTGTTAGTCTCAACCCTTATCCTTTGGTTCATGCTATCTGTGATGGTTAAAACTATCTTTACAGGGACCTCACCAACATCTAAGCTTCAAGGTTAGAGCATCTCCACCGGCAGCCCCCAAATAGTCGCCCCCAAATAGTCGCCGGCAGGGGCGCCGGCACTGCTGTATGGGTACCGGCAGTGCATCCTCCATTTGGGGACGTTGTTTCCACACCGGCGCCTCCCAAACGGCGGCCCCCAATATTTTTTTCTTTCTACAATGGTTTGAAACAACATATCAATCACATTTTATTCATACAATCACACAATTAGAATTAAATTATTCATGCAATCAAACAAATAGTACTTAAATTATTCATACAATCAATCAAACAAATAGTACTTAAATTATTCATACAACCAAACAAACAAATATACAACCAAACAAATAGAAATAAAATCATGCATTGTTGGCGGCTCCTCTCCTCGCCCACAAATGCGCAGCTAGATCCACCTTCAGTTGTGCATGGACATCTGCATCTCGAATTTCATTGTGCATATGAAGAATAGCGGCAAATTCTGAGGTACATGCTCTCCTGCAGAACGTGGCAAAACCCCCATTTATTAAAGCTTTCCGTCGAAGAACTTAGCTACAAGCCAGAGGTAGAAAGAAGACAAGACTACAAGGAAGTCAATCTCTAGCTCTGAAAGAATCGTGTCTCTTCATTGACTCTATGCACATGCAGTATGAGGCTTTGTGCGTACAAGTGTTCCGTGCTCTAGATAGCATGTCCCCACGTGACAGATGGTGTGCTACTCCTCTCCTTATATATGCGGAGAGGGTGGCTTCACTGAGGGAAGAAACCCTAGGAAACTCCTAATGGCATCTTTGTACTAGACAAACTACTTTACAAAGTATATCTTTAATCATCAAGTGACAGCTGGAGCCATCTTCTTTAATCGTAGCATGGCACGAACGTCCTCATGTGATGTCTTTCGGATGTCACTCTTCCTCGTATCTGGCGCTCAGATGCTATCGTTTATAAGCTACTTTGCTAATAGCTCTATCCTTGTCCTCTTACGCTTCCGGAGAGAATGCAATTTGACTAGTCCCGCACGACGTGCTAGCAAGATCACACATCTTACACGGTGAGCTCCGGTGTCTTTCTATCATCGTGTTCCGTGATATACCCATCTTGGGGATACCGGCTTAGCATCTTACTTACCATGATTCTCATAACACTTGTGTAAGTGCTTCATAAGAAGAGCTTCATTCGTTTCATAAAATCCATAATCCCAAACCACCGTATCTCCTGATGGCTTCTAAGACCATATCCCAGGCTTGGCAGTGATTTCCCTTTGGCATATCGGAGTTTCCTATCCTCCACAGACACATGTCTAATATTCATACAATCACACTAATTAGTAATTCCAAGAGGTATATCCATGCAGCATCAGAAGCAAATGAGCATGAGCTCAGCAATGATCTTATACAACTCAATCCGCATATGCTAGAATAGTGGACGTGGCTACCAATCTTCTCTCAATGACAACCAAAGGCATTAGATCCAAATCTTTAGCCTAGTTATTCCCAAAGGAGCCCAAGATATGTAAAGGCATTCCATACAATGCATCCAAAACCCGAGCGATTATTGGCTGATCGTCCGAGATGTTTATACGCCGCAAGCAAGATTTATGATAATTAACATACAATCCGTTGATTTACGAAATCATTCAAAGCCTCTTTAAGAACCATGGATCGCTCCTCATCCGCTTGCATAATTAACAAAGTATCATCAACATATGCGAATGGAAAATCGGATCCCAGAATTATAGGAAGCTGTATCAAATTATTATGCAAGAGATCATTAACCACTGATTGCAAGACATCTCCTCCCAAGACATAAAGAAGAGGAGAAATCAGCGAGTGGCCCTTGATAATCAAATGGTTGATCATCCTGCACAGGTGCGTTGCGCTCGCTCTCAATGATCATGTTGTGCATGATCACACAGGCGTTCATCACCTCCCACATCTGAGACTCAGGCCAAGTGAGAGCAGGTACCTGACAATGGCGAAACGCTGCTGAAGCACCCCAAAAGCACGCTCAACATTCTTGCGTGCTGCTTCCTGGCATGTTGCAAAATAAGCTTCCATCTCGTTTGCCGGAGAGGGAATTGTCTTCACAAATGTAGTATACGTCGGGTAGATACCATCAGTAGATACCATCAGCTAGATAGTACCCCTTGTTGTATGCGTGGCCGTTTACCTCAAAGTTCACGACAAGAGCTTGTCCCTCAGCTAGCCTGGCAAACACCGGAGAGCGCTGCAACACGTTGATATCATTGTTTGTTCCTGCCATGCCAAAAAATGCATGCCAAATCCAAAGCTCATGGTTTGCCACCGCCTCAAGAATGACACTGCACTCACCAGTATGCCCCTTGTAGATCCCAATGCTTCTGAGCATCCCAGGAAATCCTCTTGCTGCATTTTTTGCAGGATCCGAGTTGTATCATCTTCTCTTGGTGCTCTCAAATAGTCTTTAGCAAACACCGCTATTACGGCTCGGCAAAACCTGTACATGTTGAATCTGCCATCCGTAGGTAGTCATTGGCTGTTCGTATGCAAGACAGCGCATTGCAGCAGTGCACTTCTGAATTGAGGTTAAGCCCCACAAACCTGTGCAATCTTGCTTGGCCATGAAGTACTTGTCGTACTCCCTGACGCCGTGGACAATCTTCAAGAACAGCTCCTTGTTCATCCTAAACCGGCGCTGAAATTCCTTCGGCGAATGAGTCGCGTCGTCGTTGAAGTAGTCGGCGTCAAGCAGCATTGCGCCGGCTTGACGATGCCGGTTGATGTTCCTCCTCTTGCCTGGCTTTGAGCCGCCGCGCCGAGGCACGACGAAGAAAGGCTGGCGAACGCGCAGCATGTTCGTCAGTGCTGCTGTTGCCGCCGAACAGCCTAAGCGTTCTGCTCCTCCGTGAACAGCTGCACCATCATCTCGTCGTCGCATCTCGTCGTCGCTGTCCATCGCGGCAATCAGACAAACACCTTGCGGGCGGGGCGGTTGTGCCGCGGTGGCGGCGAGCTCTGTTCCAGGCGAAACAACGGCCGCCGGTCGAGGGGGTGGCGGCCGTGTCGATGGACAGCGGTTCCTAGACAGGCGGCGGTGTCTACTGCAAGCAGGGGGCGCGACGGCGATGATCTAGAGGGGTGGGAGTCGGCTCGGGCGTGGGTAGTAGGTGGGAAATCGGTGTCTGGCTGCCAGGCGGAGCCCACGCTCGTTTTCAGACGTGCCGCGAGGCGCCGGCACGCCCGATTCACGCCCTTGGCGTAGGGGGCGGCACGGGGTTGCCGGCGATTCTATTGGGCTCGAAAATTGGCCGGCGCCGTTTGGGGCGCACCGGTGCGAGCCCATTTTCACTGCCGGCCCCCAAAACGCTATCGAAGCCGCCGGTGGAGATGCTCTTAGGTACTTCCATGTCAATGATGAATTTCCGCGAAATATTCTTTCTTTCTGATATCAAATACACCATGATGATGTGTTAGATTGTTCTGCTGATTACATTCTTATTGAGATCGTAGTTGCTATTTACTGGTCTTGATTCTGAAAAAATAAAGATAAAATCTAGTTCACATAATAGGTTCATCATCAAGTTCAAATGTTCAAATATATCCTGTGGATTGAAAAACCAGAGGTGATTTAATATTAAGAGAATCAGCTGTGCGGAAATAGATATCTGGCTGCTGCCATATTTTAAAAACATGGCCATGACGAAATCTTTAAGCGTGACGAAAAACCTGGGTCACCCAAGAAAATTTAATTGCTGCCATCCTCCCACCAAGCCCCGTGTAGGTAAATTATAGTAGAAAAAAAGATACTCCGTAACTAAAAATGCAGTTGGTAAACTTTTACTTTGGATGCGGAATCTACTATATTCTGCATTCTTACATGTTGTAAATGATCGAAGTTGTTGATACACAATTCTTTGACAAGACATATTCACTTTTATAATACAAAGGGAGGATGAACTTTAAGCCATTCCCTTGCAATACGCATATGTCCCTTGCAATATTCCCACGTTACCCAAAAAACTGTAACAATCCATCTTCCATTATGCTGTTTAATGTAAGCGTATCAAATCATTCAGTATGTACTGACATTAAGAGGAGAAAGTACATTTTAGTTTCTATTAAACTCTGCTTGCACTTTAATAACCCCATAAACAAGGAATAATAGGTACAGAAGTACTTTTGGGGTGGAGGGTGTACTTTGCAAAGTTTTAGATTCCCAGACTACAGGTTTGAAAACTGGTGATGCAGGTAAACGGTAAACATTATGAGCAACAAGAGTTGGTTAAAACAGAATAAAATCTTCACACTTAAGAAGGTGCCACATTATCTGACAAATTGATAGCATATTGTCATGTTGCCAAGAAGGTTGACAGCAACAAATCACATCCACCAAAATGTCATCGATATCTTATCCTAATGCAATGAAAATTCTTGTCACAACTTGCGAGAATACAATGAATTAGGAGGTTTATAATGGACTATTTTTTCCAAGCTGAAATTGCTCAGAAAGGAATCTAGTTTCATTCCTCCTGAGTGGTGCCCTGATTGCCACCTTATTGGTGACAAGATGCACATAAGCACAAGATCATGTGAAGGATGCTGGGTAGTTGAGAAAGTATACTTACCATAGGAAATATGAAGAATCATGTTAAACCAATGACCTGATGGCACAAATAATTCTCATTTTTTAAGGAGAATTATTCCTGTAATCAATAGGCTTGTTCCGACACAATTACCTTATTCGCGGTCTGTTGGGTTCTCGATTTGGTTCCATGGTACACCACCTCACAAAAGCATCCTTTAATCAAATCTCAACAGTCACCAAGTTACCTCTTTCTGATATCATGGATCTTCCATCTTGTCTCAGTTACATAAAATAGGATGACAAAATTACACTTACAGTCATCATGTCGGTATCTATTGAAGTTTTAACTGCAAGAACCCACTTATCTGAAGGAATTGGAAATGGGGATTCCTCGCTTTCTTGAACAACCATTGATTTTGAGTTATACACAATTCCTTATCCAGCACATGGTTCACAATTTGTTCAGAAGTGTGACACAAGTAACCGTGTAGTATGCCTGACTAAGTGACCCCTAACCTATCGTTCCAAAGGAAAGAAGGGACCCAGAAAATTTCAGTAATGACTGAACATATAGTTTGATATCATTGGAGCATTGAGATACAGTTCAACTGTAAACAGTCTTAGGAGCACAACATGAAGAACCAGAGCAGATCCCTGTCACCATCATCTTAGCGGACTGACGACCCAACCTGTAACCTGAGCTGGCTTTCTTATTCGTACTGTTCTCTGAGATCTACTTTCCAATCGCTCAAGTATTGAGTAAGTTATTGAGTCAGGAGTTAGCCCTTGCTGCTTCATAGTTTCATAATATTTATCAGCTTCTGCTGTCTTCCCCCGCCTCTCCAAACAATCAAGTAAAATGTTATACGTTACAATATTAGGGATGCATCCCTCTGCAATCATGTCATCAAATAAGCTGCATGCCATATCAACCTTATTCGATTTTCCAAAGCATTCAATCAGTATGCTGTAGGTGAAGACATCCGGATCATATCCTTTCTCCTGCATCTCTTTGAAAAGCATGTGCGCTTCATCGAGATCTCCGTTTTTTCCAAGACAGTTTATCAAAGAATTGTAAGTGATGACATCAGGTTTACAACTGCTAGCCTCCATTTCTTCAAACAATCCAGATGCCTTATCAACTAAGCCAACTCTACCATAACTTGATATCATAATATTGTATGTAAAAAGATCCGGAGCAATCCCATTAGCTTTCATCTTTTCAAGTAGACTGGTTATGAAAGATACCTGCTTAAGCTTTCCGAGGACTGAAAAGACCATATTGTACATGCTAACATCTGTAGCAATCCCTTTTTCAGGCATCATATGTAGGAGATCTATAGCCTCTAATGTTTTTCCTGAATTGCATAACACCTCAAGCATTGAGACGAAAGCCTCCCTGTCTCCATTTTCATAGGAGTTCCACATACGACAGAAAACATTGTGTGCCTCGCTGGCATGCCCAGACTTGCAAAGTGACTTGACCAAATAAGAATAAATTGATCTGTTCATGTATCTATGACAGATATCCAGGACCTCATTTAGTCTGTGCAGTTGTCCTTCTGTTGCCAAAATATCCAGTGTAATGCTGTATGTGAATTGATTTGGCTGGCAGTCACCCTTGATCATTTTGGAAAGTACAAAAATCACCTTGTCCACCATCTTGTTCTTACCAAGAGCCTCGATAAGAGTATTATAAGCAATAAGGTTAAGTGCACATCCTTTTGATACCATTTCATCAAAAAATAAGAGAAATTTAGAGGTCTTCCCAGCCCTCCCGGACATTCTAATTAGTATAGTATATGTGTATGCATCTGGCTCACAGTACTTCTGTTTCATATCTTCAAAGACTTGGTAAGCTTGGTCAACCTGCATAATTAACAAATATCAGCTGCCAACATTTTAGAAATGGCAAACCTATTGGATATGCATATCAATGTGTTATGCGTCAAATATTAAAATCTGGGGAGGATGGGATACCCTAGGCTAATTTTTTATCAGATGGTGAGCATTAAAGATTGAGACAAACAAAGCAACTTCACATTCCACTAACAAATAAGTTGGCATTTCAGAGATATACAAGATTATTGAACTAGAACACCTGACACTTCATTGGTGATATTACTATCTATACCCAATTTGAGGTGGGCACGATGTAACATTTATTTATTGCTCAACAATAGAAACCATACTCGACATCTAATTAAGCGAGGCCAAGATCTTTAAAGGAGGCAGACTACAGCAATAGCAAGGTACGTAAATTCATGCTCCTAAAAGCATCGGTCATGCATCTAAACCGGGCGCAGGACATGATATAACCCATTAGACTTTAGGTTCATATTGGATGCGTTAAGCTGAGTTAGTGGAAAAGCTTCAGTAGTTGCAGTGAAAACTATAGGCTCGTTCCAGTGAGGTATGTATGCTCCGAAGTCCAACATTAACTAGTCCCAGCTAGCACTAGAATGGCTATTATCAATGCTACTCTATAATCCTTTATGTGGTTATGAATGCTCAACTGAGGTCTTAATCAAATAACGTCAATTACTACACCAACAGAATCCCTCCAGCGTTGCAAAATCATTTTTACTGACTGCTCAAAGTCTAGCTAATAGGCGTACCCGTTTCAACACAGAGAAGCACTTTGTGAAACAAACAAAAAGTTGTCCATCCCTCAGGCCTTCTCAATCCTAATTCTACAGGCCTCAATGTACTGGTCCGTCAAACAATCACACGAAAAGAAACATAGAAAGAACATGAAATGATACATTTTGCAGACGAACTCCTAGATTAGGAGAAAAAAAACTGCAAACACCATGTATAAATAAATATGTCAAGTTGCCGTACCATGCCAGCCTTGGCGAGAGCATCAAGCAGCATGTTGTACGCAAATATATCCAGCTTGTACCCCTTCCTGCGCATTTCGTCATACACCTGTAAGCCCTTGGACACCTCCCTGCTCCTCAAATGCGCCTGCAGAATGCACTTGTAGGTGTACCCATTGAGCCTGAGCCCCCACTTCACGGCCAGGTCGAGGCACTTGGTGACCTCCACGCCCATCCCGACGAGCAAGTTGACCGTGGAGATGTTGCCGGCGACGCCGTCCCGCTCCATCTCGGCGACGAGCCTGAGCGCCTCGCCGGGGTCGGCCCTGGTGCGGAAGAGGAGGGCGAGGGCGCGGTTGTAGGAGAAGGCGTCGTGGCGGAAGCCCGGGAGGGCGGCGGGCGCGAAGCGGAAGAAGGCGAGCGCGAGGGCCGGGTCCGGGGCGAGGGCCTTGACGACCTCGGAGGCCTCGGCGGCGGTGAGCGTGAGGCGGAGGCCGCGCAGGTAGTCGGCGAGGTCGGCGAGCGGGGTCGGGGAGGCGGCGGCGGGGGAGCGCAGGATGCGCGCGACGGCGCAGACGAGGTGGCGGCGCGGGAGCGGGTGGCCGCGCGGGTCGAGCGGCGTCGCGGGAGGCGTCGGGGAGACGGTGACGGTGAGGGACGGGCCCGTGGGTGACGGCGTCGCGGCGGCGATCCGGCCGGAGTAGGTCGTCCCGACGCGGCGGGGCATTTTGGCGTCTGGTCTGGTGGGGGGTCTCGGTCAGAGGCGTTTGGGGGACTAAACCCAACTGCAGCGTGGTTTAACCCTATCATCTTCTTCCTGCCGCCGTCTCTCGAGCTAGAACCTTCTAAACCCCCACCACGCGCGCGCGACCTCCGCCTCCCATGGCGCGGCTCCACCACCTCCTAGCCCGCGCGCTCGCCTCCCACCACCTCCTCCGCCCGTCTCCGCTCCCTTTCTCAGCGCGGCCGACTCTCCCGCTGCACTCGCCGCCGCCGCCACCGCATCCCCATCCCCATACCCGCAGCCCACCCCCTTTCCCCGCCGCCGCCTCGCGGTACTACGGTTCATCCGCATCCAGACGGCGTCGGCGCGGTTCAGCCCCGCCGATGCTGCCGAGGCGGAGGCGGGCGAGGCGGAAGGGCCCGAGCGAGCTCAGCGTGCAGATTGGCATCGAAGAAGCCCTCCCCGACGACCCCCTCATCCTGGTGATCATTACCTTCCGCACGCGATTTCCCCCTGCATGTAGCTGTTACACTCTTAACGCGTCTCTAATCGTGAATTTCCTGGCAGAGTATCGCAGAGGCGCTTCGAACGGACGTTGGGAGGGCGATGAAGCTGGCACTCCACAATCTGGAGAACTCGGAGTACAGGACCAGGGACACGGGTATAAGAAATGTGGATAACTATGACAGCGTCGAGGTCTCTCTGCTGCTCTGCGATGACGGTTTCATCAGGAAGCTGAACAAGGAATGGAGGGACGAGGACCACGCCACGGACGTGCTGTCAATGTCGCAGCATATCCCAGGCCTTGATATCCCCATTGTGAGAAATTAAGGCGTGCTTCTGAATTTGTTTGTTTGCTACAGATGGGGTTATATTTGATCCTTTTATTTGTATGTTGTCTTTGGTTCAACAGCTGCAGTTGGGCGACTTAGTAATTTCCGTCGAGACAGCCCGTCGGCAGGCAGAGGAAAGAGGCCACACGCTTCTTGATGAGATGAGAATTCTCACGGTTAGCCTGTTTCGCTTATTGCTAGCATCACAACCCTCTTTTTATTATTATTGTGGTGCCATGTGTTCCCGTTTATTTCGTAATGTTGCACCTTGCAATCAATGAACAAACGTAGTTCTTGTCTGATTTATTGTTGACCAAACATAGTGATTCTGATAATGGTGGCATTGGGTTCATATTGCAGTTAGCAGAATTAAACATTAAGGAAGTTGGATCACTATTGACAGCATGGCAACCATTAGCAATATAGGTTTATATTTACTTCATTGTTTTTTTTTGATTTATTACCAAGATAATGATTCAACTTTGACCTATTAGTCTACTTCTGGTGTATTTTGTGAAGAAGCTTGCAAGCGACTGTTCAACGATGGAATAGCTTGCTGCTCACAGCCCTATTCTATGCTAACCAACTTAATCATCATCAGGTGCATGGATTATTGCATTTATTGGGCTTTGATCATGAACTCGGCAAGGAGGCTGAAGAAGAGATGGAGAAGGAAGAAGAACAAATATTAAATAATCTTGAATGGAAAGGGAAAGGACTCATTAGGAGTGCATATCATTTCAGTACAGACATGGATCATTCAGAAAATTCTGATGGTAGGTTGCCCTTACACGTTTTTTATCCAAAGGGTTGCCGTCTGTTTCTTATCACTGGAGTACCTCTGAATTATTGTATGTAGAGGCCAATAGCGATGTAGAGAAAATGAGCGTACGGGAGGGTCATCATCAGCCAAAACTGACCCATATAGTATGTGATATAGATGGTGAGTTGATGTAGCATCAAGAATTATACTGTTTCTGCTGGATTTTGCCAACTTCGCGAATAACTTATTTTGAAAAATTATTAAGGTACTCTCGTGGATTATGAAGGACACCTGCATGCAGAATCTATAGAACCTTTGAGAGAGGCTATATCACGGGGAGTAACTGTTATCATGGTTACTGGGAGGGTGAGTTTTACTTGTTGTATTAGTCTTGAATGCAAAGATATTCGATCATGCAATGTGAATGGCCCTGATCTGAGGTTGGGGCTGGTTCCGACAATTTCCTTAACAGTATTATCTCTGTCATCGATAGGTGTAGCTTTGTCACAGCATGAAAGAGTATGTAAAGTAACCTTGACGAAAGTTGGAAGCTATTTCCAGTAGGATGTTTAGTGATTCGATATAGCTTCTATCTTAGTTGCAGCTTCATTCTGATGGAATTCAGATAATAAGTAATATGTTTTTGACTTGTGATGATATACAGCTGTAGTTTGTGATATTAACGTTAAGCACACCTTGAAGTGTACTAAAAAATTCAGTAGCAAAACGTTTTTAAAATTTTACCATCAGATGACTGCATTTTTAGTTTAATTGCATGTTTCTAATGTTTTTTTTGGCTTTCCTCACTTTTAATTAGACCCGGGCTTCCACCATAGCAACTTTCAAGCTTCTTAATATAGAAGAAAAAGATGAATTTATATCGGAGAACTCACCTGGTGTATTTCTACAGGTACATCCTCTCCATGCTTACTTGAATAGTTCTAGATAGTAAAAATTCGCTCTCAGAACTTTGTGGCTTTGTGCCAGTGTTCTTTCGACACCAATGTCCTTTTTATTGTCAAATTGAACACGCCTTTTCATCTTCGAGTAACATTTTGTGTGTCGAACTGTTCTACTGGATCTGGGACCCTTTTCCTTATGTGAGTAACCCTGCTTTATGTTATCTATTCATTTTAGTGTGTGCTTGGGTGCGTGTGCATGCTTGTGTGTGTAATTGCTCATTCGAAGAGATGCAGCACTGAAATGCTATGGTTTTTTTCCCAACGGGATATGATTTAGATGTGTTGATGCTCAAGTCTTGAGAAAGTATTGAACTGCTTGAAGTTTTGCCCAATCCATGTGAATTGTTTCTGCGGCTCTGTAAGATGTACTACATCAGTTTTCATTACATATGAATCTGGAATCAAATTTAAAAAATGCAAGTGTATACATAAGGATAAGGTAGATGGAAGTGAGTGTCAAGCTCTTGTCATTGTCTTTTTTTTTTGTCATTGTCATTCTTTATACTTGAACAATAATCATATTGCATAATTTCTTTTCCAATTGACATTTTACCCTTATAAAGTTATTGTTTCTCTTGGATGCAGGGTTCACTTGTTTACGGAGGGAACGGCCAACTGATTTATAGAGCAAACTTGGATGTGGATATATGCAAGGAGGTAGTTATTTGCAATGTCTCATCTAACTAGTTTCTGCTGGCAGCTTTACTTTCCATCAAAATTTTAATGATCTGCTGTTCTATTCTTTTATTAGGAAGATTTATAGGGCATTTTGTTGAGCTTGTATGATCTTTATCATGAGTTTGGATGTTAGGCATGAATGTACTATATTTGAGCTCGCTTTCCTTTTGTATCAATTATTTGTTGACTGGTTAAGATTTATGTCTCTTTTAGGTGCATATAAGATCGTCAGATATTATATATTAGTTCTTTTTTTTTTCATTGGCAGGCATGTTTGTACTCCTTAAAGAATAAAACTCCTCTTGTTCTATACTGTGAGGAACAATGTTTGACCTTGTTTGAACATCCTTCTGTCGACTTGTTGCACACTCTGCACCATGAGACCAAGGTACAGTATTTAGGTTTTTGCTAGATAAAATTCCTTCTCCTTCCTTTCTAACTATGTTAAGCAGTTAAGCCAACTTTGAAATTTTGGCACAGGTAAAAGTAATGCCTTCAGTTGAAGACCTCTTAGAATATTCGTCCATTCAGGTTTGTTTCTCTAACTTTGGCAAATGCAAAGTTGATATGTCCTTAAGGTTGATAAGTTTTACTATTTTCGGATCAACTTTGTCATGAGTGAACTTACACAGCTTTACTTGCATTTGCAGAAGTTGCTTTTCCTTACCAATGCGGAGGAAGATTTATCTGTCCTAATACAGCATTGGTCAGAACTAACAGAAGGGAAAGCATGTGTTGTCAAAGCGCAGCCAAATGCACTTGAGATTGTTCCCCTTAATGCTTCTAAAGGTGGTGGTATCAGGGTGCTACTTGACCATCTCGGAATAACTGAAGATGTACGAATCTGTTCCATAGATGAACTACATTTACTATTCCTTTTGTATATTATTATTTCATCTTGTATTGTGCTCACTTAGAAAGCATCATCACTGCTAAGAATTTATTTACAAGTATGATGTCTGCTTATGCAGTCTGATCTTGAGGCTGTTGGAGACTAAGGACCTGTTCGGAACCTCTTCGCTCCTCCACAATTGATTCTGGAGCAGATGGAGCTGCAGTGCAATTTTATGGATTAGCTCAAACCGAGCTCTACATGCTCCATGGATTTTCACGGAGTGGACAGCTTCAGAACAGGCTCTAAACCAGATGGCCAAGCAACAAGTGATCCAACTGATATGATTATTGAAGTATTCTATAGCAAGAGAGTATTTATGGAGAGAGCTTGAGATATTTTAAGAAATGGCATGTATGGGATGCACAGAAGACAACAATTAGTTGTCCTGCAACCATGTACTTCTGAAAAGGGGGAGTGACAAGTTTGATATATTTCCTAAGATGTGGGCGTTGGAGAGGTAAGTTTGATATTTCTTTGAGGTCATAAGGTTTTGAAGTTCTAAATTACGCACCTGTAGTAGTTTCATCTGGATTTATGAGAACCTTTCCCTTGTTAACAGATGTCCTTAATGGAGCTGAACAGAAAAGAAAACCAGACGAGCCTATCCATATGATATCATGAAGACAAACACCAATTGAAACGTTTTTCAACTTGTGACTACGTTATATAACAACTCCTGTGCCCCTTGATTCTGAGCAACCTTTCATTGCCATTATTCATGACAATATTGGTTTTCGACATAAATACTTGTACAGTTGTCCTTTGAAGAACATTTGTAATGATTGTTTAGCCCATCGTTCCCCCATCTGATGACAATTTGTTTATAAGGAATCATGGGAAAGTTTAACGGAAGTAGCTGTAAGCTGCTGTATGATCTATTGAGTTCTTCTGATTATGGTTGACCCTGTGTCACTCCATTCATCTTTACAGTTAACCTTCTTACAGACTAATATAAAATAAAACAAAGAAAAATTAGGTTGATCGCAGAAGGAAATTAGTTTGAATTACATTATGAAAGTGTACAATAAGTACAGCATGTTTGTGGGAAGTGGAGACTTGGCGTTCTATTTCTATATTTCCACGGTTTCACTTTGTTAAGAGTTCATATGCATTTGTACATCTTTGTCATTCTGCTGTGCAGCTAAATTAGGACTAATGCACAAGAGGTTGGTGCTGCTTGCTCTGGACAACAGACAAGCAAATGAACCTTTTGAAGGCCTCTTCCCTATCATCTTGTTGCCTATCCTCGGTGAGTGATTCGTCCGCTGGTTCACCCCTAATCCTGCTTTATAGCTCTTGCATGTCTTCATCCTCTTACTGGAAGTTGCTTCTTTACCAAGGTCTTGAAGACATGTAGCACCAGATATTGATGTGAAGGACTGGGACTTTCCTTGGTAGTACTTGGACAGCCCTCTCCTGTGGAAATTGAATAACTTGTTAGAGATAAAAAAAAAATGCTTTTCATCTCAATTGGATTTTTTTCAACTGGCATAGATACGGTGACTCTTTCAGAACTATGACATATTGTTCTCCGGTTATTCAATCTATCTTCTGAATAAAATGTTCTTAATGATCTCAAAGTTGCTTAGTTGCATAGTTACATTGAATGTCTATGTTCTTGTAATATATTTTGTGCAAAATGTAACCTCTACAGGTTATCGCTTAGTAGTATCATTCAGAATTCAACCATGGGATTTGAAGATCTGTATCAACCAGTAGTTTTCTAGTATGGAAAAGGAACTAGCCACCAGTGTAACACATGATTATGATTGGAAAAAAATAGTACTCCCTCCGTCCAGGAAAGGATGTCTCAGATTTGTCTGAATTTAAATGTATCTAGACACTAAATAGTGGCTAGATGTATCCGAATTTACACAAATGCGAGACATCCTTTTTGAGACGGATGGGTGGTAGTTTAGAGCTATGAAGATTCTATACCATTTTGTTTGATGTCAAATAAAACTTGAGATAACTGAATACTTGTGCAGGGGGGCGAAGCATGACGTACCTGGCAGGAAGCTGGGCTAGCAGCGAAGACAGATCGCAGAGCGGTCCATCGGAATCCAGATGCAAGGTGCTGGATGACGCTGAGGATGACCCCGAAGAATCGTCAGGTGGAGAATAACTCGCATCATCACTCAGATTCGATGCCAATGAGCACGACGTGCCTGAGGCAGAAGCCACGTCAGAGTGATCCTCTCTTAGCTCCAAGCATGCGGCCTCATGGCACATAGCCATGTCGCGAGCTTCATCCATTCCAGGATAGAATAGAAGTCAGGAGCAAATAGGGAGAGCAAGTGAGCAACGGTTATCTCTTATGTTCGGAGCTTCGACGGCAAACTATATATGCAGACGCAAGGAGGAAAGGAGGAAAGAGGGAAATAAGATAGGCCTCCGTCGACTTCCGTGGGTAAACGGGCGTCTTGCCCGTCCAGATAGGCCTCCGTCGACTTGTACGACGAAAAAGTGAAAGCCAGAACAAAACCTATCCTTACCGTGGAATCGCTTGTGCCCTCTTATCACGAACCAATTATGTGTTTCCACGTTACTGTCGGAAGTGTTTGTGCATGTGGGAACACTTGTGCTTCTCAAGGGAACAAGAAACGGGAACATGTGTTGGTAGCAATTATAGGCGGCATGTGTGAGAACGACGCGGATAAACTACACTGGCTCAGGATAAGTATCTTATCTTACCGGACTGTCGATCGATCGGCGGCTTGGCAGGGTTAGGAAAATGAGGCTTATCCCCGCGGATTAGGGTGGATAAGGTAGATTAAGGTGCTTTCTGTTAGACAGGGTTTAGAGATCTCGGCGCTGCCTACGGAGTTTGATTATGCTGATTATGCTGCTCAAATTGGGGGCGGAGATTAGCTTGTTTATTCTGTTGCTACAGCCAGCCGGCTCGATCTCCAATGGACAGTACAGGAAAAATTCATGGGGCAGCGAAAGAATCATGTTTATATCTATCAACGGGTGCTATTGCCATCTCACACTCAATTTGGATAGAGACGAGGCACAAAAACATCTCCAACGGGGGCCTCAATAGCTCTATTAGGGTGCCAGCAACGTTCTGAGCTCACACCGACGTGTTTAATTATGTGTCGACATATTTTGGAGTCAAATATAGGTGTTGATAACCCCGGGTTGGCCGGTGCGACGTAGTTTTAGGGACAAGGCCGGCATGTCAGCGACATGACGGGCATCTTCCTCTTTAATGAGACGTCTCTGGTATCTCATAGGTGGGTCATCGTCTTTAATGGACGTGCCGGTTCCCCATGTGGGGACGCCTCGGATACCGTCGCCGTAAATGTTCGTGCTGGCCCTATCCTCCTATTTAACACGCTTCCCGCCGCACTCTCCTCAACATCTCTGCCGCACTCGCCTCCACGGCACAATGTCGCGTCGGCCCGCCACTACCAACTTGATGCTACGCCGCCAGCGGTGCTGCAGTTAGAGCCTGTGGCCCCGTAGCAGCTCGACGACGAGCTCGAGCTGCCAGACTTTAACTTGGACGACTTCTCCGACAATTTCGAGTGTTACAAGTGGAACGAGACGTTCATAGCGGATGCGAAAGCCGAGGTCGTGGAGGAGGAGGCAGAGTGGGGCGCCGAGTGATGTCTACGCACGCTTCTATTCCTGTAGATAGTGTTGGGCCTCCAAGAGCAGAGGTTTGTAGAACAGCAGCAAGTTTCCCTTAAGTGAATCACCCAAGGTTTATCGAACTCAGGGAGGAAGAGGTCAAAGATATCCCTCTCAAGCAACCCTGCAATCACGATACAAGAAGTCTCTTGTGTCCCCAACACACCTAATACACTTGTCAGATGTATAAGTGCACTAGTTCGGCGAAGAGATAGTGAAATACAAGTAATATGGATGGATATGAGTGGTAATAACAATCTGAATAAAATATGGCAGCAAGCAAACATGCAACAGAACAGTAAATAAACGGAGATTCGATGTTTGGAAGCAAGGCCTAGGGATCATACTTTCACTAGTGGACACTCTCAACATTAATCACATAATAAAACCACTCTACACTCTCTTGTTGGATGATGAACACCATTAATTGTGTAGGGCTACAAGAGCACCTCAATGCCGGAGTTAACAAGCTCCACAACATTTGATGTTCATATTTAAATAACCTTAGAGTGCATGATAGACCAACGCAATTATACCGAGTACTAACATAGCATGCACACCGTCACCATCAAGCTATGAAAGGGGGAATAGATCACATCAATACTATCATAGTAATAGTTAACTTCATAATCTACAAGAGATCACAATCATAGCTTATACCAAGTACTACATGATGCACACACTGTCAACGTTACATCATGGAGGAGGAATACACTACTTTAATAACATCACTAGAGTAGCACATAGATGATATTCAACTAGATCACAAAGAGAGAGATGAACCACATAGCTACGGTAGAGCCCTCAGCCCGGGGAGAACTACTCCCTCCTCATCATAGGAGACAGCGATGGAGATGAAGATGGCGGTGATGTCGATGGAGATGACTCCGGGGGCAATTCCCCGTCCCGGCAGGGTGCCGGAACAGAGACTTCTGTCCCCCGAATTGGAGTTTCGCGATGGCGGCGGCTCTGGAGGGTTTTCAGGTGTTTCGTCAATCCGTGTCGATGTTTTAGGTCAGGGAGCTTTAAATAGGCGAAGAGGCGGAGTCGGAGGGGCCACGGGGCCACCTCACACTAGGGGGGCGCCCCCCCTTGGGTCGCGCCGCCCACATGTGTGGGGCCCCCGAGGCTCCCTCTCGGTGCCTCTCGGTGTTCGGAAGCTTCGTGGAATTATAAGATCGTGGGCGTTGATTTCGTCCGATTCCGAGAATATTACCTTTCTAGGATTTACGAAACCAAAAACAGCAGAAAACAGACAGCGGCACTTCGGCATCTCGTTAATAGGTTAGTTCCGGAAAATGCATCAAAACGATATAAAGTGTGAACAAAACATGTAGGTATTGTCATAAAACTAGCATGGAACATCGAAATTATAGGTACGTTTGAGACGTATCAAGCATCCCCAAGCTTAGTTCCTACTCGCCCTCGAGTAGGTAAACGATAACAAGAATAATTTACGAAGTGACATGCTACTTACATAATCTTGATCATACTATTGTAAAGCATATGAGATGAATGCGGCGATTCAAAGCAATGGTAAAGACAATGAGTAAACAAATGAACCATATAACAAAGACTTTTCATGAATAGTACTTTCAAGACAAGCATCAATAAGTCTTGCATAAGAGTTACTCATAAAGCAATAAATTCAAAGTAAAGGCATTGAAGCAACACAAGGGAAGATATAAGTTTCAGCAATTGCTTTCAACTTGTAACATGTATATCTCATGGATAGTTGTCAACATAAAGCAATATAACAAGTGCAATAGGTAAACATGTAAGAATCAATGCACACAGTTGACACAAGTGTTTGCTTCTAAGATAGAAAGAAGTAGGTAAACTGACTCAACAATAAAGTAGAAGATAGGCCCTTCACAGAGGGAAGCATGGATTACTATTTTTGTGCTAGAGCTTTTCATTTTAAAAACAAGAAACAATTTTGTCAACGGTAGTAACAAAGCATATGTGTTATGTATAAGATATCTTATAAGTTGCAAGCCTCATGCATAGATTACCAATAGTGCTCGCACCTTGTCCTAATTAGCTTGGATTAACATGGATTATCATTGCATAGCATATGTTTCAACCAAGTGTCACAAAGGGGTACCTTTATGCCGCCTGTACAAAGGTCTAAGGAGAAAGTTCACATTGGATTTCTCGCTTTTGATTATTCTCAACTTAGACATCCATACCGGGACAACATAGACAACAGATAATGGACTCCTCTTTAATGCATAAGCATTCAACAACAATTAAAATTCTCATAAGAGATTGAGGATTGATTGTCCAAACTGAAACTTCCACCATGAATCATGGCTTTAGTTGGCGGTCCAATGTTCTTCTCTAACAATATGCATACTCAAACCATTTGATCATGAAAATCACCCTTACTTCAGACAAGACGAACATGCATAGCAACTCACATGATATTCAACAAAGGTGTAATAGTTGGTGGCGTCCCCAGAAGCATGGTTACCGCTCAACAAGCAACTTATAAGAAATAAGATACATAGCTACATATTCTTCACCACAATAGTTTTTAAGGCTATTTTCCCATGAGCTATATATTGTAAAGACAAAGGATAGAATTTTTAAAGGTAGCACTCAAGTAATATACTTTGGAATGGCAGAGAAATACCATGTAGTAGGTAGGTATGGTGGACACAAATGGCATAGTTTTTGGCTCAAGGATTTGGATGCACGAGAAGAATTCCCCTCAATACAAGGCTAGGCTAGCAAGGTTGTTTGAAGCAAACTCAAGTATAAAACGGTGCAGCAAGACTCACATATGAACACATTGTAAGTATTATAAGACTTTACATTGTCTCCTTGTTGTTCAAACACCTCAACCAGAAAATATCTAGACTCTAGAGATCAATCATGCAAACCAAATTTTAACAAGCTCTATGTAGTTCTTCATTAATGGGTACAAAGTACATGATGCAAGAGCTTAAACATGATCTATATGAGCACAACAATTGCCAAGTATCAAATTATTCAAGACATTATACCAATTACCACATGCAACATTTTCTGTTTCCAACCATATAACAATTAACGAAGCAGTTTCAACCTTCGCCATGAACATTAAAAGTAAAGCTAAGAACACATGTGTTCATATGCAACAGCGGAGCGTGTCTCTCTCCCACACAAGCATTATGGATCATATTTTATTCAAACACAAACAAAAATAAAATCACGCAGACGCTCCAAGTAAAGCACATAAGATGTGACGGAATAAAAATATAGTTTCACTAGAGGTGACCTGATAAGTTGTCGATGAAGAAGGGGATGCCTTGGGCATCCCCAAGCTTAGATGCTTGAGTCTTCTTGAAATATGCAGGGATGAACCACGGGGCATCCCCAAGCTTAGACTTTTCACCCTTCTTGATCATATTGTATCATCCTCCTCTCTTGACCCTTGAAAACTTCCTCCACACCAAACTCAAAACAAACTCATTAGAGGGTTAGTGCATAATCAAAAATTCACATATTCGAGAGATGACACAATCATTCTTAACACTACTGGACATTGCACAAAGCTACTTGGAAGTTAATGGAACAAAGAAATCCATCCAACACAGCAAAAGAGGCAATGCGAAATAAAAGGCAGAATCTGTCAAAACAGAACAGTCCGAAAAGACGAATTTTTTAGAGGCACCATACTTGCTCAGATGAAAATTCCCAAATTGAATGAAAGTTGCGTACATATCTGAGGATCACGCACGTAAATTGGCAGATTTTTCTGAGTTACCTACAGAGAATCCTACTCAAATTCGTGACGGCAAGAAATCTGTTTCTGCGCAGTAATCCAAATCTAGTATTGACTTTACTATCAAAGACTTTACTTGGCACAACAGTGCAATAAAATAAAGATAAGGAGAGGTTTCTACAGTAGTAACAACTTCCAAGACTCAAATATAAAACAAAATTGTTGTAGTAAAATAAAAACATGGGTTATCTCCCAAGAAGTGCTTTCTTTATAGCCATTAAGATGGGCTCAGCAGTTTTAATGATGCACTCCCAAGAAATAAGAGTTGAAGCAAAAGAGAGCATCAAGAAGCAAATTCAAAACAAATTTCAGCCTAACCCACTTCCTGAAAAGGAATCTTGTAAATAAACAAGTCATGTAGGCACAATGCAACAAGCATAGGAAAACTAGACAAGCGCAACTTCAAAATTTTCAGCATATAGAGAGGTGTTTTAGTAACATGAAAACTTCTACAACCATATTTTCCTCTCTCATAATGATTTTCAGTAGCATCATGAACAAAATCAACAATATAACTATCAAATGAAACCTTCTTATCATGAGTCTCATGCATAAAATTATTACTACTCCCAACATAAGCATAGTCATTCTTATTAATTGTAGTGGGAGCAAATTCAACAAAGTAGCTATCATCAAATATAGGAGGCATATTGTAATCATAATTAAATTTATCCTCCATAGTAGGTGGCACCAGAAGACCATTATCATTATAATCATCATAAATAGGAGGCAAAGTATCATGAAAGAAACTTTTCTCCTCAATGCTTGAGGGACTAAAAATATCATGCTCATCAAAACCAGCTTCCCCAAGCTTAGAACTTTCTATATCATTATCAACAATGGTGTTCAAAGCGTTCATACTAATATTACTACTAGCATGCAAATAAGGTTCCATAGGTTTTTTAATTTTCGCATCAAACAATCCATGTCTTAACCCAGGAAATAGAATAAAAAGCTCATTGTTATTGTCCATTATGCCTTACTAGTGTAAAACAAGAAACAAAAAGATGCAATTGCAGGATCTAAAGGAAATAGCTTCGAGCACTCACACACCGGCAACAGTGCTAGGAAATAGCTTAGTAGTCGGAGGATGTGAATACCTTTTACCTTACCTCCCCGGCAACGGCGCTAGAAAATAGCTTGATGTCTACGCACGCTTCTATTCCTGTAGACAGTGTTGGGCCTCCAAGAGCAAGAGGTTTGTAGAACAGCAGCAAGTTTCCCTTAAGTGAATCACCCAAGGTTTATCGAACTCGGGGAGGAAGAGGTCAAAGATATCCCTCTCAAGCAACCCCGCAATCACGATACAAGAAGTCTCTTGTGTCCCCAACACACCTAATACACTTGTCAGATGTATAGGTGCACTAGTTCGGCGAAGAGATAGTGAAATACAAGTAATATGGATGGATATGAGTGGTAATAACAATCTGAATAAAATATGGCAGCAAGCAAACATGCAACAGAACAGTAAATAAACGGAGATTCGATGTTTGGAAGCAAGGCCTAGGGATCATACTTTCACTAGTGGACACTCTCAACATTGATCACATAATAAAACCACTCTACACTCTCTTGTTGGATGATGAACACCATTAATTGTGTAGGGCTACAAGAGCACCTCAATGCCGGAGTAAACAAGCTCCACAACATTTGGTGTTCATATTTAAATAACCTTAGAGTGCATGATAGACCAACGCAATTATACCGAGTACTAACATAGCATGCACACCGTCACCATCAAGCTATGAAAGGGGGAATAGATCACATCAATACTATCATAGTAATAGTTAACTTCATAATCTACAAGAGATCACAATCATAGCTTATACCAAGTACTACATGATGCACACACTGTCAACGTTACATCATGGAGGAGGAATACACTACTTTAATAACATCACTAGAGTAGCACATAGATGATATTCAACTAGATCACAAAGAGAGAGATGAACCACATAGCTACGGTAGAGCCCTCAGCCCCGGGGGAGAACTACTCCCTCCTCATCATAGGAGACAGCGATGGAGATGAAGATGGCGGTGATGTCGATGGAGATGACTCCGGGGGCAATTCCCCGTCCCGGCAGGGTGCCGGAACAGAGACTTCTGTCCCCCGAATTGGAGTTTCGCGATGGCGGCGGCTCTGGAGGGTTTTCTGGTGTTTCGTCAATCCGTGTCGATGTTTTAGGTCAGGGAGCTTTAAATAGGCGAAGAGGCGGAGTTGGAGGGGCCACGGGGCCACCTCACACTAGGGGGGCGCCCCCCTTGGGCCGCGCCGCCCACACGTGTGGGGCCCCCAGGGCTCCCCTCTGGTACCTCTCCGGTGTTCTGGAAGCTTCGTGGAATTATAAGATCGTGGGCGTTGATTTCGTCCGATTCCGAGAATATTTCCTTTCTAGGATTTACGAAACCAAAAACAACGAGAAAACGACAGCTGGCACTTCAGCATCTCGTTAATAGGTTAGTTCCGGAAAATGCATCAAAACGATATAAAGTGTGAACAAAACATGTAGGTATTGTCATAAAACTAGCATGGAACATCAGAAATTATAGATACGTTTGAGACGTATCACCGAGCAAGAGCTCTTAGCCAAACGAGTTGTTCCAAGGGCTAAACCAAGATTTCACACGATGTCAAAAGAGGCTCCTCGGTTATGAAACTAGAGCTCTAGCCATTTACACTTAATGTATTAAGTTCTTGAACAGCCAAATGAAGAGAAGAGAAAGTTTGTTGATGACACTATTAGTAGTATAGTCTAAATAATTAATAAAAATTGATAAATAATATTTAAAAATGTGTCATTAAAGTCGAACTGAACATATATGTTTATGCCATATTCATGGCATGGTATTACCCTTCAATATATAAGGATGGCCAAGGGCCAATAAAAATGGCAACACGGATGTGGCCCCTCGTGATGTTGGGCTTGACACCGAGTTTCTTGGAAAAAACACGTAATCTAAGGGTTTGTTTGATTCATAGGATAGGAAAAGTGGAGAGATAGAAAAAATGGAGGATTGCTATGATTTATCCCCTTAAATCTTATGGGAAAGAAACCTATGAAAATTGGTATAACTAGTTGTTTAATGAAAGTATAGGAAAGCTATAAGAAATTTCTATAGAGACTGAGTACATAGCATAGCTATCATACACACATAGGAATTTTTTTCAATAGGTATAACCTCTTGTTAGAAATCCTATAAGATTGTAGTATAGGAAAGCACTCCATAGGAATTTCGGAGGATTCAATCCTTTGAATCAAACTGGCTCTATAGGAAAAGAAATTATGGGTAAAAATTCTACAAAATTCCTTTAAAAATCCTTTGAATCAAACAAGCCCTAAAAAGGTTAGCCCACCTACTAGTGGGAGAGAACAAAAACTAAGGAGGGAGCATAGGTATGGTTGTCACTGTCGGAATACTAGGTAGTATTGTTTTCTTGTCAACAATATTGTATCGTAGAATCGTATCGTAGTACCACGATATTACGAAATTTTTATTTTATTAAATTATATTTATATATTAATAATATAACCCTAATAATTTTAAATTTAATATTTAATTTAAATTTTGATCATCTTCTATGTCGGAAATTCAATTCGGCTCCCGGGTGCGTATGCTCCCTCTACTAAAAAATTATATTTCGAAATGTCGAAAAATTTGGACAAAAAATTCTACATGTACATTTTCATAATATACGTGCGTTCGTCAAGTTTCACGAAAAGCCAATATTTTGTGTGGTCTATATAGAAAAGAGAAAGTTTATCTTGTGAAAAGCATTATTTTTAGCACTGAATTTTGTCGTTTTTACACACGTCACATGATAAGTCGATTTTTTATGAAACGACTTTGTGAGCATGTAGCACGTGAAGATGTACGTGCGAACTTTTAGTTTCATTTTTTAAAAAATTTAAAATGTATGTAAGATGCATTTCGAAATATAGAGAGCATATGGACCCATGTTCCAAAACACCGCTCCCCTTCTATGTCTTTTATAGAGTCTTATCATGTAAATGATGTATTTAAATAATATAAATATGAACAGACTCATCCAATGCACGATACAAATTAACATGATTAATTACAAATCTACGAAAGAAAAGACAAGATATACTTGAGAATCGGTACAAACAAATAGTTAATTGACTGCTTATCCATACCCAACTATATTATAGAGGGGATTTTAATTTGTTCCGATTCGCTCATGAGAAGAGTAAAGGTAGGATCGACAACCATTGGTATTTTTTTATTCAATGTTGTCATTGATAGCTTGGATATGAGAGAGGTTGCAATGGTTGGGAGATAGTTTACTTGGGCATATAGTCTCGTAGAGCCCACATACGAGAAGTTGGATAGTGTTCTTATGTATTCTAATTGGAAATGTAAATACTCAATGGTTTCTATGTGGGCCATTCCACGTATTGAGCTCTGTCGAATCATCCTCTTATACTGCTAACCAACGTAATACATAAACCTCATAGAAGATGTCCATTCAAGTTTGAACTGGGATGTCCAAATATATATTTTTCCAAACATAAAACTTTGCAGTAGCTATTTTAGTTGATGTTTATGCATTGTTTAAGTTATTAATAGTGCTATAAATAAAACCTTAATAAAACAAATATAACCAGAGAACATTACCAACATTATAAATATCAGAGAACATTGAATACAACATTTTCACATTATCCATATGTATGAAATTAAATAGTGCATATCATGCATGCATACATGTCTATGATTGTTTATTTTGCTATTGTTTGCTTGACTAGATTGTGAAGGAGATCAGAGCTACACTTGCGATTGTTGTGAGTGTGTTGGTTGCTTTGATCAAGGCAAGTGACATTCAATCCCTACCTATTTCCCTATGCATTAGTGTTTTTCTTTTAAATAGTACGCATGGTAGGGTTTTTTTTAAGAAAAGTATTATACTATGCTTAGTAATCCTAGTAGTGTGTAGCCACTCCTGAACCCACTACTAGAAAGGCCTAGTTTG
The DNA here is from genome assembly GCF_022539505.1 of Lolium rigidum. Taxonomy (NCBI): domain Eukaryota; kingdom Viridiplantae; phylum Streptophyta; class Magnoliopsida; order Poales; family Poaceae; genus Lolium; species Lolium rigidum. Next base: position 90,253,242 of record NC_061509.1, read on the forward strand.
CCTAGCAACATCCAATTGTCGATGTTGTTTCATTGGTTGGTTGTGATAGTTGGATGGTTTAAAAATTAACAACCTTAATGAAACACCTGGGTGGAATGGTTGTATGGTGGGCAGCTACTTAGGACCACGTCCATTGGGTGTTAACCAGTGAACAGGTGGGGGTTATCACCTGGGAGTGCGCAGTTGAATAGTGGTTGCTCTAGACTGTACACCTGGTTTTTACTAGGGGATCGTGTGGGGGTTTATTACCTGGGTTTTAAGCCTGTGAGTTTAACTTGTGGTTGCCCACCCAGGATTAAAGGGATTACCATGTCGTCCATGTTTAGATAGCTTCCAGTGCAGCCTTATGGTATTATGAGCTCTGCCAAGATTAATTAAGTTGTGAGGCTCAACTTGTCAGCTAGATATTCGGTTGTGGCGATGGCCAAGTGGGAACGGGTCTAACTAGTATGTTTTCTCTCCTTCTGAAAGATCTTGTCCCATTCTTCTCTTGGGAAGGGTGGGTCGGAAGGTGAAAGTGCACAACCTGTCAAGAGTTAAACCCACGATTTTAGCCGTGTCCCCGGTTATGGACAATTTGAGCTCTGGACAAGGAATGTACAGAAGAATCTCATCACCTTTTCTGAATGTATTTAAAATTGTGTATCAACCTTCGAAAAACTCATGGTAGATGGAACCATGTGATTATTCTAAAACCCATGGAGGATTTAACCATGGTGTGATTTATAATGTCATTCAAGGATTTTAAAATATTTTGTTTTAAATAAAATATAGGATAAAATTGGCTTTATGCAAATTAGCCCAAGACTCCACTAGCCAAATATCATGTAGTTAGTCTTTCACAATTGCCACCAAATAAGTGTCATTTGCCAGTACATAATTGTACTGACCTCCATTCGTGGGGCTGCATATTCAAACGTGCAGGTTCATCTGAAGAAGATTACTATGTAGGGTCTCGAGTCTGCATTCCAAGATGTCTGCTTGTGGCACATGAAGATGATGGAGGCTCATTGGTGTTTCCTTTCCGCAGTATTGATTTGAACTTTTTATTTGAGCTAGTCCAAGTGACTATGTAGTTTGTAAGACTTTATTTTATCTCCTGGGGATCTACGATGTAGTGATTTGATACTATTGCAATGATTACTAGATTTTGAAATGTGTGTGCTATCAGTGATCCCGGGAATATCACTATACACAGGTATCATGCCTTTATTAAAAGGTAGGATGCTAAAAAATGGTATGAGATAGGATCGAGACCCTAGGTTGGGATTAGAAATAGGAAGACCCTAGTATGAAAAAATCTATCTAATCTTGTTTCTATTAAAAAAATGTGTACCTTGTGAAATTCTAGTACTCTCATCTATTCCATCTTCAAAAATGTTTTCCTCTTTCCTTAGATGACCTAACTCATGAAAACCATCAAGGAAGACGAGCAAGTAGCCATATTGTTTAGCTTGTTAAGGTAGTCAAGAGGCGTTAGATGACCCCATTGACTCATATGTATTCCTTTATGTTCTGTTGTATTTCCCTACCACCAGATGTATGGAAGTACCCAACTAGTCTATGCGTATTTTTGAACCTTATTACTTATTAAAGAAAGTTTGGAATTTCTTGTTTTAAATGTTTTTGTTTGGTTGTGTGACTTGTTTGTGCATGGGTAGGAAGTTTTGTTCCCTAGATCTTTCTATCTAGTTTCTCATCTATGCTAAAACAACCACAAATGCCACCAAGGCGTGACCCAAACTAGGAAGCACTGCAACAGATGATGGTGTCTCAGGCACAACTCATGCAGATGATGACCCAATTCATCCAAGCTGCCAACAACAACAACCATACACCACCTCCTCCTCCTCCACCTCCACCTCCACCACCACCCCCACCCCAAGTGGACAGGCTTGCTAGATTTTTGAGGCTCAAACCAGCCAAGTTCTCCAGTGCCACTGAACCAATTGTAGCTAATGACTGGCTTCGTTCTATCAGCAAGGACTTAGTCACCTGTGAGTGCACAGAGGCTGAGAAGATTCGGTTCACCGCACATCTGTTGGAAGGACCTGCTGCACGGTGCATGGTGGGAGACTTATCAACTCACCCATCCCATAGATGACCTAGAATGGGAAACCTTCAAGGAAGGCTTTCGTACTGCCCATATCTCTTCAGGCATTATGAACTTGAAGAAGGATGAAGTCCGCAGTTTGAGGCATGAAGGAAGGACTCTGAAGGAGTACATGGATGATTTCTGTGCATTGGCTAGGTATGCCCCAGAGGACATTGACACTGATGTCGAGAGGAAAGAGAAGTTCATCAATGGACTTAAAGGTGAATTGAGGATACCCTTGTTGGTGGCTTATGCACCCAACTACCAATCCCTGCTAGATCAAGCCATCACTCTGGACAATAACAACAAGAAGGAAGAGAATCAGAAGAGGAAGTTCAACAATAAGAACCACACTGAACCCTTCCACAAGAAACACCACTCATTTGAAGGAAGTGGAGGCCACAACTCACACAAGCATAATGGGCATTTCAGCAAGGGGAATGGCAACAAGTACAATGGTCATAAGCTCAATGGAGGATTCAAGGGAAACCATTCCAATGGTAATCACAATGGAAATCATGGTCGTCGCAATGGGAGTAATGGACACCACAATGGAAACAACAGCCAGCAGTGTCACAATTCAAGGACTTGTCCCATATCACCTGCTTCAAGTGTAAGAAGACTGGACACTGTGCCACTAACTGCCCACAGAAGAATCCTGATGATGTTACCAAACCCAACCCATTCCAGAAGGGACAGACTAATCACCTCAATGTGGAGGAAGTGATGAATGAACCCGATGTTGTGATGGGTATGTTTCCACTCAACTCGTTTATAGCATTAGTGTTATTTGATACTGGTGCATCGCATTCATTCATATCTAGAGCTATTGTGAATAAAAACGGAATAACCACTGGAACCATAGGGAGGGTAATTAAAGTGATTTCTCCGGGTGGAGAAATGATAGTCAATTCGGGATGCCATTAGTTGATTTTAGAAATTGGCCCATATAAATTCCCAACCCAATTAGTAATCTTGGAATCTCAAGGATTAGACGTTATCCTGGGAATGAACTGGATGACTATCTACAAAGGAGTCATATATTGTGTTAGTAGATCAATCACACTCACTACCCCTGAAGGAAAAAAGGATTCGATTCAAATCCCTCAATTGAGTGTTGGAGATTTTAGGCTAAACATCTTAAGGGGGTTAGCCTAGATCAAGTACACATAGTGAAGGAATACCCCGATGTCTTTCCTGAGGAATTACCAGGAATGCCTCCAGACGGAGAAGTGGAGTTTCTTATTGACTTGCTTCCAGGAACTTGCCCTATAGCAAATAGACCTTATCCTATGTCCACTGAAGAGTTGAAAGAACTCAAGAAGAAGTTGAAGGAGCAGCTAGGAAAAGGATTTATCAGAGAAAGTTCATCCCCGTGGGGAGCACCGGTTCTGTTTGTTGAGAAAAAGGACAGGAGCCAACGGTTGGTTATGGATTACCGTTCACTGAATGAAGTAACCATTAAGAACAAGTATCCATTACCCAGAATGAATGATATGTTTGATCAGTTAGAAGGAGCTAGTGTATTTTCCAAGATTGATTTTCGGTCTGGATACTTTCAACTCAAGATTAGGGAGCAGGATATTCCCAAGACAACCTTCTTCACTAGATATGGCTCATATGAGTACACGGTGATGCCTTTTGGCTTAACCAATGCTCTGTCATACTTCATGAATATGATGAACAAAGTGTTCATGGAATTCCATGACAAGTTTGTCGTAGTCTTCATTGATGACATACTTATCTATTCCAAGAGTAATGAAGAGCATGAGAAACATCTTCGCCTGATATTGGAGAAACTTCGAGAACACCAGCTATATGCCAAGTTAGTAAATGTGAGTTCTGGCTTAGTGAAGTAGGATTTCTTGGACACGTCATATCCAAGGAAGGAATTGTTGTTGATCCATCCAAGGTAGCTGCAGTGACAAAATGGGAACCTCCGAAGAATGTTGGAGAAATTCATAGTTTCTTAGGATTGGCAGGTTAATACAGAAGGTTCATTGAGGATTTATCCAAGAGTGCAAAACCAATAACAGGATTACTAAAGAAAGAGAAGAAGTTTGCTTGGACTGAATCTTGTGAAGCTAGTTTCTAGGAGTTGAAGAAGAGATTAGTGTCTCTTTGCTTACCTGATCTGGAGAAACAAATTCAGATCTACTGTGATGCTTCTCGTCAAGGACTAGGAAGTGTGTTGATGCAGGAAGGCAAGGTAGCAGCTTATGCTTCCAGGCAACTCAAGAAACATGAAACTAATTACCCCACACATGATATTGAATTGGCTTCAGTGGTCCATGCACTGAAAACCTGGAGACACTATTTGATGGGGAAACGATGTGAAATATTCACCGACCGCAAGAGTTTTAAGTACATCTTCACCCAGAAGGAGCTGAACATGAGACAAAGGAGATGGTTGGAACTCATATGGATTATGATCTGAGTTTGCAATACCATCATGGTAAAGCAAATGTAGTGGTTGATGCTTTAAGCTGCAAGGTTTATGTGAATTGCCTATCGATAGAAGAACTACCGAAAGATCTATGCAAGGGATTGAAGGACCTCAGTTTGGAAGTAGTACAAGAAGGCTTTGTAGCGTCGCTGATAGTACAATCTACACTAATGGATAGAATAAAAGAAACCCAGAAGGGAGACGGAGATATAGAGAAGATAAAGGAAAACCTGAAGGAGGAGAAGGCCAAAGGTTTTAGTGATGATGAACAAGGTACTGTTTGGTTCGGAAAACGGATATGCGTAGCCAATGACCCGGAACTTAGGAAGCCGATATTCCAGGAAGCTCATGAGACACCCTATTCCATTCAACCCGGCAATACCAAGATGTACATGGATTTGAAGGAGTGGAACAGCATGAAGCGAGATATCGCAGAATATATAGCCAAGTGTGCGTGTGTAGCAGGGTAAAGGCTGAGCACCACAAACCAGCATGTTTATTGCAACCATTGAAGGTTCCAGACTGGAAATGGGATCAAATTGGTATGGACTTTATTACTGGATTACCCCGAACAGAATCAGGATATGATTCAATTTGGGTTATAGTGGATTGCCTCACAAAGGTAGCTCACTTTGTGCCAGTAAAGACCACTTATACCAGTGCTAAGTTAGCAGATATCTACATGAAGAGAATTGTATGCCTACACGGTGTTCCTAAGAGTATTGTGTCTGATAGAGGTGCCCAATTTACCTCACATTTCTGGAAACAACTACATGAGTCCTTAGGAACCAGACTGGAGTTCAGTACAACTTTTCACCCTCAAACAGATGGCCAGACTGAGACAGTGAATCAGATCTTAGAGGACATGTTGAGAGCTTGTGTTAAAGACTATGGATCTAGTTGGGATGATAGTTTACCCTATGCATGATTTTCTTACAACAACAGTTATCAAGCTAGCATTGAAATGTCACTATTTGAAGCTCTGTATGGGAGAAAGTGTACCACGCCACTATTGTGGAGTGGAGTAGGAGAAAGAAGCTTCTTTGGACCTGATATTATCCAAGAAGCAGAAGAAAAGGTTAGACCGACCAAGGATAGATTGAAGATAGCACAGACTAGACAAGAGCTATGCTGATAATAAGCGGAGGGATGTTTCATATGAAATAGGCGATATAATTTATATCAGAGTATCACCCCTTCGAGGTGTCAAGAGATTTGGAATCAAGGGAAAGTTAGCCCCTAGGTTTATTGGACCTTTCAAAGTTTTATCCCATGAAGGAGAATTGGCTTATGAGATTGAACTGCTAGAGATTCTTTCAACAGTGCGCAATGTGTTCCATGTCAGTCTACTGAAGAAATGTCACCCGGAGATGTCAGAAACCCCGTTGAAGGATACAGTACCCCTCGAGGAAGTTCAATTGGGAAGTGACCTGACCTATGAGGAGAAACCAATCAAGATCTTGGAAAGAGCTGAAAGTGATAGGGCAAAGGTGTCCGATCTTTCGATGAGATGAAGATAGATCGATTTGTTTGTGGAGTTCGTGCTTGACGATCCGACTACACGTGCAAAGCTCGTGCGCCAATGCAATCGCTAGGACAATCTCCGGGAGTTACTGATCTTGCGGATGCACGATCAGCCTGACCAACGAGGGTGTTAATTCCTACCTGAAATCGAGAACAAGTAAGAACTAAAGATGCAATCAGAATATTGCGAATAGAGATGAAAGCTTGATTGATAATGGTGGGATTCCGAATAGTCGGTCTTGTTCTGGGCGTTGGTCTCAAAAGAAATACACGAAGTTGCAGCAATTGGCTAATTTTTAATCTAATCAAAATCCAAGTTCTAATGATGGCTATAGAGGGATATATATGGGGGAAGTGAAGGGATTTTCGTCCAACCAGCTAGGGGTGGCCAAAAACACACCTAAATGGGCCTTCTTCCACTTATATGGCCTCTTAAAATCCCCTAAAATACCTAATCCGAAAATGGCCCAATAAATAAGGTGACGCAGCACCAAAAATAATCTTTGAACGAATTTTATGATGGGGTAACTTGTATAATTCATCCAAGCATCAATGCTTCACTATGGTGGCTTCAATGTTCTGAAATCCTTGCTTGCAACACCATCCTGAATCCTCGTAGGCCTGCTGCCATCTCCATGCACGTTCCTAATCCAATGCTTGACGTCCATGCAAGATCCATTCCTAAATAATATAAATACATTTGATTGAGGCAGCATCATATTCTCATATATATCAGGAAGGATTCCTAGTAACGAATGTACCTGAGATGTGGTTGTAGGAGTATTCACTACAAGAAAAGTTCAAATAGACAACGTCCCAAAATCGTCCACTAAGGGCCATTTTTTGTCGCCTATGGGCCTAACCCGACGATATGGGTTTTGTGGTCCAAACTGCGTCAGGCAAAGTCCTACCACATTTTTGTCGGTCCGTCGTGTTCGGGCGCCCTTCCGCCACGGAAAATCGGACCGTTGCAGATGTGTTTTCGGGAGCCCGTTGAGTGCTAACGTCATGCAAACTGACACGTGGCAGGCGCCGTTAACTAGCAGTTAACGGCGTTAACCGGCTGAAACCCCGTGGTAGATGGTAGGCCCACACGAGGCCTGCCACGTCTTAAGCGGGCCGGCCCATTTAGTTTCCGGGCCGGGCTAGCTGACTTAGTTTGACCGGTCAACTATATAACTGGGTTGGTCCATTAGTTACGTGGGCCGGGCCTAACCTCTAATGTTGACTGGTCAAAATTTTAATGGGCCGGCCCACTAAGCCCGCGGGCCGGGCCGAATGCCCTCATTTGACCGGTCAACAGGCAAACGGGCCGGCCCACTAGACATGTGGGACCCACATTCCTGTTATAGGGCCAGCCCATTTAACATGTGGGGACCACCACGAAGCAATTGGGCCGGCCCAAGAAGGTATTGGGCCGGCCCACTTAGCATGTGGGTCCCACTTTTCTGCTATCGGGCCGGGCCATTTAGTAAGTGGGGTCCAGCATAGATCAAGTGGGTTGGCCCAACAAGCTAGTGGGCTGGCCCAAAAACACAGGTGGGTCCCACTTTCTTGTTATTGGGTCGGCCCATTAAACAAGTGGGGTCCACCATATAGCAAGTGGGCTGGCCCAACAAAATACTGGGCCGACCCAATAAGCAGGTGGGGCCCACTTTCATGTAACCGGGCCGGCCCAGTTATAAAGTGGGGCCCATCATAAAACACGTGGCCTGGCCCAACAGGTTGGCGGGCCGGCCCAATAACAAAAGTAGATGGGTCAATATCGTGTTAACGGGCCGGCCCAAGTAGCCTGTGGGACCCATGGTGTTGGCCCAATAAGTAGATGGGTCCCGCTTTCCTGTTAACGGGCCGGCCCGGCTAGTGAGTGGGGTCCACTTAAAGCAGTTGGGCTGGCCCAGTAAGTAAGTGGGCCGGCCCAGAATGAAAATGGGTCCCACACTACTGTATGTGGGCCGGCCCACTAAGTTGTAGGGCCCTGGTTGTTTGACTATTCAACTTGCATTCTGGGCCACCCAAGTTAGGCTTATGAGAAGGACCATTAAATTTCATAAGCCTAAAATCTAATATCAATGATACAAACAATTACATACACAAATAAAATAACTAGGAAAATTACAAGGCAATTAATGTGCCCAAATAAAAAAATTACATATAATAATGGAGGACTTCTATTAGCATCATCAATAACACGTTGACATTTGGCAATCGCCTTGATTGAATCTTGTGTACTCTTTGTCAACATATCGACTACAGATCTTAAAGCAACAATACCATGTCTTTCATACAAGACATGACCTTGAGATATTTATTGTTTGATGAAAGGAATTGTCTAGGTTGATGGCTATGAGAGGTTGCATCAGAACAAAGATCAGAACTTTTTGTGGGCCTCTCTTCTGATGAAGATTGCTTCATCACAACTGCATTCTGATAATAATGCAAAAAAGAGTCAAACGATGAACTATGCAAACATGTATTAAGCATTGTCGATATGAGATAGTCACAAGTACTAAGCACAGACTTACATTATATCGTTGCATAGGCTCACCCCGAAACCTTTTTTGCCCTCTATCTTCTACTAAGGACTTCTTCATTACAACTGCATTCTAGTAATATTGCAAACATAGTTACAACAAGTGAACTATTCAAACATTTATTATGCAATGTAGATATAAGATAATAACAAGTTGCATAAATAAGACAATGTATGGAACTTGTACTAAGCACAGACTTACATCATAATGTTGCACATGGTCGCTACAGATCCTTTTTTGGCGACTATCTTCTAATGATGACTGCTTCATTACAATTGCATTCTGGTAATATTGCAAACATAGTTACAACAATTAACTATTCAAACATGTATTATGCAATGTAGAGCTCAGATAATAGCATGTAGCAGAAATAAGCACAAGATAAGATATGATACATGTACTAAGCACATACTGGCTCGCTGCAGGTCCTTCTCTTGCGTGCACTAGTCGTGGTAGACATGCCTGTCATTTAAGGTTCAGCCATCAGGTGAAATGCTAATCCTCCTGCTCCATTGTCCTAAATATGTGTTTAGATATCACATTTAAGACCAAGTCAGCTGGTTTCAAATAACAAAAAACTTGAGCTGCCAAATGAATAAGCCAATATTTACCAGATATCAGATTAAAACCAACTAGATATTGCTTTGGATGAGATACGAATTTCAGATATTCAGATTTAGAGTAGGGTAATGCCAAGGTTTTCCACATAAAGTAAACTGGCATTAAGAATGACCAAATGTCGGGTTCAAATCACCTTCGCAGTTGCTCCAAGACAAGCATATCAAATAGGCAGAAACATAGTAAAGCATGAATGGCATTGCTATGGCAGGGTTCCAAGTGTTAATCTCTTGCATAAGGAACAATGCATATAGGTTATAGATAATAACGGAAGTAAACTGCCAAACTTACCAACCAAGAACTCAGATTCCAACCTTCCCTAGCGCCACCGCTGTTAATGTTGGATGTTCTAATAAGAGGTTCGCATGATCAATCCCTAGGAAAAATAACACTGACAAGTTAGTCTACGATAATACAAAGACCCGGACATGCACGCAACAATAACTATACAAGCCGTACGACAGAGCATTCATGGAAAAAAAAGCTATAAGCTAATGACGAGGTATAAGAGCAAGCAGATTGGAAATGCACATAGCATGATTATAAAAGCAGTGTGAGAATAGCAGGCACAAGAAAACAGCTAGCGGCTAGCGGTGAGCTAATGACGTGGTATAAGAACAACCAGATCCGGAAATGCCAATAGCATGACAATAAAAGCAGTGTGATAATAGCATGCAGTACAAAAACAGCTCGCAGCAAATGAATGGGTATAAGGCTATAAATATGTGGATGCACACAGGTGTCAGTAGAATGAACAGGATGGTAGCGACCGGATAATGCTTTTGTACTTGTTATCACCAGAATTTGACCAAGTCAGAGGTGGGCCGCGATCGAAGATGGGTGTGGAAAAATATATATAGAAGAAGTATGTGGATCGGCCTTTTTACTAAGTTGGGCTTAATTGCCCGTGTATCTGTAACATATTAGATCGTATCTTAGTTTAGAGATAGAATCTTACTCGTGCACGGTTTAGTGCACGCCCTCATTAGAAAGTCCGCTGGACTATAAATATGTACCTAGGGTTTATGGAATAAACAACAACTCACGTTCAACCCCAAAACAAACCAATCTCGGCGCATCGCCAACTCCTTCGTCTCGAGGGTTTCTATCGGGTAGCGACATGCTTGCCTAGATCGCATCTTGCGATCTAGGCAGCACAAGCCCCACGTTGTTCCATGCGTTGCTCGTATCGAAGCGCTTTTGATGGCGAGCAACGTAGTTATCATTAGATGTGTTAGGGTTAGCATTGTTCTTCGTTTAAGCATGCTTACGTAGTGCAACCCTTGCATATCTAGCCGCCCTCACGCTCGTCTCAGGCGTGGGGGCGCACACCCGCTTGATCATTATTTAGTAGATCTGATCCGTTACGATTGCTCCTTGTTCTACAAGGATTAGTTTAATATCTCGCAATAGTTAGGCCTTACAAAGGGGGAGGATCCAAGTGGCACGTAGGGTGGCGTTCGCAAGTCCTAAACGGGATGTTCCTAGGATCAACTTCATGTTGGTTTTTTGGCCTTGTTTAGGATCGGCTTACGAGCACCGTGCGTGGCCGCAAGGCCCAACCTCGGAGTAGGATGATCCGATTATGCGGTGAAAACCCTAAATCGTCGTAGATCTCATTAACTTCATCTTGATCAAGCAGGACCACCAAGTATTCGTGCACCCCGTACGGATCATGGGTGGATCGGCTCTTTGAGCCGATTCACGAGATAACTCGAGAGCCGATCGAGGCTCGTATTTAACGTTTACATGTATGCCCTGCAGGAAACTAAGCGAGGCATCCTCATCACCTTCCCGACCAGGTATAGGTCAGGTGGCACGCCTTGCACTTCGCAACGCCGCGTGTGACCGAAGAGCATTGCGGGCCGTCGCTCGGAGGGGTCTCAGCCGGCCGCAGCTCTAGGCTCTTCCCGGCTCTACGGTGTTGACAAGGCCGCTGCCCGCCGGTGGGTTTTGGCAGTCAACACATTCTGGCACGCCCGGTGGGACGATCGTCTACATCAACCACATCGCCATCTACATCCGAGATGGCGGACGGCACGCCGGGTCACCTACGAGGATCTGCCTGACGAGCTCAAGAAGCAGTACAACGAGATCAAGGCTGCCCTCGAAGCCGACCTCATCGGCTCATATCGCAGAACCCGTCCGCATGGCGTCACGCGAAAGGAGTTCTCACCGGAAGGCGCACTCGATGAAGTGGACCTATCTGTCCCGTCAGAGGAACGTACCAGGGCCGTACGCCACGAGATTGGTGGCATGGTGGCTCACTCGTTGCGCCTCCATTCCGAGAGCCTGGTGAATACTTTGGAGCATGTCGCCGTTCGGATGATCAGGGAGGTCAGGAAGAGTCAGCACTCTTTGTTAGAGTCGGCTCTCAGAACCTACCAAGGAAAAGTGCCACTCCAGCCCCGCCTGCCGTTGTCGCGCACATCGGCGACACCAGGAGCGCATAATTCACCGGCGCGTGCCGTTGACAGGATTAACGGTACTCACCCCTGGAGGTGCCAACCAGGACATCCGTTCAACATCAACATGATAGAACTGGGGCACCCCCTTGATGAAGATAAAGGCGAGGGCAACTACTCTCGTGGCAAAGACAAGGAAGAGGCTGCTCCATGTGATCGGCCCCGACACCGCCAAAACATCCTGGCGATGATCAAGGTGGAAGCCGACGCTAGTAATCGGCCCGCTGTATCCGTATCGCCCGCTCTCCCAGTATGCGGAGTCGACCTCACAAGTGACGGGAAGCTGGGGTACGGGTTCACATCAGCTGACGAGCTAGAGGAAGTTGACATCGGTCCTGGGGATAAGCCTCGACCTACTTTTATCGACAAGAAGTTAGATCCGCAGCTCGGGGGACGGATGATAGCCCCGTTGAAGGAATACCCGGATTGCTTTGCATGGGATTACACGGAGATGCTCGGTTTGGACAGGGAGCATCATTGAGCATCGCCTCCCCCGAAGAAAGGATTTCGGCCGTTCCAACAACGAGCACGTCGGATGAGGGCCGAGATTCCGGAAGAAGTCAAGAAGGAGATTGAGAAAATGTTGGCCGCCGGATTCATCAGGCCATGCGGTGTATGCTCGAGTGGATCTCCAGTATAGTTCCGGTGGAAAAGAAAGACGGCCGGTGGCACGTGGCCATCGATTTCCGAGATCTTAACAGAGCTACCCCAAAGGACGAATATCCGATGCCCGTGGCGGAAACATTGATAAACGCCGCTGCTGGCCACAAGGTGTTGAGCTTCATGGATGGCAACGCAGGTTATAATCAGATTTTCATGGCTCCGGAAGACATACACAAGACCGCATTCGGAGTACCGAGGGCGGTAGGCTTGTTCGAGTACGTGGTCATGACCTTTGGGTTGAAGAATGCTGGTGCAACGTACCAGCGAGCCATGAATTATATATTTCATGATCTGATCGGCAAGTTGGTGGAGATCTATATCGACGACGTGGTGGTCAAATCGGTATCCATGGAGGGGCATTTGGACGATCTACGGCGCGTCCTAGAACGGACTCGGAAATTCGGCTGAGAATGAATCCGAAGAAGTGTGCTTTTGGCGTGACGGCTGGTCAATTCCTAGGTTTTCTGGTTCATGAACGGGGAATTGAGATCGGCCTGAAAAGTCAGGAGGCGGTGCGTACCATGCAGCCGCCGACCACGAAAAAAGAGCTTCAACGCCTCATCGGCAAGATCAATTTCGTCCCGGCGGTTCATCTCTAATCTGTCAGGACGAATCGAGCCGTTCATGGCGCTGGTGAAGACCAAGTCTGACGACGAGTTTCATTGGGGGGCAGAACAGCAACAGGCGTTTGATGAAATTAAGCGATATCTGACAACGCCGCCTGTGCTAGTTCCGCCCCAGCAAGACAGGCCATTCTACATCTACCTGTCGGTAGCTGATACGTCCATCGCTTCAGTGGTGGTGCAACTTTACGATGGCGTTGAAAGAGTCGTCTTCTACCTCAGCAGAAGGATGCTGGACGCGGAGACAAGATACCCTGAGGTCGAGAAACTTTGCCTCTGCTTATTCTTCACCGCACCAAGCTTCATCACATCCTTCGACGGCGGAGATCATCGTCATCCGTAAATCGGACGTCGTCAAACACATGTTGTCGGCCCTCGTTTTGAAAGGCCGACTCGGTAAATGGATGCTTGCGCTGTCGGAATTTGATCTCCGGTACCAGCACCGCGAGCGCGTTAAGGGCCAAGCGTTAGCCGATCTCATCGCTGAACGGATCGAGCACCAATATAGCAGCACTATCCATTCGTGCATGGGCTATGTTCTTCGATGGATCGGTTTGTGACGATGGTTGCCGCATCGGCATTCTCGCTCGTATCGCCTCGGGGGCGGAATACTCCTTCTCCATCAGATTATCTACCCCTTGCACCAACAACGTAGCAGAATATGAGGCAATACGTAAAGGAATGGAATTGTTATTGGAAGCTGGAGCTGAAGCCGTAGAGCTATTCGGAGACTCAAAGTTGGTGATTAACCGACTCACGGAGGAATATAATTGCGAAAGTGAATCACTCGTTCCCATATTGGGTGGAATGCCGTGAGTTGATGACACAGTTCCGGTACATCAACTTCAACTGGATCCCAAGGTCCCGGAATACCGATGCCAACAATCTCGCACAAATGGCGTCAGGCTACATAGATATAGCCGACGGAGCGGAAGTTCAGATACCATTCCTGGAACAGAATGATTGGAGAGCCGAGATCTTCGATTATTTGAAAGATTCGGCTCGGGGGGCACCTAAATGGGTGAGATACAGAGCCATGAAGTATGTCCTTATAGGAGACGATATGTTCTACAGGACATTAGAAGGGTTGCTACTCAAGTGCCTAGGACCGACTGAGTCCAATCGGCTCTTACATGAGGTGCATGAAGGCGCTCGTGGAACACATCGGTCGGCTCATAAGATGAAGTGGTTGATCGGGCGATCGGGGTTTTATTGGCCCACTATGCTTGAAGATTGCTTCAATTATTACAGGGGGTGCCAAGCATGTCGGATGTTTGGAAAAATTCGGATGGTGCCGACATCGGCGATGAACCCCATCATCAAGCCTTGGCCGTTTCGGGGGTGGGGCATGGATATGATCGGCAAAATCCATCCGGCATCGGGTAAAAAACATGAATGGATTTTGGTTATCACAGATTACTTCACCAAGTGGGTGGAGGCCGTCCCTATGAAAAAAGTAACATCGAGAGGACGTGATCAAGTTTGTGAAAGAACACGTCATTCATAGGTTTGGAATTCCCCGGACTATCACGACCGATGGAGGTTCGGTCTTCACTTCTAAAGAATTCGGGAAGTTCCGTGATGACGTAGGGATTAAACCGATCCGATCATCCCCATACTATGCTCAAGCTAACGGACGGGCCGAGGCGTCCAATCAAAGCCCGATCAAGCCGATCAAGAGGAAAATTGACGAGAACCCTCGGGATTGGCACGAGAAGCTATCAGAAGCGTTATGGGCCTACCGCATGTCGTGTCATGGAGCTATAAAAACCTCGCCGTACCAGCTTGTCTATGGACAGGAGGCCGTATTGCCTTGGGAAATTACGGCTGGATCAAGACGCGTCACGTTTCAGAATGATCTGACGAGTCGAAGAGTATGCAGCTTTGATGAGCGACACTATTGAGGACGCAACGGAACTCAGGCTTTGGTCGTTGGAGAAGATTAAGGAGAACAAAGCCGGGGTGGCTCGTGCTTACAACAAAAAGGTTAGGCCAAAGGAGTTCCAAGTTGGTGATCTTGTGTGGGAAGTCTGTGTTGCCATTGGGAACCGGGGATAAGGCATATGGCAAATGGTCTCCTAATTGGCACGGCCCGTACAAAGTGGTCCAGGCCTTGAAGGGTAATGCGTACATGCTTGGAGGAATTGAGCGGCGAAAAGTTCCCCGTGGTCGTCAATGGTCAACACCTCAAGAAATATTTCCCAAGCATGTGGGATGATGGACAGTAAGATGTGGGGGCCGATTTTAGAATCGGCCAGTAAAAAAAAAACATATATACATCAGAGCCGATGCACAGGCATCGACCTGTGAAAACATATGAAGATTAATAGTATGCAAGTACAGCCGATGCACGGGCATCGACTTCAGAGAACAGAGCCGATACGCTGATATCGACTTTAGCGAAACAAGTTTATACAACAGCTTGGCCTCAGACAGCAAGATGAGCCGATATTTTGCCATCGGCTCCCTGTACGACAAACTCCATTCGGCAATCGACAAGGGAGCGAAATTAGTTGGGGGATTTTCTTCATTGATAAGGGGATTTCTTACAAAGAGAGAGCCGATTGCTCGGGAAGGGAGAACAAAAGAAGGGTCTATTGACCAATCTACTATTGCTAGGCCTATACTAGTAGATCTTAATCTACGGGCCGTCGCTTCCTTCGTCGTCGTCCTCGGAACTCTCATCGGCACTACTGCCGATGGGTTCCTCGTCGCTGCTCCCGTAACCCTCTACGGGAGCTTCGTCTTCGTCTTCATCGTCGCTGCTGTCGTCGTCCCACCACGTGCGGAGGCGCTTCGCTGGCGGGTTACCCTCGAGGAGTCGTCGTCGTCGTCGTCATCGTCTTCCTCTTCCTCTTCTTCGAGAGGTGGGGCAGCCGTCCCGGGGGAACTGGTCGTCCTCGCTCTCCGACTCCGGTTCCCCGACGGCGAGGAACCGAAGATCTTCGTCCCCGCCGGTCGGGGACCGGTCGTCTTCGGACCGGACGGAGGGAGGCATGGTCTTCCGGGTCCCATGCTTCTGGGGCGCGGATGTCCGGTGGCGTCTCGCGGGAGGAGGAGGACCCGTAGGAAAGCTCGGAGGAGGAGTCGTGGAAGACCGACGAGGAAGAAGAAGAAGAGGAAGACATGGCTGTGGGAGTTGGGGGTTTTTTGGTGCCGATGGCCAAACGGAGCGAGGATGGTGAAATGGCGAACTGCTCGGAGCGGTTAAATAAAAGGGGGCCACGGTGAAAAAATTCAATGCCACAGCAGTTTTCGAGGAGGCGGTACTCAAAGACAACGGTCAAATTGTGCGGAGCAATGGTTACCTGCTCTGCCATGACATGACCCGACGAAAAATGCTGCGAGTGGTTCCGCTCTGCCATGACATGACCCGACGAAAGAAAAACGTAATGATTTTGGAAATATCATTTCCAAAACCAGGGGGGGCATGTGTTATCACCAGAATTTGACCAAGTCAGAGGTGGGCCGCGATCGAAGATGGGTGTGGAAAAATATATATAGAAGAAGTATGTGGATCGGCCTTTTTACTAAGTTGGGCTTAATTGCCCGTGTATACGTAACATATTAGATCGTATCTTAGTTTAGAGATAGAATCTTACTCGTGCACGGTTTAGTGCACGCCCTCATTAGAAAGTCCGCTTGGACTATAAATATGTACCTAGGGTTTATGGAATAAACAACAACTCACGTTCAACCCCAAAACAAACCAATCTCGGCGCATCGCCAACTCCTTCGTCTCGAGGGTTTCTATCGGGTAGCGACATGTCTGCCTAGATCGCATCTTGCGATCTAGGCAGCACAAGCCCCACGTTGTTCCATGCGTTGCTCGTACTGAAGCGCTTTTGATGGCGAGCAACGTAGTTATCATTAGATGTGTTAGGGTTAGCATTGTTCTTCGTTTAAGCATGCTTACGTAGTGCAACCCTTGCATATCTAGCCGCCCTCACGCCTGTCTCAGGCGTGGGGGGGCACCCCGCTTGATCATTATTTAGTAGATCTGATCCGTTACGATTGCTCCTTGTTCTACAAGGATTAGTTTAATATCCGCAATAGTTAGGCCTTACAAAGGGGGAGGATCCAGTGGCACGTAGGGTGGCGTTCGCAAGTCCTAAACGGGATGTTCCTAGGATCAACTTCATGTTGGTTTTTTGGCCTTGTTTAGGATCGGCTTACGAGCACCGTGCGTGGCCGCAAGGCCCAACTCGGAGTAGGATGATCCGATTATGCGGTGAAAACCCTAAATCGTCGTAGATCTCATTAACTTCATCTTGATCAAGCGGGACCACCAAGTATTCGTGCACCCCGTACGGATCATGGGTGGATCGGCTCTTTGAGCCGATTCACGAGATAACCTGAGAGCCGATCGAGGCTCGTATTTAACGTTTACATGTATGCCCCGCAGGAAACTAAGCGAGGCATCCTCATCACCTTCCCCGACCGGGTATAGGTTAGGTGGCACGCCCTTGCACCTCGCAACGCCGCGTGTGACCAGAAGAGCATTGCGGGCCGTCGCTCAGAGGGGTCTCAGCCAGCCGCAGCTCTAGGCTCTTCCCGGCTCTACGGTGTTGACAAGGCCGCTGCCCGCCGGTGGGTTTTGGCAGTCAACAGTACTGTACAATATTTAAACGAACTTCATGCGAAGCAACACATCAAGAAAGTTAATGGCATATGAGATCTGCAAATAACTACACAAAACATGGGTAAAGAAACACCGCGATCCAACGGGCCAGCGTACTAACCAAGCTGCAGCGGGGTGGACGGGGGCGGCAGCTTGCATTCCAGCGGTGGCGAACGCGGGAGACAATGAATCGACCCTGTTTCAGGAGAAGCGGGCGTTAGTGAAGCAGATCTGGTTGGCTGGCAAGGGATTTGGTGAAGTTGATACAGCCGCTGCGCCGGGGTAGTCGGTGGAATAGATCGGCTTCTGTAGAGGGGGGCCGCGATGAAGTAGACCCGGTTCCGTTGGAGAGGATCCGGTGCGTCATCAGGAAAGGCGTTGATTGCTACGCTGTGGATGAGGTCGGCGGTGAAGCAGATCCATCGGTGGCGAGGTCGGCGGTGAAGCAGATCCGTCGGTGGCGAGGTCGGCATTGAAGCAGATCCGTCGGTGGCGAGGGCGGCGGGGGAGCGGATCCGGTGGGTGGACAGCCAACAAGATCAAGGCTACGCTGTGGAGGAGTATGCCGGCGGCGAGCGGATCTAATACTGTAGAGAGTCAGAGCTTTGGCGTGTGAGAGTATTTTTGAGCGAATGGGGCGAATGGTTGGTGGGTGGGTGTGGGCCCGTGGGGAGGGTTCGGGATCTAGGCAAGATATTTCATTGTTACCGAATGAGCCCTCCATGGTCGGTGGGTTGTAGCTTCCGGACCAGGGTTAAAAGGGTAAAACTGGTCACGGGATTTTCGAATGGATGCGGCGGGATGATTTGGCGCGCGGCCGAAATTTTCAGTTTCAAGCTATGAGCAGATCGATAAAAAATAATGTTCTTCCCCAGGGAGCTCTCATTTCTTCCTCTTCTCTTTCTCTCTCGAGTCTCTCCCACTCCCCCGGCCCGCTCCTCTCCCCTTGTCTCCGGCGGCCTCGCCGGCCGGAGACGAGGAAGACTTCTCTCTGTATATCGTACACCTTCCCATCTAAATTAATTGATTCAACTTTCCTTAGACGTGTATGTATCTAGAGTAAAAACATGTGTGGATACATCCATATTTAGATAAGCAAAGTTGAGTCAGCTAATTTGGATCCGAGGGAGTTAGTGTTGTTGTAAGCTTAGATCCAGTGTTTCCCATGAGGAGAATGGCGCAATGCAGTCGGGTATCTCGTCATCGGCTTCAGATCTGGCCTATGGTGAATCTGGCGGATCAGATATGGCGGATCTTGCCGGCCAAACCCCGATCTGGTGCCATCAATGTGATGGCGCTAACGGTGAGGCTTGCTTTGGTCAGTGCTTCAGATCTGGCCAATGGGAAAATCAAGCTGCTAACGTTCACAAACTCGGGGCATACGACGGCGTCATCCGTCTTGCCCGTGCACATCTTGGCCTTTCAGCAGCCCTTCTTAGAGCCAATATGCCGTTGCTGAGGCCCTTCTTCTCCTTCGTCCTGGCGACTACCGGCGACAACATCCCAAGTGGTGCGTCCCCAGCGACGGAGTTGCTGGAAAGGATGCGGATCAGAGATCTGATGTGCGGTCGATAAGGACTCAATTGCTTTTCTTCTATATGTTTTGGGGTCCTTTTTGTAAAGTTGCAGGTCCTATTAGTTATTGTCTAGTTCTTTTGGACCTGTATGTAATTTTTTGGACTAGTTTCCATTGGCACCGATAAACTTGAATTTTGACAAGTTCACGGGAAAAAAATTCCTTTGCACATATGGCCTATCATGTATGAAAATTCTTGAGATTTAAACTATATGTAATGGCCAGCACTTGCGCAAGGGGCTCGTCTAGTGCGCACTAGTTTCCATTAGCACCGATAAATTTGAATGTTGACAAGTTCTTGGAAGAAAAAATTGATTCACATATGGCCTATCATGTATGAACATTATTGGGATTCAAACTATACATAGATGGCCAACATGTGTGCAAGGGGGTCCTCTAATGTGCACTAGTCCATTAGCACTGATAAATTTGAATCTTGACAAGTTCTCGGAAAAAATTGCTTCACACATATGCCATATCATGTATGAACATTATTGGGATTCATATTGTATATAGATGGCCAACACTTGTGCAAGGGGTCCTCTAATGTGCACTAGTTTCCATTAGCACCGATAAATTTGAATCTTGACAAGTTCTCGGGAAAAATTGCTTTACACATATGCCCTATCATGTATGAACATTATTGGGATTCAAACTATATATAGATGGCCAATACTTGCGCAACGAGGTCCTCTAGTGTGCAATAGTTTCCATTAGCACTGATAATCTTGAATTTTGACAATATATTCAAGAGACTTGTTTCGCGATTGTTTGCCTATATCATGCATATATGAACATTTTTGGGATTCAAACTTTATATATGGCCAACACTTGCGAAAAGGTGGTGCCCTCTAATTAATGTGCACTAGCTAGATTCCATTAGCACCGATAAACTTGAATTTTGACAAGTTCTCAAAAAACTTGCTTCACGATATAATATGGCATATACCACATGTGTATAAACATTCATGTGATTCAATCTATAGATGGTGGCAAACACACTGTCCTCTAATGTGTGCAATAGTAGTTTCGATTAGCATCGATAAAGTTGTATTTAATTTTGGAAGTTCTCAAAAAAACTTGCATATGGCTGATCATGTATGAACATTCATGGGATTCAAACTAAATGACCAACAATTGCGGATCAAGGGGTCATCTATAAATATGTGCACTAGTGTACATTTAGCATAGGTAAACTTGAATATATATATATATATATATAGGACATATTCATACTACACCCGGGTGTAGTTACACCCACGCGTGTTTCTCATAATCTAGAGAGTATGTACATGTAGTATGAAGTATATAAAACTATTTTTGAAGTATATATACTACTTTGCAGACAGTATGTACATTTTTTTACGTAGACTCATTTTATACGTATACATATGCATGTATTTCGGATATATAGTGCAAACTATGGGTTCACTTGCATTTTTTTCACAAAACTTTATTTGGAGTATCTTAGATATAGTATACGAACATACTCAAACCGATAAAGTATCATAGATACTTCCGTATGGTAGTATATTAGACATGGGTGTAACTACACCCAGGGGTAGGAAGTATTTATCCTATATATATATATATATATATATATATATATATATATATATATATATATATTTCGAAGAGTTCTCGAAAAAACTTGCTTCCCGATATATGGCCTATAGCAATATATATACCATGCATGCATATATTTGTATATATATTTGATCATATTAATTCTTGGGGATTTCAATCTCTCTCTCCCGATCTATCGTTGGTGGCCAGAACAACGCACATATGCATGCACTTTATGCGCAAAGGCGCGGGTGCCTCTAATAATTCATGTGTGTGCGCACTCGATTGATCTTGTTTTGATTAATTGTAGCACACAAATAAAAAAGTTGTATTTGAATTCACAACATGTTAAAATTAAACCCTAATAAACCCTAAACCCTAATAACCCTAACCCTAAACCCTAAACCCTAACCCTAACCCTAAACCCTAACTAATTAGCATTGATAAATTAATTAACTTGAATTTTGACAAGTTCTCGAATGAAAACACGTACATTTGATTAAGTTGCCTCACAATATATATATATATATATATATATGTATGTATATAATTAGTGTGTATGCATGGCCTACCATGCATTCATGCATATATTTTAATATATATTTGAACATATTCTTGGGGATTTCAATCTCTCTCTCTCTCGATCTATGTATCGTTGGTGGCCAAAAAAACACACATATATACGCATGCACTTTATGCGCAAAGGCGCGCGGGTGCCTCTAATAATGTGTGTGCGCACACAATCGATGATTCCTAAACCTTAAACCCTAAAACCCCTAATAACTAGCTAATCCCTAAACCTTAAACCCTCAACACCCTAAACCCTAAACCCTAACCCTAACCCTAACCCTAAACCCTAGCTAACCCTAAACCCTAATTAAACCCTATATATAGGCCAACAACACTTAATTGTGCATCAAGCAGGCCAGGGGTGCCTCGCGGTCCTTTAATTAAATTAAATGTGCCATGCGTTAACCCTAAACCATATATATATAACTAACCCTAGCTAATCAAACCCTACTTAATTAAAACACATGCATAACCCTAAACTATACTAGCTATAACCCGATCTAATGAAAACATGCTCTATATATAGTAGCTAGCTAGCAAACTGTAGATTTACACCAATTAATATATACACATGGCCTATATCGATCATGTTGAATAACATCTCCCTGAGATTCATTAATTAATTATATAATTATCGATGATACATTAATTAACTTGAACCTTGACAAGTTCTCTCGAATGAAAACACATTTGATTAAGTTGCCTCATAATATATATATAATTAGTGTGCATGCACGGCCTACCATGCATTCATGCATATATTTTAATATATATTTGAACATATTCTTGGGGATTTCAATATCTCTCTCTGTCGATCATCCATATATCGTTGGTGGCCAAAAAACACACATATATACGCATGCACTTTATGCACAAAGAGGCGTGTGGGGGTGCCTCTAATAATGTGTGTGCGCACTCGATCGATGATCCCTAAACCTTAAACCCTAAAACCCTAAAACCCTAAAACCCTAATCCCTAAACCCTAAACACCCTAAACACTAAACCCTAGACCCTAAACACCCTAACCCTAAATCCTAGGTAACCCTAAACCCTAAACCCTAATTAAACCCTATATATAGGCCAACGACACTTGATTGCGCATCAAGTAGGCGACCAACTAATTAGTGCTGATAAATTAATTAACTTGAATTTTGACAAGTTCTCGAATCAAAACACGTACATTTGATTAAGTTGCCTCACAATATATAAACACCCTAACCCTAAACCCTAGCTAACCGTAAACCCTAAACCCTAATTAAACCCTATATATAGGCCAACGACACTTAATCGCGCATCAAGCAGGCGACCAACTAATTAGCGCTGATAAATTAATTAACTTGAATTTTGACAAGTTCTCGAATGAAAACACGTACATTTGATTAAGTTGCCTCACAATATATAAACACCCTAAACCTAAACCCTAGCTAACCCTAAACCCTAAACCCTAATTAAACCCAATATATAGGCCAACGCCACTTAATTGCGCATCAAGCAGGCGACCAACTAATTAGCGCTGATGAATTAATTAACTTGAATTTTGACAAGTTCTCGAATGAAAACACGTACATTTGATTAAGTTGCCTCACAATATATATAATTAGTGTGCATGCCTGGTCTACCATGCATTCATGCATATATTTTAATATATATCTGAACATATTCTTGGGGATTTCAATCTCTCTCGCTCTCTCTCTCTCGATCTATATATCGTTGGTGGCCAAAAAAACACACATATATACGCATGCACTTTATGCGCAAAGGCGCGGGTACCTCTAATAATGTGTGTGCGCACTCGATCGATGATCCCTAAACCTTAAACCCTAAAACCCTAATCCCTAATCCCTAAACCTTAAACCCTAAACACCCTAAACACCCTAAACCCTAAACCCTAAACCCTAACCCTAACCCTAACCCTAAACCTAACCCTAAACCCTAGCTAACCCTAAACCCTAAACCCTAATTAAACCCTATATATAGGCCAACAACACTTAATTGTGCATCAAAAGCAGGCCAGGGGTGCCTCGCGGTCCTCTAATTAAATTAAATGTGCCATGCATTAACCCTAAACCATATATATAACTAACCCTAGGTAATCAAACCCTACTTAATTAAAACACATAACACCCTAAACTATACTAGCTATATATAACCCGATCTAATAAAAACATGCTCTATATATAGCAGCTAGCTAGCAAACCATAGATTAACACCAATTAATATATACATGGCCTATATCGATCATGTTGAATAACATCTCCCTGAGATTCATTAATTAATTATATAATTATCGATGATAAATTAATTAACTTGAATCTTGACAAGTTCTCTCGAATGAAAACACATTTGATTAAGTTGCCTCATAATATATATATATATATATATAATTAGTGTGCATGCCTGGCCTACCATGCATTCATGCATATAATTTAATATATATTTGAACATATATTACTCTTGGGGATTTCAATCTCTCTCTCTCTCGATCATCTATATATCGTTGGTGGCCAAAAAACACACATAATATACGCATGCACTTTATGCGCAAAGAGGCGTGGGTGCCTCTAATAATGTGTGTCCGCACTCGATCGATGATACCTAAACCTTAATTAACCCTAAAACCCTAAAACCCTAATCCCTAATCCCTAAACCCTAAACACCGTAAACACCCTAAACACTAAACCCTAAACCCTAGACCCTAAACACCCTAACCATAAACCCTAGCTAACCCTAAACCCTAAACCCTAATTAAATCCTATATATAGGCCAACGACACTTAATTGCGCATCAAGCAGGCGACCAACTAATTAGCACTGATAAATTAATTAACTTGAATTTTGACAAGTTATCGAATGAAAACATGTACATTTGATTAAGTTGCCTCACAATATATATATATATAATTAGTGTGCATGCATGGCCTACCATGCATTCATGCATATATTTTAATATATATTTGAACACACATGCATATTCTGCTTGGGGATTTCAATCTCTCTCTCTCTCTCTCGATCTCGATCTCTCTCGATCTATATATCGTTGGTGGGCAAAAACACACACATATATATGCATGCACTTTATGGGCAAAGGCGCGGGTGCCTCTAATAATGTGTGTGTGCGCACTCGATCGATGATCCCTAAACCTTAAACCCTAAAACCCTAAAACCTTAATCCCTCTAAACCCTAAACACCCTAAACACCCTAGACACTAAACCCTAACCCTAACCAATACTTTAAACACATAACCCCTAGACCCTAAACACTAAACCCTAAACCCTAAACCCTAACCCTAACAACCCTAACCCTAACGACCCTGGACCCTAGACCCTAAACCCTAACCCTAATCCCTAAACCCTAATCCCTAAACCCTAAACCCTATAAACCCTAATCCCTAGCTAGCTATATATATAGGCCCCAAACGACACTTAATTGCACATCATGCAGGCCAGGGGGCCTCGCGGTCCTCTAAATTAAGTGTGACATTAACCCTAACTAAACCATATATATATAACTAACCCGTCCTAGCTAATCAAACCCTGGATACTTAAGTAAAACACATAACCCCAAAGTATACTAGCTATATATAACCCGATCTAATAAAATCCTGATCTATATATATAGCTAGCTAGCAAACCCTATATTAATTAACCCCAATTAATATATAAGGCCTATATCGATCATGTATATATGATCGAACATCCCTGAGATTCATTACTTAATTATATAATTAGCGCTGATAAATTAATTAACTTGAATATTGACAAGTTCTCGAATGAAAACACACAATTTGATTAAGTTGCCTCACAATATATGTATATATAATTAGTGTGCATGCATGAATGGCCTACCATGCATGCATATATTTATATTTATTTATATATATTTGAACATTCTTGGGGATGTCAATAATCTCTCTCTATCTCTCTCTTTATCGATTGGTGGCCAGCAACGACACACATTATATGCTTGCACTTTATGCGCAACGGCGGGTGCCTCTAATAGTGCATGTCTGTGCACACTCGATCGATCTAGCTAGCTAGAGTTTTGATTAATTGTGTAGCACACTGATAAAAAAGTTGTATTTTAATTCACAACAAGTTATAATTAACCCTAACACATAAATCCTCTAAATAAACCATACAACCCTATATACCTAACTATATGCCAACGACGACCCTAATTGCGCATCAAGCAGGCTAGGGGTCCTCACGGTCCTCTAGATATATGTGCCATTAACCCTAAACCCTAAACTGTATATAGAAAACTAACCTTAGCTAATCAAACCCTCGTTAAAACACATAACCCCAAGCTAATAACCCGATCTAATAAAACCTTGCTCTATATATAGCTAGTAAACCCTAGATTAACCCCAATTAATATATATGGCCTATATCGATCATATATATAGAAATTATTGGGATTCATTAATTATATAATTAGTACTGATAATAATTAACTTGAATTTTGACAATGTCTGAAATGAAAACTGTTATCACCAGAATTTAACCAAGTCTGGAGATGGGCCGTGATTAAATGGGCTTAGAAGATATACATGGAAAATATTCCCGAACCGGCCTTGTACAAGAAGTTTGGGCAAGATTGCCCGTGTATCTGTAAATTATAGTAGGTTACGTGTCGGTTAGAATTAAGAGATAGAGTTTAGCTCGTACACGATTGGGTTTATTCCCAAGTTAGACAGTCTACGGACTATAAATATGTATCTAGGGTTATTGAGAAAGGAGGACGATCACGTTCACAACAAATCAATCTAGGCGCATCGCCACCCCTTGTTTCGAGGGTTTCTCCCGGGTAAGCAACATGCTGCCTAGATCGCATCTTGCGATCTAGGCGATATCGATTATTCGTTGTTGGTGTTGCTCGTACTGAAGCCTTTTTGATGGCGAGCAACACCCTTATCTTAGATGTTTTGGGGTTGATGACAATGCTTTCACGATGTACTTGTTTAGCTACGTTACCCCTCAATATCTAGCTGCCCTTACACCTATTTTAGGTGTAAGGGCAGCATCTTGCTTGTTCGTTATTTAGTAGATCTAATCCGTTATAGTTGCTCCTTGTTCTTCAAGGATTGGTTTGATATCCGTATGGTTAGGCCTTATAAACGGGTTGAAGGATCCGGTAGTGCGTAAGGTGTGGTTTATTAAGCTCTAGAGGGATTGTTCCGGGAATCAACTTCATGTTGGTTTTTAGGCCTCTTTAGGGCTGGTTTTCCATCATCTTACGTATCTGCTAGGCTCAGTTACGCATAGGATGTTCCGATTGTACGGTGAAAACCCTAGACTATCGTAGATTTGCTTAGCTTGATATTGATAAAGCATGATCCCCATGTCCTTATAAACCTATCATGAACCATCGGGCAATCGGCTCTTGGAGCCGATCCACAGAACAACTTAAGAGCCGATCGGGGCTCGTATTTAATGTTTACGTGTTTCCCATGCAGGAAACTAGTCGAAGCAATCCATCACCTTCCTGACCAGGTATAGGTCAGGTGACACGCCCTCGTAAGCACCCGGGACGTGTGCCGGAAGGCATTGCGGGCCGTCGCCGAGGGACCGGGGTCGGCCCGCAATCACGGGAGCCTCCCGGCTCTCTTGTGTTGCCCGTCGCTGCTCGCCGGTGGGTTTCCGACCGCAACACATTCGGCACGCCCGGTGGGACATTACGCAACAACGACAACATCGACATCTGCGGCAATCATGTCAAAAGCTGCGGAGGAGGTGGTTGGCGAACCGATCACGTACGCGGATCCGCCGGAAGAGCAAAAGAAGAAGTATGATGAGATGAAAGCCATCTTGGAAGCCGATCTCATCGGCTCCTTCGTGAGGACCCGTTCACATGGCGTAAGGTGGAAGGGGTTCTCCCCTGAAGGTGTTCTTGATGGAGTAGACTTGTCTACCCCTTCGGAGGAACGTACACGAGCTCGCGCCGGAAATCAACTACATGGCGGCTCATTCTCTACACCGCTACTACGAAAGCTCTGGTGAATACCCTCGAGCGCGTCGCGGTCCGTGTGGTGCATGAAATCATGAAGCATCGGTACTCCCCGTCGGGACCTACCCTAGGGACTCACCGGGGAGAGGTACCGCTCCAGATCAGACCGCCGCTACCATTCGCGCTCGCAGCGCCAGAGCCGCCGGGTTCACTGGCGTACGTTGTCTACAAGGTGGGAGGCGATCCTAGCGATTGCCAGTTCCTATATGAGCCACCTAAGGAGATCCCACATGGATACGTGTGCACATACGTGCCGGACTGCAATGCCTTGGCGCGCACAAACCAGGTTGCACCAACAGGGATTTCTGGAGCAGACGCTGACAAACAAGCATGGTTGGCAAAATATGCTACTGGAACGAGTCATGAAGGCTCGGTCCCTACAGCTAATACCATGGAACAGATCGGCACCATCTTGAGAGATCGGTTCGGCATCTTGCAGAAGAGGAAAACAATCGGCTATTCCAAGCCGTACCACGACGAGTATGACCTGATCCCGCTGCCACCCAAGTATCGGCTCCCCGAATTCTCAAAATTTAATGGAGCGAAGGATCTAGCTCAATAGAGCACGTAAGCCGATATTTGGCACAGGCTGGGCTTGATTTCGAGTATCGGACCCGTTACGTGTGAGGTTTTCGCACAATCTCTCACGGGATCGGCCTTTGGGTGGTACACCTCGTTGCTACCAAACTCGGTCCGCACATGGAAGCAGCTAGAGGAGCGGTTTCATGTGCAATATCATTCGGATGCTACCGAAGGCGGCATTGCCGATCTAGCCCGGATGCGGCGAAGCGGGGAGAAACGATGTACGAATACATCCAACGTTTCGGGGCTCGTCGGGAACCGATGTTATTCGGTTCGTTTATCCGAGAAGGAAGCGATCGAGCTGGCGATGCTTGGGCCTCGCAACGCCGATCAAAGATCGACTTCCCAAGCGAGTACGAGTTCATTGTCGCACATGGTGCGAGAAACTCACATCCTATGAGCGGCGGCACCACTGAATTGTACCAAGACAAGTTCAAGCGTCCGGTGGGTCTGGTTGAGATGGAAGAAACTGAAGATCCTGCACCGGACCTGGAGGTGGCGGTAGCTGAATGGGCTCGGGGGGCACATCCCGTGTCCTGTAAATGGGTAAAACCACAAGGACCTGCAAAAGGGTTTGACTTCGATTTCAGCAAAGCTGAGCAGATTTTTGATCTATTGCTTAAGGAGAAACAACTGAAGTTACCCGAAGGCCATAAAACCCCTACAGCACAAGAAATGAATGGGAGGCCGTACTGCAAATGGCATCATTCGTTCACCCATACCACCAATGACTGCAAGGTGTTTCGTCAGCAGATCCAAATGGCGATTGAACAAGGCCGATTGCTCTTCGGACAGTTTGCCATGAAAGTTGACACGCATCCGTTCCCCGGAGTCAACATGGTGGAACCTAACCACTCCGCGAGGCGTCGACTGGATTTCTCGTTCGATGTTAACATGGCAGGGCCCGAGCGCCACCATGGCAAGGATAAAGAGGAAAGCAGTCACTCCCGCAGCAAGGAAAAGGAGGAGGCCGATCCACGCGACCGGCCCCGATATGATGACAAGCGGTACCTAACCAAGGAACAAGTGAGAAGCGTGCGATACCAAAAGCCACTTTCCACGCACCTCCTCAACAAATATGAATATCAGTATGACCGACGTCGCCAGTACGACAGAAACGACGAGAGATACAATCGGTCCGATGAAGACAAAGGAAGGTACCGTTGGCATGACAGAGGCGACGAAGGACGCGAACACCGCATTAAGGAGAGGTCAAGGGAACAGGAGGATATGGATAGACACTGGGACTGTCCCTTCTTTAAACACTGTTGGGACTCAGGGATGAGCCGATTGCCTACAATCGACAACTGTCCAGAGTGTAGACGCCGGAAGAAGGACGCAGGAGAAGTTTCAGTTTTCAAGCGTCTAGGACCTCTCCCGCCACAGAACAAACGGGCTGAGTCCTCTCAAGATGAAGACTTTGAGGAGTCAGAAGATGAAGAAGAGGATAGGTACCACCGACCAAGGTGGTGCCCCGATGGACTCAGCCACTCCCAAAAGCGTAGGGTTCAGCGGCTACGTAGTTCGGAGCAAGCCGAAGCGCGATACTTGCACACGTTGAGGAAAGCGCGGCCCGATCTGGCCGTGAGAATTCAGCAGACTTTGGACAAAGAGACTCGTCCACCGAAGAAAGTTTGGCGTCCCAAGCAAGACAAAGCCGATGTGGGTACATCGGCTGGCACAAACATGGTGTTCTTCCTTCCATCAGAGTTTCGTGCCCCGAGAGCGAGGAAGTGCCGATAGCACAGTTTGACTGCGGTCCACGGCCAGTCATCTTCAAGAAGCCACGGGAAAAGGGCTACAAACACATGAAGGCCCTGTACCTAAAAGGTTATATCAATGGGCAGCCCGTCGGCAGGATGTTGGTTGATACAGGAGCAGCGGTCAATATAATGCCTTATTCCATGCTACGGCGTTTAGGACGCTCCAGTGCCGATCTGATCAAGACCAACGTCACACTAAACGACTTCAACGGCCAAGCATCGGGGACGCAAGGTGTCCCGAACGTGGATCTAACCATAGGCCGAAAGACGATCCCAACGACATTCTTCATCGTCGACGGCAAGAGCACCTACGCTGCCTCGCTAGGAAGAGATTGGATTCACGCCAAGCTGCTGCATCCCATCTACAATGCACCAATGCCGATACGGTGGGATGGAGACGACGTAGAAGTCGTGCATGCGGATGACTCGATCGACGTCTCGATAGCGAGGCATGAACATTTGGGACTCGGAAGACCAAGAGCCGCTCTCTGGAATCGGTTTGGACGGGCTGTGATCGCATCGAGGTGACAAAAAACGGGGTGAGGCTGGTCTTATCCACCGGCACGATAGAGTAGCAAAAGCAACATCCATCGACATACGTGGCAAGGCCGATCCCTGCGATCGGCCCCAAAAATAAAAAGCAAGGTTCTCACTTGCAAACATGTCACGTAGTCGTGGTAGGGAGACTCCCTCTGTCGGGGAGCACATACAAGTTGTAAACCTTCATTGAGCAATTCAATCAACATGGAGGCCGATGCCGGCAATCGGCCAAAATTATCCTCGCCATACGTTACGCTTGTGTTCAACATCGATCTAACGGGCGACGGAAAGCTAGGATTTGGGTTTACGTCGGTGATGAGCTAGAAGAGATCGACATTGGTCCTCGGGATAAGCCACGACCAACATTTATCGGCAAAAAGTTAGATCCGCATCCGAGGGCCGATGATAGCTTTGTTGAAAGAATACCCAGATTGTTTTGCACGGGATTATACGAGAGATGCCGGGCTAGACAGGGAGCATCACCGAGCATCGGCTACCTCTCAAGAAAGGATTTCGGCCGTTCCGACAACGAGCATGGCGGATGAAGGCCGAAATTCTAGAAGAAGTCAAGAAGGAGATTGAGAAGATGTTGAGCGCCGGGTTTATCGGAGCCATGCGGGTATCGTCGAGTGGATATCTAGTATCGTACCTGTGGAGAAGAAGGACGGCCGATGGCGCGTCGCCATAGATTTTCGCGATCTCAACGAGCCACTCCGAAGGATGAGTACCCTATGCCGGTAGCTGAGACGTTGATCAATGCAGCGGCTGGTCATAAGGTTTTGAGCTTCATGGATGGCAATGCCGGTTACAACCAGATTTTCATGGCTCCGGAAAATATACACAAGACTGCCTTCAGAGTGCCGGGTTCGGTGGGCTTGTTCGAGTATGTGGTCATGACATTTGGGCTAAAGAATGCCGGCGCAACGTACCAACGAGCCATGAATTACATCTTTCATGATCTTATCGGCAAGTTGGTGGAGATCTACATCGATGACGTGGTGGTCAAGTCTGTCTCAGTGGACGGACACTTGGAGGATTTGCGACGCATCTTGGACCGAACTAGAAAGTTCGGAATTAGAATGAATCCAAAGAAGTGTGCTTTTGGGGTGACGGCCGGTCAATTCCTGGGCTTCCTAGTTCATGAA
Organism: Lolium rigidum; assembly: GCF_022539505.1. Lineage (NCBI taxonomy): Eukaryota > Viridiplantae > Streptophyta > Magnoliopsida > Poales > Poaceae > Lolium > Lolium rigidum. The sequence goes on from NC_061509.1 coordinate 90,284,579, forward strand.
CGTGGAATTGAGATCGGCCCGAAAAGTCAAGAGGCAGTACGAACAATGAAGCCACCGATGACCAAGAAGGAACTCCAAAGTCTCATCGGCAAAATCAATTTCGTCAGAAGGTTCATCTCTAATCTGTCAGGACGAATTGAGCCGTTCATTGGATTTGTAAAAATCAAACCTGATGAGGAGTTTCATCGAGGGAGAGCAACAGCGAGCGTTTGATGAGATTAAAGAGTATCTAACGAAGCCGCCCGTGTTGGTTCCGCCCCAACAAGACAGGCCATTCTATATTTACCTGTCAGTAGCCGATACTTCTATCACCTCAGTGGTAGTGCAAATTTATGATGGCATGGAAAGGGTTGCTTTCTACCTCAGCAGAAGGATGTTGGATGCAGAAACAAGGTACCCGGAGATCGAGAAGTTGTGCCTCTGTCTATTTTTTACCTGCACCAAGCTTCGTCACATCTTTCTGACGGCAGAGATCGTCATCATTTGCAAATCAGACGTCATCAAGCACATGCTGTCGGCTCCTGTTTTAAAAGGCCGACTCGGTAAATGGATGTTTGCGTTATCAGAATTGGATCTCCGGTATCAACCTGCGAAAGCAGTCAAAGGACATGCCTTGGCCGATCTAATCGCTGAACGGATCAACACTAATATAGCAGCACTGTCTATACGTGCATGGGCCATGTTCTTCGATGGGTCAGTTTGCGATGATGGTTGCGGCATCGGCATCCTACTCGTGTCGCCCGGGGGCAAGCTACACCTTCTCCATCGAGGCTATCTACCCCTTGCACCAATAATGTTGCTGAGTATGAAGCGATACGTAAGGGGATGGAGTTGCTAATTGAAGCCGGGGCAGAAGCAGTGGAACTCTTTGGAGACTCAAAGTTGGTGATCTCCCAGCTCACGGACGAATACAAGTGTGAGAGCGAGTCGCTCTTCCCGTTATGGATGCATTGCCGAGAGCTGATGACACAGTTTAGGTATATAAACTTCAACTGGGTTCCGAGGTCGCAGAATACGGAGGCGAACGATCTCGCACAGATGGCATCAGGCTATAAGGAGACAGGTGGAAGGAGCCGATGTCCGGATACATTTCATGGAGCCAGACGATTGGAGAGCCGATATCTTCAATTACTTGAAAGATCCGGCTCGGGGGCACCTAAACGGATAAGGTACAAGGCTATGAAGTATGTCCTTATCGGAGATGACATGTTCTACAGGACCTTGGAAGGGTTACTTCTCAAATATTTGGGAACAGCCGAGGCAAATCGGCTCTTACACGAGGTACATGAAGGCGCTCGTGGAACTCATCAATCGGCTCATAAGATGAAGTGGTTGATCGGACGATCGGGGTTTTATTGGCCCACCATGCTTGAGGATCTGTTTCAATTACTATAAAGGGTGTCAAGCATGTCGGAAGTTTGGGAGCATTCGGATGGTACCCGCATCGGCAATGAACCCTATCATCAAGCCTTGGCCGTTTCGAGGATGGGGCATGGACATGATCGGCAAAATCCATCACTGCATCGAGCAAAGGCCACGAGTGGATCTTGGCCATTACGGATTATTTCACTAAATGGGTGGAGGCCGTCCCTATGAAGTACGTGGCATCGAAGGACGTCATCAGTTTCGTGAAAGAGCATGTCATCCACAGGTTTGGGATTCCCCAGACCATCACGACCGATGGAGGTTCGGTTTTCGTTTCTCGCGAGTTCAGAGATTTCTGCGAGAGCATGGGAATTAAGTTGATCCGATCATCCCCATACTATGCTCAAGCAAATGGGAAGGCTGAAGCGTCCAACAAAAGCCTTATCAAGGCCGATTAAGAGGAAAATCGACGAGTACCCTAGGCGTTGGCATGAGGTATTATCGGAGGCTTTGTGGGCTTATCGCATGTCATGTCATGGAGCGGTAAAGACCTCGCCGTATCATCCGGTCTATGGACAAGAAGCCGTGTTACCCTGGGAGATCACGGGCTGGGTCGAGACGCGTCACGTTTCGAGAATGACTTGACAGGCGAAGAATATGCAGCCCTCATGAGTGATAGCATTGAGGATCTGACGGAACTTAGACTTTGGTCACTTGAGAAAATTAAGGAGAACAAGGCCAAGGTGGCTCGTGCATATAATAAGAAGGTGAAGCTAAAGGAGTTCCACGTTGGTGATCTGGTATGGGAAGCTGTATTGCCATTGGGGACTAAGGACAAGGCGTATGGTAAATGGTCTCCAAACTGGCACGGGCCGTACAGGGTTGACCAGGTCCTAAAGGGCAATGCATACATGCTCGAGCAGTTGGATGGTGTGAAGTTCCCAGAGGCTGTCAATGGCCAGCATCTTAAGAAGTATTTCCCAAGTATGTGGGATGATGGGCAGTGAAGTACGGGGGCCGATTTTAAATCGGCCAGTTAAAAAAAAATTATCAACTTGAGCAGTGGCATATGGGGGCCGATGTATGAAATCGGCCGATATAAAAAAAATCTAAACAAAAGCATAGCCGATGCACTGACCATCGACTTTAGGGCTGAAAAGCCGATGCGGAGCCATCGACTATAGAGGAATAATTGTTATTTCAGATCACCAATCAATCTTATAGTCGATTGTGGGACTGGCCTTGCTGGCGTTTTGGGCAAAGACCGATGTATTGCCATCGGCTTCTCGAGCAATGATTTGAGCAATTATTTATTTGATAATCGGGAGAATCAAGCATGGAATCTTTCTTCATTGATTTAAAAAGGGGGATCTTTTACAAGGAGGAGCCGATTGCTCAGGAACGGAAGAGCAAAAGGAGGATAGATTGCTACTACTAGTCCTATGCTAAGTGGTCCCTACTCTAAGGACCGTCGTTGTCCTCGTCGTCGCCATTGTAGCCGCCGCCGGTGCTGCTGCTGGCGAGCTCTTCGTCGCTGCTGCCGTAGCCCTCAATAGGGGCGTCTTCCTCCTCATCATTGTTGTCCTCGTCGTCGTCTGACCAGGCCCAGCCGCGGAAGCGCTTCGCCGGTGGCTCGTCGGAGGAGGTGTCGCCCTCCTCTTCCTCCTCGTTGGAGGAGGCGTCGTCCTCCTCGTCCTCCTCTTCGTCCTCTTCGTCGGAGGGGGCGAAGCTACCCCAGGAGAGGAGGTCATCCTCACTCTCCGCCACCGGTTCCCCGTCGATGAGGAACCGGAGGTCGTCCTCCCCATCGGTCGGGGGCAAGTCGCCGTCCGACCCGACGAGGGCCTCGGGTGGGCCATCGGGCACGAAGTCGAAGTCCCACTCCGGCTCATCCCATTGGTTGTGCTCGGCATCGGCTCGCTTGAGGAAGAAGATTGGAAGGAGAGAGCCGATGCGAGCAGAGGAGGAGGATGAGTCCATGGTGAAGGAGGGCTTTTCGGTGTCTAGTGCGAGGAAGGGGATGAAGAAGCGAGTTGCTCGACGTGGTTAAATAAAAGGGGATATAGTGGAGATTTAATGCCGCGACGGTTTTCGAGGATATGGTGCCGAATCTATCAAGTCGTGCAGAGAAGCTGAGAAGGAAAGGCATCATGATGAAAGATTCTGCGACAGCTCTGCTCTGCCACGACGTGACCGTTCGAAGAAAAAACGGAGTGGTTTTGAAATTATCATTGCCAAAACCAGGGGGGCATGTGTTATCACCAGAATTTAACCAAGTCTGGAGATGGGCCGTGATTAAATGGGCTTAGAAGATATACATGGAAAATATTCCCGAACCGGCCTTGTACAAGAAGTTTGGGCAAGATTGCCCGTGTATCTGTAAATTATAGTAGGTTACGTGTCAGTTGGAATTAAGAGATAGAGTTTAGCTCGTACACGATTGGGTTTATTCCCAAGTTAGACAGTCTACGGATTATAAATATGTATCTAGGGTTATTGAGAAAGGAGGACGATCACGTTCACAACAAATCAATCTAGGCTCATCGCCACCCCTTGTTTCGAGGGTTTCTCCGGGTAAGCAACATGCTTGCCTAGATCGCATCTTGCGATCTAGGCGATATCGATTTATTCGTTGTTGGTGTTGCTCGTATCGAAGCCTTTTTGATGGCGAGCAACACCCTTATCTTAGGTGTTTTGGGGTTGATGACAATGCTTTCACGATGTACTTGTTTAGCTACGTTACCCCTCAATATCTAGCTGCCCTTACACCTATTTTAGGTGTAAGGGCGACATCTTGCTTGTTCGTTATTTAGTAGATCTAATCCGTTATAGTTGCTCCTTGTTCTTCAAGGATTGGTTTGATATCCGTATGGTTAGGCCTTATAAACGGATTGAAGGATCCGGTAGTGCGTAAGGTGTGGTTTATTAAGCTCTAGAGGGATTGTTCCGGGGATCAACTTCATGTTGGTTTTTAGGCCTCTTTAGGGCTGGTTTTCCATCATCTTACGTATCTGCTAGGCTCAATTACGCATAGGATGTTCCGATTGTACGGTGAAAACCCTAGACTATTGTAGATTAGCTTAGCTTGATATTGATAAAGCATGATCCCCATGTCCTTATAAACCTATCATGAACCATGGGGCAATCGGCTCTTGGAGCCGATCCACAGAACAACTTAAGAGCCGATCGGGGCTCGTATTTAATGTTTACGTGTTTGCCATGCGAGGAAACTAGTCGAAGCAATCCATCACCTTCACGACCAGGTATAGGTCGGGTGGCACGCCCTCGTAAGCACCGGGACGTGTGCCGAGAAGGCATTGCGGGCCGTCGCCCGAGGACCAGGGTCAGCCGCAATCCTGGGAGCCTCCCGGCTCTACTGTGTTGCCCGTCGCTGCTCGCCGGTGGGTTTCTGATCGCAACAAAAACACACTTTAATTAATTTGCCTCACAATATATATATATATATATATAATTAATATGCATGCATGGCCTAACCATGCTTGCATATATATATATATATATATATATATATATATATATATATATATATAGAGAGAGAGAGAGAGAGAGAGAGAAAAGCTTTTCTACTTTGTGTCACCACGGAGGTGGCAATCATCACTTGTTGACATTGCTTTAAGATTCGTTCCGGTGCCATGTGCCATTCTCTCCAATATATATTTCTTGTGTTTAGTTGTGGCTTTAGATTTTTCCTCTTTGGGATGTGTTGGGCCCATACCCTGCCAACTTTTTAGAGATAGGCCTGGTACCTAGTACTCCCTTCGGGCCTATCTCTACTCGAGCTAAACTAGGTTTACATCGGTGCCAATTCCGCTGAAGGTTCCATTCGGCCCATTTTCCATTTAGCCGCTCGACATGAATCCCGTTGGCACACCTCCGGATCCGCCAGCACACCTCTCACTCCTCCTCTCCCTTCGTTCTCCAGTACCGGCGATGGCCTCCGCCGTGCGCCCATCCTCCAGCACCACCTAGTCCTTCCGTCGCTCCTCCCCTCCCGATCGAGATCCACACCTCGTCCCCACCTCGTTCTCTACTGCCCCCGACTTCCCCCACGGTCTCAACATCTCTTCGTGGCCACTGTCCGGCCTCACGCCGCCGCGCTAGGTGTAGTGGGAGGAGCTAGCAGCGCCGGCAGTTCCCTCTCCTAATTTCTGGTCATGGGGATTGCGGCGGGCGGCGAGCGGCTGTAGGTGGGGATCACGGCGGTCGGCGAGCAGCTACAAGTATGTATTTGAGCGGATTGAGGCGTGTTGAGCTACGGGCGGCCTGGGTGTCTAGGCGAGCAGCGGGTGGCCTCGGCGCTACCGTGGACCCGTGGTGGACTTCGCCGCGTGGGGAGCTCGTGTTGCATCGCTTTCAGGAAGCGCGTCGTGCGGTGGCTGACCGCGGAGTTGCGCTTGCATCGGCGTTGTGGAGAGCGGGGGGCTGTCCCGGCACTGCCGTGGGCGTCCCATTCTTTCCCCCTCCCCTATCAGCTTCCAGACTCCTTGTTCTCCAGAGAATCGCCATCGACTCCACTAGCGTGCTCCCCAATGGATCTCCCCATTGGGAGAGACGATTCATCTTTCAATGGATTTCTCTCATCCTCTATAAGTACTCCACCCCATGGATTTCTCCCCTCAAACAGTAGTCGAATCACAAGCTGCAGCTGCTAGGTAAACACCTCAGATCCGGATTTACAAAGTGCTGGTGGTTGGTACGGAATTTGAGTCTGTTTTCTTCCAAGAATTTGTTCTTAATATTTGAAGATTTCTCTTCTGTTCATTGTACAGGCCGCTGCAAGATCAGAAGTCATAGAACCGACATGCTGCTCGCATTCAGATTTCAGCCTTGAGATTCAGGTACACAACTACGCATACACCTGGTGTCTGGCTATCTGCACCTATTTTACTTGTTTTGAGGCTTGAACCAGTTATATAGGCTTAATCTCTGGTTTGGTGGTTCATAGGTCAGTTACGTCAGTAGATGCAAATGCATTATTGCTTTCGTTTTCTTAAGCAAAAGTGTTGCAACTTCACGTGTACAAATGTAATATACCTTCTCTCTTTCTGTGAGTACGAATGTAATATATCTATGAAATTGTTCATTATGCAGAGATTGCAATGACGTTTGGGTCGAAACGCAAGTTAGTAAATCAGAATGAGGTAATTCTTCTTGATGCACGCAAAGGGAAGAACTCTGGTGGATCAAGACCCTGGCGATGCAAGCATTGTGATAAGAAATTTACAAGTAGCTATACAAGAATTCGCGAGCACTTCTTGGTCCTGGTCCTGGTAAGACGCCACAGGTCTCGCGCTGCTCTGTCACAAATGATCGTGTCAAGTATAAGAAAATATATGATAAGGAACATGCACATACTTTTTTGGTCTGCATTTTCTCTCTAATAAATGGGCCATTTTCCTGTGTTTCAAGATTCAATTTTGTCCAATGATTTTTCAATGCAAGATTAGAGGATTTTCCATTCCATTTGTGCACCCTTGCAGCTTTCTGCAATGTTCACGGATGATTTTGATATGATTTGTACAAGCACCTTTTATTTGGTTGGAGAGCACCGTGTGGGATTTAGAGTAGGCACCGAATTATTTTGAAAGGGCACCATTTCATTTTCTTGTAGCCAGAGAGCACTGTCTGCTTCATTAGTTCTGAAATTGTGTTCTGGTTTTGTCCAGCGGATTAATCCCTCCCATGTGGTCAGCACTACAATTTTGAAGTTGAGCTTAATGTGAAACTGAGCTAGTTGATTGATTATCTTTGTTAATGATCTAGTTGATTAGATATCATTGTCACAAATTGTAGCATCATGTAATATATACATTTTCTTCGAATGAAATCTCAATGAAAGGTTTGTTTGCTGCACACTTTAACTTCCATTGAAGTTAAATCCGACCACGTTAACTGGAACTGCTAGTTAATGGGAAAACTAAGTTTGTGACATTCAAACATACCAACAGTTTACTCTTAACTTTGAAGAGGGCACCCATTAGATATGCACCAAGCACCGTTCATGCCAATGAACATGCTCCTTTTGTTTGGGTGGTTGGCTCTTCTTATAAATTGCGTGGAAGTCCTTTTGTTTCCCAGATTTTGATTTGGAGAAACAACAAAATTGGTTATTCTAATGTTTCCTGTTAACAACACCGTCTCTTAATTTGATATTTTTAATTTGATCTCCTTCCTCTGTCAATATTGGGGATAATGAACACGGGCAGGTAAGTTGTTTTTTCTCAAAATGAGGGAAGAGAGAGACTTTCTGACGAGCTTAACCTGAAACTGAGCTAATTAATTAGTAATCGTTGTTCATGAGCTAGGTGATCAACTATCTTCAAATAATAGAGTTTTGTATTTTTGAGGTGCTCCATCGTTTGTTCATGGATACTATCTGTGAAAGCACCATTTCTTATGTGTAGTGCACACACACCTAAAGTTATTTTGAGTTACCAGATACAAAATTTATCTGTTCATGGATACTATCTGACAAATATATTTTGAGTTACCAGATACAAAATTTATAAGTTACTTATACAGTGTTGGTGATGCCTCCTCTGTGTAGCTGCGATGTGCTGACGGAGATGCTTAAACTTTGAAGAGCACTCATACTTCAGATATTAGACATGTTGCAGTTGGAAGGTACCTGAAAGGCTTCATTTGATTTCGTAGATTTTGGATAAAATACCTAGGGTTAGTTGGTGTGCTATTTCTGTACACTTAAGATATCTGGTACTTTGCATTCAGATATATCTTGTAGACCTGATTGGAGTAATAAAAATTCCTTAGCATGTGCGCAGTGCATGTTTCCTACATGTCTACTTATTTTATTTTATGATTTCAGTGTGCTATTATCTGAACTAATATTTTTCTTGTCACCATCTAGAAGTGTTGCCCTCATTGCTAATGCTCCTTTATAAATCATATCCATGTATCGTAGCCCATTTATTTGTAGGGTACATAAGGATGGTAAAAAATCAAGATTTTACTATGATTTAAATATTTCGTTTCACTCCCAAAAACAGTAATAGAAAGATTTCTTTTCTTTGCTTTGCTTTTTGTAATATCACCTCAGGATCATAGCATCGAACCATAGCACGAAACCAGTCATGAATATACTATAATATTTTCTATGATACATATAGATCTTTTGGTTTGGGTGATTGGAACCTTTCAGTACTTAAACACGCACCTTTCATGTACATGTGTGGCTCTTTTGCAATAATGTTTTCATCTTACAGCTTTGTAGCTTCTGATTTGTTCCTGATATGGATGGACATTGCCATCCAAGGGAAGCAGCTGCAAGGTTGGGTTGTTGTTGGACAGGGAGAGGTTGAGCGGGAGGAGATACGCTGCTCGCCGGCAGGCCGCGCTCTAGCATTAGTGTGTGGTTCGAACGCTTTTGGTACTTACACACGCACCTCTTATGTATATGCCCCTTGCGAATGATCCGTTTTGATTTTGCTAGCATTAGTCAGATCCAGGCACCAAAAGATTGTGAATGGGATCCTTTTCTATTCTCCATTTTGTGTCATGCATGTGAAAATGATCAAGTATATGGTGCTGAACCTGAATTATGTTGTTGTTTCCTCTTATTGTTTTGATTTTTTATATTTGCACTCAGGTCGCGGATTTTTGGTTGTGGTGGCAAATCAATTCAACGGTCAAGTATGTGATGATGCTACAGCTGAATGTTTTGCAATAGGGTCATTGACTCTTGTAAAGCAAGCAAGTAGAAAAATTAATTGGGTAAGCTTCTTGTGTTTCTACCAGGTCGAATGAATATATGCTCGAATACCAAAACTATTCAAAATTGAACTAGAACCATTTGTCTTCTTGCCTAGAACCGTTGATGTATTGGCACGCGCACCTTTCCTTAACAAGCGTGGCACCCTTTTTGATCTTTTATTTGCATGTGGTAATCTGATAAAAGGGGACTCTTGTGGAGGAAGTACCAAAATTTAAAAAGAAAATCTATGGGGCAAATTTACTCCCTTGTTTGCTGCTGCTACCAATTTTTAAAGTAAGTCTTTTTATGTGTCATGTTTACACTTGTATCCTGAGTACAGCTGTCGGATTTTGTTGGTTGATGTCAGATTATGTGCCTTGATTCTAATCTTGAACAGTTATGTGAAAAATCATGAAGAATTCTTTACCCGCTAGTAGCATTTTGATAAGTGGAATGAACCAATATAAACATCTGGCACTTTTGATTTGCGTGGTTCGAACCTTTTGGTACTTGCAGACGCACCTTTTATGTGCAAGCATGGCTCTTTTATGATATGTAATTTCGTAGTTTTCAAGATATATAAAAAAAGATCTATCGTTTTTGAAGACATAAAAAAGGTCTGTATAATTTTTGGATTTGTAGTTATCTTTCTTCAGTGTAAATCTGTTCAGCCATTGAGGGATTAAGGGAGGAGCTGGTAGTCACTGATTAGATGGTAAGTTGGTAACAGGAGATAACTAGGGAGAGGAGAGAGAATCGCACATGCATGGCAATTGCAGTACTAGTTTTCTCTCACATGCAGGGTGCAGAATTCCTCCAAGGTAAAGGACACGAGCATGTGAACATGAGCAGGAAATGGGATGCAAGAGCTGCAGCCTTATTCTGGAGAACCTGCACCGCGGCTTGTGAGCTCTGCCGCCCTACCACTTGAAGTCCTCGCCATAACTCGCGTGCAGCGTGGCTGCTCAACACAGCTGCTGTTTATGGATAACTTGCTCTCGAGGCCATGCGAGACAAATATTGTATATTGCACTGTGGTGAGAGTATAATTATAGTGTTTCGATGAGAAAGCAGAGCATTGTTTTGTCTAATTTTCATTGTCTAGCTTTGGATTTTTTCTTTGCTCTGGCTTGTTAACAATTCTTCAATTTTGTTGATGGAATAACACAAAAAAGTAATTTTTGCACCCAGCTCCTGGGCAGCGAGGCATATTATTTGTAATCATCCTTGCATTATGATCATATTTTTCTAATTAAGCAAATATTATTCCGTCTGTTGATAATCTTTTTTCTACTTTTTTACCAGTAGAAAAGCTCTCCAAGGAAACGACGAACAAGCGAAAAGCTCCCTGATTTTGTCGATACGGGTAGAAAATAAAGAAATGGTTTAATTGCGGGATTGAGTACAGGTTGGTTTGTTGCTGTAATGGAGCATTCAATCGGATTTCCCATGACGGCACTCTAAAAAGATTATTTGATTTATTTGGACATGTTGTACTAATCATTCTAGTTTTTATTTGGTTGTGACACTGTGACCATGGTGATTTAGCTCATAAGTCAGCAATAGGCTCAGTGTCCGTCGAGTTCCATCCCTTTAGAGGAATTTTTGAGGGTTTTTTATGTGTTTTAAATCCATAGCAAGTGTACAAAATAACCCCGCAACCGAACAAGGCATCAATGGTAAATGGATTGGTGGGGGTTATTTTTAAAAAACGAGGCACTAAATAAGAAGTTCCCGTTACGGTTATGAGAGAGAAGAAGAGGTCCGGCACGGGGATGGAACCTAACATAAATTAGCTTGAACCCATCATGTGATTCGAAAAAGGTGGTCACATGTCTCGAAAGAGGTAGTCACATGTCTCGAAAGGTGTGAAAAGCTGAATCCTATAGGCTAGAGTAGGCCAGGCTAGGTTGCCCAAAATGATACATGTGTAAGAGGAAAGGTGCCGGTCCCCCTTGCTATTTTGGATTATGGGTGTGTAGAAACCAAACAAAGTGGATCCTTTTAGGTAAAAAAGTTCGGATCTCAATGCGAATGAGTGGTTCCGATTACACCCTCCACTACTTACAAACATAGCAAATCCACTCTCTCTCTATATATATATATATATATCGACGCGGATTTTCTACCAAGGGTGGTAGCTGTGCATAGGGTAGCAACCGTTGGATAGCAAGACTTTTGATTCTATTGATGTTCAGATCAAATACCTGGGTGCAATTTCCGTGTAACGGCCGTTACGGACCGAAAGAAAAATACCAAAACGAAGTTTGCTCACGGCTACGGTGAAGTACAAGAATTAAAAAAGGATGTTGTCGTTGGATGCTTTTCACATGTTGGCAAAAAAAACCGTGACCGCGCTTTGTTTGTTGTTTTGGTATAATCTTTGCCACGGTGTGGTTGAAATTTTGGTACGATCCATACCGTAGTATGGTTGTCGTTTTGGAATTTGTCCGTGCCTACGGTCGTTTTTCTAGGTACAAACCGTGACCATGGTCTGGTTGTGGTTTTGGTATTTAAAAAAGGTACTGTGATGGATCGGTTGAGCATGGTCCACCAGAGTCGCCACATACGTCGCCCTCCCATCCTTGAACGGTGGCATCTCTCCCGTGATCTTCCTCCACTCCCTGGACGCGAACAGCCTGCACAACATCGCAGTCGACGCCATGGAGTTGAAGCCAACCTATGTGGCGACCACCAGCGCGAAGGTAGACACCAGCAGGTACAACAGCGCGTACGAGTAGAACAATTAAACAAGAAGCTTCTCTTGTGAGCAACAGGTGGATCCAGTCATCCAGACAAAGAACATTCTTTTGGATCTCTAATACAACATGAACCCCAGTAGGAACATTCTTTTAAAAAAATCAGAAAGAAAAAATAAGATGAGAAGAAAAATCTGCTACATGTGGATCTAGACCACGATCTGGAAAAGGGGATTTGCAAAATTTTCAGTTTGCAAAATTTTCAGTTACCAGCATTTGAGCATGCATCGGCACATATTAGGCATTGAGTTAGAGAACGGTAGAATCGAACCAGCACGAATATCTAAACAAAATCTCTCAATCTCTTCACGCTCTAAAACAAAACAACAGAGAAAAAGAGCGAGCAACCATAGGAACTCATTAGAGCTTGCATAAAAAATGATAGTAGAGGACAAGAGAAATTCCAATTGATTGTCTCAGCAAGCTAGGTAGATCGTGCTTCAAATGGAGATTATCATAAAACGTAATCGAGCACATGGCCAGGTGATGCCACGGGAGGCAGGCTGCATCACTTGCTGTTGAAGAAAAAACAGTGTCCACGAGCGATGCGATGAAGCCGTTTGCTGTGACAGTGCGGCCACCTTCTACCTGCCGGTGCCGCTTCCATCCGGTCAATACGGGGGCCGCACGGCCCGCTCGATGTAGGTGGAAGCGGGTTATCCCCGCCGCCGGCAGGTGCCCGTGCTCCCGTCTCGGCCCCTCCACTACCGCAGCAAGCTCTTGGTCCTCCCGTCTGGTAGAGCAGACCAGCTCCTCCCCTCTGGTACAACTCCTCCTGGCCGAGACGACCCTGGACGCGTCCAGATCAGAAAATTGCAGAAAATCAAGCCATTAAGCAAGAATGGGCTTGTGCTTCAGAAACTTGAGACTGGAAATTAAACAATGCAAAACAATGATTGACAGAGGATAAGTCGTCAAGGACATCAAACCATACTGATTTCCGGGATGGGCACCCACAGTCAACTAACAAAAAAAATCAGAAGTTTCTTTGGAACAAATCAAAACGCACATAATATCCAGATATGAAGAAATTCAAAAAAAAAAGAGGGTGGGATGGCTGAGCCAGGTCTCCGATCGATCCGCGGTAACCGCAACGAAACACACAGGAAAAACTTTCCCTTCATTTGAATCAACACGGGATCTAGATTGGGAGTTTGGGACCATGTAAACGAAAAATAAAATGGACCAGGCTCGAAGCAAAATCTAGATCGCAAAAAGGATATAAAGCAAATCCAGTTCAGAAAATGGCAGAACTGATTCTCTGAAACCGTGAACAAATCCAGATCGAAAAGAAGAAGAAAAAAGTAAAGCAAAACTGATTGAAAAAAAAAAGAACGACGGGAAGACCTCCACCGGCGTCCCGTATTTCCTGGTTCCGTCCCGGATTCGCCCGACGGAGACAGGCGCCTCCCGCCCCAGCGTCCGCTCGCACCGCCGGCTCCCTGGCTCCTTTCCGACGCCGGCGGGCCGTGAGATTCAGGTTGGTGGCATGGAAAAATGAGGCGCAGCCGCCGGTGATTAAAATGAGACGTAACCACCGACGGGGCGAACGAGGTGCAGCCATCGACAGGAAAAAGTTCGGATAAAAAAGACACGGTGGGGGTCGCCGGTGGTGGGATTCGCGGTAGATGCGGCGTGGCGGTTGCCCCGGCAAGGAAGCCGGCCCGCGGGGAGGAGCTGCTGATCTCGTCGCGAACCCTTCCCAAGCATGCGCCCGCCCGTCTCCTCCCATCTCTCCGGTACGCACGCCACCTTGATTTCTCCCCGCGCATGCTGCAGTGCGGGAGGAGGCGATGTAGCGGCCAGCCGCCGGGGGGAAGGATGTGAGCAGAGGTTGGGGAGAGGAAAAGGGAACGGGTCGGAGATGTGGGGTTGGGAAGGAAATGAAGAATGGCTACGGCATGTGGGGAAGGAGAGGTTGTGGATATGCTACTCGGTGTGACGACGTTAGCTAGTTCTGTTAATAATTTATGCTCTCTGGATGAAGTTTCATGCTCCCTATAGAAGATCTAATGGTTGGATGTATATGCATAGCTACCACTCATGGTAGCCCACTATTTTCCATACTACACCCGGGTGTAGTTACACCCACGCGTAATTCTCATAATCTAGAGAGTATCTATCATACCGGAGAGTATGTACATGTAGTATGAAGTATATAAGATTATTTTGGAAGTATATATACTACTTTGTAGTCAGTATGTACATTTTTTTACGTAGAATCATTGTTTACGTATATATATGCATGTATTTCGGATATATAGTGTAAACTATGGGTTCCCTCGCATTTTTTTCACGAAACTTGGTTTGGAGTATCTTAGATATAGTGTACGAACATACTCAAACCTATAAAGTGTGTTATATACTTCCGTATGGTAGTATATGAGACGTGGGTGTAGTTACACCCGGGAGTAGGAAGTATTTATCATATATATATATATATATATATATATATATATATATATATATATATATATATATATATATATATATATATATATATATATATATATATATATATATATATATACCAGCACTATTCTGCAACCGGTTGCAGAATAATATTCTGAGCACCGACTTGAACTTCCCTGGACACAAGGTTGCACTTCCCGGATAACAGGGTTCAACTTTCTGTCGAACTTACCTGAACTTCCTATTTTCTTCAGAGGTACTGATTATACCTCGAGTTTCTCAACCGTTTGTCGGAACCATGCAAATGATATACCGTTGGATAGATAATGAAAAACCGCAACTTTTTCATGTTCACACTTTTCACAGATTTTGCACGGTTTAAATTTAATTTTGAAAATACGAAAACGCTTCTATATGGCCAGAAAACGAACTTTTAGTTTGATTTTCGAATCACTTATCGAAACTGTGCAAATGATATACCGTTGGAAAGCTAATGAAATTGCGCAACTTTTTCATGTTTTACGTTTTTTCAAAATCCTCACAGTTTTGGAACAATTTTGAAATTACCGAAATCCGGACGTACTCAAAAAACGAGCGGACAGTAATTTGGACGATTTGTTTCAACCGTATGTCGGAATGATGCAAATGATATGGCGTTGGAAAGCTATGGACTAGGCGCAACTTTCTTATTCCAATTGTTTTCTCTAATTCCTTACAGTTTAAGAGAATAACTCGAATTACTGTCCGTCTGTTTTATGTGACGGGGACCGAATGGTTTTCCCCGCGATTTCCATGCAGTATATTCAAACAATAGAAACGATATACGGTTGGAAAGGTGTCAAAATGGCGCATCTTTTTCGTATCTACCAATTTTGCCAAATCCGAACGGTTTAAAACTAATTTTACAAGTTTTGAAATCATGTTTCCGGTATATTTTGTGGGATAATGATTTCAATTTGATGAATTAGATCCGTTTATTTCTTGTATAATGTTGTTGGTAATGAAATTACACATATACTCTACCATATAAATCTTTTGGTGACAATGATTGAAGTGGTTGGTGATCAAATCGATGAGATTTGGACAATAGATTTCCACCCCGTAAAAACGAAAGCATCGAACTTCCATCGACATGAACTTGTACTTATCGGGCAATGCGGTTGTACTTCTCGGTGCGGTTTCAGGATAGTGTTCAGTAAAACAGTTATAATTCATGTATTTTCTTTGGACACTTTGTAGTTCCTGCAATTACCTCTTGTACTTCATGTAGTCTATGCTTGTACTTCTCGAAATCGTTGCTTGTACTTCCTCGTGGATGATGTAATCATTTTGTTTTTTGACATTTAGATTTTTCCGATTTTCTTATACTTCCTATATTAAGTGCGTGTACTTCTTATGTCGAATGGTTGTACTTCTTGTATTCAAGTATTTGAGCTTCCTCACGGGGTGTGGTATTTTTTTCTACATTTATATTTTGTCGGTTTTCTTGTACTTCATATATTAAGTGGTGTACTACTTATGTCGAATGGTTGTACTTCTCGTAAAAAAGTATTTGAACTTCCTTGTGGGTGGTGGTATTATTTTGTTTTTTCTACATTTAGATTTTGTAGGTTTTCTCGTACTTCCTGTATTAAGTGGGTGTACTCGCTTATGTAGAATAGTTGTACTTATCGTACTCGAAGTATTTGAACTTCCTCGCGGGTGGTGGTATTATTTTGTTTTTTTGACATGTGGATTTTGTCGGTTTTCTTGTACTTCGTACATTATGTGGGTGTACTGCCTATGTCAAATGGTTGTACTTCTTGGCGTTGTTTCACGAAAGTGTTCAGTAAAAAAATAAGTATTTTCTTCATATAATTACCGCTTGTACTTACTGTTGTCTCCGCCTGCACTTCTCCGAATCACTGCTCGTACTTCCTCGCACATGACGGGATTATTTATTTTTTTCTACTTTTGGACTTTGTCGGTTTTCTTGTACTTCCTATATTAAGTGGGTGTACTGCTCGTGTCGGCTGGTTGTACTTCTCGTCGTCAATTATATAAACTTCCACGCACGTGACGGGATTATTTTGTTTTTTTCTACAATAGGATTTAGCCATTTTTGTTGCACTTTCTATATTAAGTAGGTGCACTGCCCTCAATTTTTTCACGGGGTGTTCTGAACTTCCGAAGTTGAAAGATTGTACTTACCAGCATCAATACTTGTACTTTCCGCTCTCATATTTTGTACTTCCCTATTAGTGATTTTAATATTGTTTTTAGCACTACACATGGCCGTTAGTTGCAGACTATCAATTTCCTTTTTACTCGTAGTGCCGATAGAAAAGAGCTGCACCGTCCTACAACACTTGTACTTCATAAAACAACTGCCCAAGTAAATATAAAACACCATTTAGTAAATATAAAACAGAAGTACATCTACCAGAAACACAATATTGCAGCGTGCAGAGTGTCTAAGTAAATTGCTGCTGCACCGCACCATCTATTTTTTTGTGTGGCAAATCCATCGAACTGGACTACTGAAGAAGTGCACCGCACCAACTGCCCAAATCAGTTAATCTATCCAAGCTCTGGGAATCTTTACTAACGCCTCTTCTAATCTTGGTATTAAACAGTTAGGAAAACATAACTTGCTATCCTAAGGTCTTTATATACACAGTAAAACTTAGACAGTCTCGGTGGCGCAACTTGCATTCGTGGTTCAAATGATGCTAGCCTGATGTCTTCATATACACTCCAAACCTCTGTATTTCCTATCGTAACTAACTGCGTCTAGAAAATTTCAGCTTTCAAAAATAATCGATTGGACTTTCAACATCGAAGAGTTGTACTCGCTGAAAATATTCGCTCGCACTTCCCAACCTGCAGGAGGATCCATGGCAGCATCACCCCCACCGTCCTTGCCCATGGTGGTTGACGCGAAGGTGCGGAGGCCCTCTTCCCGGAGCAACACCGAAATGGCCGCGTCCAATTTCTTGGCGATGGCCACATTAGAACAAATGTTGAACTGTTGGCTCATCCTGAACTTATACCCGTTCACATTAGAACAACTTCACCGTTAAAACAGAATTATATGAAGTAAATGAGCATGGAGGTTCTCCTATAAGCGAGAGGGTTCATGTACAGTTTATTCATGTTTTTCTCCCTACAAACTTTCGAGGCTAAATATATAGAAAACCTAGAAAAGAAAATCCAGAAAGTAGTGGATGTTCAGCTGAAGCACGCATCGTACAAGTCTAACAGAGACAAGACTAAACTGGCCATCTAACAGAGACAAGATTAAACAGGCCATCTTTACGCACACGATCTGACTCAGTCCAAACTGAAACTAAAGAAGGCCATCTTTACATACACGAAATTTGCACTGCCCGTTCCAACAGCTTGCGATACGAATTTCTTATAGAAAGAGAGAGTTTAGTGTTCCACAAACTAAGATAGAAATACATAGTTCCAAGAGAGATAGCAGCAGTTTGCAGTCACGATATGCAACACGGTTTACCATCACAAAAAAACAATATACTGTAAGAAAATTACGGAAGAACATGCGCCGTGGAAAAAGAGTACAAGTCCGCTTGGAAGTAAGTTCAACCGCAGCAGAAATCGCCAGCGGGGGTTGAGCGAGGCAGGTTGGGGCGACGTTGACTTGCCAGAGGACGGCGCCCGGGCCTCCCGGGCGACGGAGTCGAGCACTCGAGATGGCCGCCCGGTGGTCCTCCCAGTGCCGCGGCGCGCGAGCTCTCCAAGCGGCCGCGGCGGTTGCCGGTGGTCGGGGAGGAGGGGGCGGTGCTTGCCGGGGACTGCGGAGGATGCGACGGCGCTTGCCGGAGTCAGGGGAGGAGGCGGCCGTGCTTGCGTGCGTCACGGAAGGGGGTGGTCTTGCTTGCCGGGGTCGGGGGAGGAGGCGGCCGTACTTCCAGGCGTCGCGGGAGGTGGCTTTGTGGGTTCCCGGCGGAGGGGGGGCCGGGCGGCGGCTCCCCGCGGCGGGCGACGGTCCCCGGCGGGGCGGCGGTGCGCGCCGGCCGGAAGGTGTAGTGGCCTCGCGGCGGCGCGTGTTAGGGCTGGCCGGCGGCGCGTCGGGCGGCGTGGCCGACGGGGCCGAGGGGGAAGCGTGGCCAGCGGCAGCACGGGCGGCGCGTGGCCGAAGTGGGCGAAGCGTGGAGAGCAGCGGCTCCGGCGGCGCATGGCCGAAGCAGCGGCTCCGGCGGCGCTGGCTCGATCTCTTGGTCGCGTGGAGGTTGGGGGAAATCGTGGGAAGTAAAGAGGCGGGGGACGGATAGAGGCGTGGCCGCGTGGGGCTGTTTTTTTCCACCGCATCGCTGCCTTGTAGGGACGGTTGGTGCTCGAATAATATTCCGAGCGATCGGTTGCAAAATAGTACGACCCTATATATATATATATATATATATATATATATATATATATATATATATAGGGTGACACTATTATGAAACCGGTGCTCAGAATATTATTGTGAGCACCACCCGCCCCTATAAGAGCCGATCGAACAGAAAATGGAAAAAAACTACCGCGTCCTTCGTCCCTAATTCCCAACCACTCTGCTCCCCGATCGTACCAACAACAAGCCGTCGGCCGATCGGACGACCGACCAGACCAGCCTCCTACCGCCGGCCAGAGCCGCCGAGCCCCGGCGGCTAGCATCCCGGCGCGCCGCCGCCTCATCCCCACGGCGCCGCCACCCTTCCTCATCCCCACAGCTTCGCCGCCTCTACCCCGCACGGCGCCGCCCGTCCCATCGCGCCGCATCCCCGTCCAGGACGCCGCCGCACACCAGCGCGGCACCCCTCCGCCGGCGCCATCCAGCTTCCTCCGTCCAACCTTCCCCTGCTCCTTCTCCAAGGTCAACGCCTCCTCCCTGGCGCTCCAGTGCTGCTCGCTGCTCCCTGATTCCGTTCTCCGCCGGCTGCTCCCTCGCTCCATTTTTGATGCCGCATTTCCCTGGCAAAAACAAGTGTTGTGGCGCGTCGCCACAGCCCCGCCGACCCCACGATATTTTGGTGGCCGTCATCCCGCTGCGACGAGCTCCTGAGTCCCCACCCCTTCACCGGTTCTCCTCGGCGCTTTCTTCTAGCGCGCAAGCTGTTCGCGTCCAAATTCCAGAGCTACATGTCCAATACGACGAGACTCTCTATAGAAGTGCAACTGTTTTCTTTAAGGCAGTTAAATTGTTCATCGATTAAGTTCAGAAAATTTGCCCGGCCGTCGACGAACTTCTCCATTTTGCTCCCACAAGAGGGATTAGTTGCTCGCGCGAGGGGACGGATGTCCGACAAGCTGGAGGGCCAAAATAAGTGGCGTTCAGTTCGCCATCGCGCGGCTGAACTTCTTCAGTTCTGCGATGCTGGTTTCTTTCGTTTTGCAGTGTTCGTTTCTTGTTCGTCTTTTATCTGAACTTATGTTTGGTATAATCTTGCACTTTTGATAAGCATCAGCTTGTACTTCCTGTGCTACGTTCTACTGAACGATGTGATGTTGTGTCCTGCTTGGAGGCCCCAAAACTGATTGTTTTATGAGAGCTACAGCTGAGTTTTTTTGCTGGTCCGAGACTTGGACTGCGATTCACCACAGCTTATGCCTGTGTTTACTGTTCTCCTCTCTCTTTTTTTTGAACAATGTTCTCCTCTCTCTAAGGATTTTTACTAGGAGAAGACATTGTATTGTCGTGCTTTCGATAAGCATCAAGGCCACCGGTGATGGGATGCCACCTCGTGTCGTGCTCCATTTTCCTGACCATCCTCGTTGAGATGAACTGTATTGCAGTCGTACTATTCCGAAACCGGTGCTCAGAATATTATTCTAAGCACCACCGGTCCTATAAAGACGATGCAGTGAAAATAAAATGCGGAAAAAAGAGCGTCTCGATCTGTTTCTTCCTCACGATCCCCCGCACGATCCCACTCCAAATCCTCTGCCCCGAACGGCCGGCGGCAGCTCCTGCAAGCCTCCCTTGCCACCGGCCGCCAGCTTCTTCCCGCGGCCAGCTCCCAGATTCCTCGCGCCGCCAGCTCCCCTTCTTCGCCTCGTGGACCCCAAGCTTCTAGCGCCGCCGGCCCCCCTTCTTCGCGCCGCGGACCCCAGGCTCCTAGCGCCGCCGGACCCGGCTCCTAGCGACGTCGGCCTCGCTCCCTCCGGCTTCTGGCGACCTTGCGTCCCCGTGCCTCCGCTCCTCCGGCTTCCTCGCGCCGCCGTTTTCCTGTACCTACATCGTGTCCTTCTAGCACCGGTGATTCAACGCCGGCCGGGCCACCGCCATTGGCCAACCCCATGTTCCGCCGAAGCCGCTCGCCACGGCCCTCTCTGTTCACTCCGCGTTGGTGCGGCTACCCGCGGCGACCTCCCGTGTTGGATTCCGTCCATCAGACGCGGCCGACAAAGCTCCACCACGCCGCAAGGTTGCGCTCCGGCTTACAACACTGCGGTTACTGCCGCCATCTCAAGCTTTCTCTTGCCGCCAGCCGGCCTGCTCCCCGGCGCTCGTCCTTCGTCCTCCTTCCTGCACGGCGCCCGCCTTCCGTCAGCGATTTTTCATCTCCTTCTCCTGTTCGGGCAGTACAAACAGTGGAAAAAATAAGTGCAAGCACAGTAGAAAGAACAAATGACCCAATTAATTCATTTCATCGAGTGAATGCTTGCGAAGTGCTGATTGTGTGTTTTATCCCTAACAAGTCAATACAATGCCTGTGTATTTTCCTGTTCGTAGCGCTATGTTTTTCCTTAAAGTTCTTTTTGACAAATACACGACGGGTGTTACTGCTCCACGTTTATCCCTAACAAGCAGTAGCAGCAGCCAATCTGTACGTCCTACACGCAGGCAAAAGAGGGAGTAACAATTTTTTACAGAGATGCATCTGACTTTCGACCATCGTATTTTTAGAACTCGTAGGTAGTGATTAAATTGCATCTCCATCACTCTGCTAAGCCATCCATTTATTAAGTACTATCATCAGACAAACAAATGATGGTGTTTCCGAGAGGCATTTGATAAAATAAAGAACCTGAACAAATTATGTGATTTTTGCAACAGCCAACCATTTATGTAGTACTACACAACGCTGTAGGGAGAAAGTGTAGGAAAATTGAAGAAAAACAAATGATATTTAGTTAAGATTTTTATATTAGATTAAGCACATATAAAACAGGGCACTACACTTATTCCACACCAATGTATCTTTGAAAAATAAGAAGGCCAGAAGTTCAATTGATAAGTATTGAAAAGTACAGACCGATGGTTATCGGAAGTACAAGTACACCAATGAAGCATCTCATAACAATATTACATGATGTATAGCTGGATTAACTACAAAGAAGTACATGCCATAAATTTAGGAAATACACTAAAACAGTCCAGGAAGTAGATAGTGCGGTGCGGTGCGGTGAAAAAAGCCATCACGATTCCCCGATCCATCTCCACCTCCCACGATATTTCCCCTGCCACGATAGTACCCTCGAGCCGCTGGTGGCCAGGCGCGCCGACCAAACCGCTGTCGGCCATGCGTCCCACCTAACCGCTATCAGCCAAGCGTCCCTCCTAACCGCCACCGACCATGCGCCCGTCAGGCCGCCGCGGACATGCGCCTCGTCGGGCTGCCGCCGGCCACGCGCGCTGCTGAGCTACCGCCACCCCTTCGCCTCTTCCTCCCCCCACCCCCTGATCGCTTTGTAAAAGTGACCCTAAAAATAGATAAAATAAGTATGCGCAAGCTGTGAATTGCATATTCTCTAAATATCATTGTTGCGACAATTTAAAATCATCATCCCGAAAACATACACGTTTATTATTTGGATACCACACTAGTTTCAAAAATATTGCCAGGCAGTACAACCACTAAGTTCGAGAAGTACAAGAACATGTCGCGGGAAGTTCATGTTCTCCAGTTTCAAATTATTATATTTTGTGATATCATGTGAGTATCGTTCCAACGCAACAATAATCACTCAAGTCAGGGGCGGATTGGAGGTCAAATATTTGACGATGAGAAGTACAAGTATTCGACATGAGCAGTACACCCACTTATTATAAGAAGTACAAGAAAATCGACAAAATCCAAATGTAGAAAACACAAAATAATCCGGTCACACCCAAGGAAGTTCAAATAGTTGATCACGAGAAGTACAATCGTTCGGCACCAGCAGTACAAGCACCTATTATAGAAAGTACAAGAAAACCGGCAAAATCCAAATGTAGAAAAATGAAATGATCACATCACCCAAGAGCAGTAATTATGGAGAAGTACAACCATTCGACACAAGCAGTACATGCACTTATTGTAGGAAGTACAAGAAGATAGCAAAAATAAAATGTAGAAAAAGCAAAATAATAACATCATCCACAAGGAAGTTCAAATACTTGACGATGAGAAGTACAACCATGCGACACGAGCAGTACACTAACTTAATATAGGGAGTACAAGAAAACCGGCAAAATCCAATTGTAGAAAAAACAAAATAATAACGTCATCCGCGAGGAAGTACGAGCAGTGCTTCTAAGAAGTACAGGCCGAGACAACAGTAAGTACAAGCGGTAATTACATGAAGAAAATACCCCCACATAAGTTCACATAACAACATTGTGAAGTTCAAATATTAAGATCCGGGAAGTGCAGAATCTCTTAAAATAGAATATAGGGACAATCTAACATTATCATTTTGAAGCACACATGCGAGTTTTTGTAAAACACACTAGTATCAAAATATTTCCAGGTAGTACAACCACGAAGGCCAAGCAGTACAAGGGACATGTCGTGGGAAGTTCAGATGCACGTGGTTGTGCTGAGCATTTTGTGTGCCCATGGACCTCAAACGAACACCGTATGATAAACTTACAGTCATTTTACTGAACACTTTCGTGAAACAGCGCCGAGAAGTACAACCGCATTTCCCTAGAAGTGCAAGTTCGTGTCGAGGGAAGTTCAATGCTCTGTTTTTACTGGGCGGAAATCTATTGTTCAAATCTCATCGATTTGATCACCAACCACTTCAATCATTGTCACCAAAAGCTTTATATGGTAGAGTATATGTCTAATTTCATTACCTACAACATTTTACAACAAATAAATGGATCTAATCTATTAAATTCAAATTGTTATCCCACAAAATATACCGGAAACATGATTTCAAAACTTCTAAAATTACTTTCAAATCGTTTGGAGTTGGTAAAAGTGGTAGATACGAAAAATATGCGCCATTTTGAGACCTTTTTAACCGTATATCATTTGCATTGTTTAAATATACCGCATGCAAATCGCGGGGAAAATCATTCGGTGCCCGTCACATAGAAAAGGTGGACAGTAATTCGTTTTATTCTATTAAACTGTAAGGAATTAGAGAAAACAATTGGAATAAGAAAGTTGCGCCTAGTCCATAGCTTTCCAACGCCATATCATTTGCATAATTCCGAGATACGGTTGAAACAGATCATCCAAATTACTGTCCGCTCGTTTTTTGAGTACGTCCGAATTTCGGTATTTTCAAAATTGTTCAAAAACTGTGAGGATTTTCACAAAACATAAAACATGAAAAAGTTGCGCAATTTCATTATCTTTCCAACGGTATATCATTTGCACAGTTTCGATAAGCGATTCAAAAACCGAACAAAAAGTTCGTTTTCTGGCCATATAGAAGCGTTTTCGTATTTTCAAAATTAAATTTGAAACGTACAAAATCTGTGAAAAGTGTGAACATGAAAAAGTTGCGGTTTTTCATTATCTATCCAACGGTATATTATATGCATAGTTCCGACAAATGGTTTGGAAACACGAAGTAGAATCAGTAGCTCTGAAGAAAATGGGAAGTTCAGGTAAGTTCGACAGAAAGTTGAACCCTGTTATCCCGGAAGTACAACCTTATGTCCAGAGAAGTACAAGTCGGTGCTCAGAATATTATTCTGCAACCGGTTGCAGAATAGTGCTAGTATATATATATATATATATATATATATATATATATATATATATATATATATATATATATATATATATATATATATGTATAATATTATTCCGCAACCGGTTGCGAGAATAGTGCTATATATATATATATATATATATATATATATATATATATATATATATATATATATATATATATATATATATATATATATATATATATCGACGTGGATTTTCTACCTAGATGGATAGCTACGCATAGTCCTAGGATCGTTGGATGTTAGCTTGTGATCTGTGTTACCGTTACTTTCCGTTAGTGGTGTCCGTTGGGTTAAAAAAAAGGCCGTGCCGTAAAAAAGGATGTTCATTCGGTACGACTCCAGAAAGGGCCGCAAAAACTGCAAAAAGTTCTTTGATGGCCGTTCTAAAAAGCAACCGTGCCGTGCACAAACTACGGAAAGAGAAAATTTTGTGTGCTTCCTTTTTGGCAGACCACTGCCCGTTCCAAATATATATAAAAAAGAAACGGATGGCATACTACTACAACGTGTCCATTCCAAATTACAAATAACATGAAAAAGGAATCCGAGGGCAGACCACCGGACCGTGCTCGTTCATATGAAGTAATCGTTTCCATCTTTGTCAATGAAAGAAAAGAAAGGAAGTTAAAAAAACGAAAGAAAAGAAAGGATGGGCGGTGATAGACTGTGCATGCGGTCGCCGGCGGTCCTTCCTTCTCCGGAACCGTCCTGGACGGGCGGTCGACGATGGATCATGCTGCTCTGACTCCTGGCAATACGGATGATCTCCATTCCTAATTTGTCTGCATCTAAATCAATTTTGCTGAAATCCCAAATCATTTCTTCTCCTAGCGCCTTGCGGGGGTTCCCGGCGACGCCATGCATCCCAGCACGGCGGCAGCGCTCCCCCTAACCTCCCGTCGAAGCCCCTCGTGGCTCCAACATTCCTCTCTAGAAATCCACCGAAGGTCGTCACTTGGTCGGGAGTGAGCGTGAGCTCCGCCGTCGTGCCCATCACGGTCCAAGAACATCACAAAATCAAGACCAGAAAAAGGAGGTGAAGCAAATCCAGAACGGGAAAGAGACGGATGACCTTATGGTCTTCGGTCGCTGCGGATGGCCGCGTCCTCTTCTCGCCGCTGGCCCGGACGCTACCTCCTCCTGTCACCATGCACCTCTCACTCCCGCTCGGCCAGAAGCATGGAAGACGGGACGCGTCCACGCGGCGTGGGAGACTGCGCAGGTCCCATAATCTTGGAAAAGCTCGCCAATGTCTGCTTGTGCCGAAGAACCGGATCGTCAAATATAAATGAATCACGATCTCCACCGGATCGTCAAACTGATGGAGGCGGCAAGGAAATCCCAACTCAAATCCATTTGTCTAATGACACAGCCATCACAAAAAAAATGAAGAAACGACGGGGAATGAATCACGAAATCAAGAGCAACAGCAAAGAGAAAGATATGACACGGGTGGGGGTTGAATCACGAAATCAAGAGCAGCCAGAAAAAACTATGCGGGGTTGCCGTGCGGCCGATCAATCCAGGAAAGATAAATTAAACCTGAAAAGTCCATCATAGACTGCTATTGCAGCTCAGCTCAGATTCCATCGCAAAAAAACCGAAATAAACTCAGTCTCCCGTGCGAGTCGAGCTACCAATGGAGAAGAGTGCCGCGGGGAGCAGGAGGCGTGCTAGTGGTTTGGGAGAGGGGGAGCGCCGTCGGTAGAGGGAGAAATAGTGCCCTGCATCTCCGCGCCGGCGGCGCCCTGCATCCCCATGCCGGCAGCGGGGGCCTGCAGCGTCGCCCCCGTCCGCTGCTTTCTCCATGTCCCGGCTCCACCGATGATTCCATTATAAGTCACCAAAAAATCACAAGCGTAGAAACGGTGACATGCAAGAACGTGGCAAATTTCATTCCAACAAAGCCTCAGGATTAAAAAAACGTATCTGTAGGATGGACTCGTACAAAAAAAAATCCTTGTGGAAAGGATCTGAAACTTGGTAAATCTTGATTCAAAAAAAAAAAATCAAGAGACCAAGTCACTCAGGGGAAAAGAATTAAAAAAGGATCTGGCTTCTGCAAATTAAATCGGCTGGCTCTCTATCTGTTACGAGGAGAGGCCAACAGCAAAGATGTGGGCGAATTTCACAAACAGAAGTACCGATTTTCTCCCTGTAATCAACCCAAAATAGGAATCACGTACTATGTAGTAACATTGGTCAACAAGGAGCAATTAATGAAATCGGGAACTTTTTCTTGGAACAGCCAAATCAAGAACTGGGGGAGGGATTTGAGACATGGAAACACGCGAAAAAATCCCGATCTGGCTTGCCCCCGAGCTGAGGAGGCCGGTGCGCTCCGATTTCTGGAAGAAGCACCCATGGAGGACCATCTGCCAAGCAGGAATTAAGGAGGAGGGGCAGCTATACGGGGGACACGGCCGGCAGCGGAAGTTGGTGGCGCCGTGGTGAGAGAAGGAGCAGGTAGCTGCGGCGCGCACATGCAGAGAATCAGTGCAGAGCAGGAGGTGGAATACTGGAGTCGAGGAGGTGCGGCGAACTGAGACGCGGGCGAGCGCTTGCGGTCAGATACACGGGCGCGCGCGGGTGACCGTGGTGGCGGCCGGTGACGCGGGCGGCAGCGGATGGCCGCGGTGGTGGATGGAGACGCGGACCGCGCGCGGGTGGCCGTGGTGGCGGCTGGAGACGGCGGGAAGGAGGAGGAGGAGGCGTAGCGGGTTGGGGACGAGCGGGAAGGCGACGGCAGCCAAGATGCGGTGCTGCCGGCGGGGGAAGGACGCGGCGGCCTGGATGCGGTGCTGCGGGCTTGGGAAGGAGGCGGCGCGGGGTGCAGGCTGACGGCAGGGAATGAGGCAGGGCGGCGGGCCGAATCATGCCTCCCAGATCCATGACTTTCTATTTATTTTCGGTGGGCAGAAAAAGGAAAAAGCGCGGGTCGGTCCGTCCGTCGGTGGCATTAACGGTGTTAAAACATCGGACGATCGAAAAAGCTCTATAGGATGCTTTGATGGCCAGATTAGGGTGCATAGCTACCACCCATGGTAGCCCACTATTTTCTATATATAGTATAAATACTTCCTACTCCTGGGTGTAACTACACCCACATGTCATATACTACCATACGGAAGTATGTACCATACTTTATCGGTTTGAGTATGTTCTTATAATATATCTAAGATATTACAAACCAAGTTTTGCGAAAAAAAATAAGTGAGCATGTAGTTTGCACTATATATACGAAATATATGCATATGTATACATAAAAATGAGTCTACATAAAAAATGTGCATACTGCGTACAAAATATTATATGTACTACCAAAATAGTTTTATATACTTCATACTACATGTACATATACTTTGGTACGATAGATACTCCCTAGATTATACGAAACACGCGTGGGTGTAACTACACCCGGGTGTAGTATGAATATGTCATATATATATATATATATATATATATATGTGTGTGTGTGTGTGTGTGTTTAATTTGGGGATTTCAATCTCTCTCTCTCTCTCTCTCTCTCTCTCGTTGGTGGCCAACAACACACACATTCACTTTGTGCGCAAAGGCATGTGTCTCTAATAATGTGTCCGCAGTCGATCGATCTAGTTTTGATTAATTATAGCACACAAATAAAGAAGTTGTATTTGAATCCACAGAACCCTAATCTAAAACACATAACCCCTAACATGGCCTAATTTATTAACCCCTTCTCTCTAGCTAATTAGTGAAAATTGCACAAAATCAAAAGGGGTCCCTCACTAATTATACATATCTAGATTGTGATAAACTTTTGCCCCATATTTGGTGGATGGGTGCATCTTGGCATGTAAAACAATTAATATTTGCAAATGGCGTTGTCAAAATTTATGTACAAATGATTTATTTCCATCCAAAGTGCATAAAATGGGAGTTTTAATGAAGAAAGTACAAATAAAACAGCTCAACATGCCTCCACACCCCGATTTTCACACGAAGTAGAGCATATTTAAAGTTTAATTCCAGAGTTTTACTATTTTTCAAGCAACTTTGCTAATTTCCCCCACTCACATGACTTTATGTCGATTTAACGAAAATAGGGCGAATTTAAACTATATGGGCGGGATAGTTTGAATTGTGCGCGCGGCAAAGGGAACCGCCTATTCCTCAACCTTGTGCACGGCAAATTACACACGCAACTCCATTAAACACCACCTACCGACCTTAATTATCACCCCGGCGGCCCGGCCGCATGACCCCCCACCCACCCCTACACAACTTATCCCCGTCCGTGCGAAGAGCTTCCCCTTCCCGTCCCGTCCGTGCGAAGAAGAAGCTTCCCCTCCCCGTCGTTCTTCTCGAGACGCACCGGCGGTCAAGTTGATCCATGGTAGGGCTGCTATCTCTAGCTCAATCATGCATCGGGCAAGACGGCCTAACGATTTATATTTTCTTGATGCTGCTAAAAAATCGTCAATATGCTCGAACTAATTGGCACTTTATAGTTTCCCGCTCGATTTGTCCTCGATCAATTTGTTCATTTGCATGGGCATATAGAGTCAGTTCTGCACTCGATCCGTTAATTTGCTGAAATGCCATGGCAGAGTTTTGTACACGATCTGTTTGCTAAAATGTCGATGGGAATTTTTTGTTTTGTACTCGACATGATTGCTGAAATGCATAATCATGTAGTATAGTTTTGTACTCGAGGGATATACATTTCCTACTTCGCCTTAAATTAATCACCAACCACTGTATCTCATAATTAAACAGATGGACAGAACTTGGATACTGCATGGACACTTATGTTCCCCTTCATATATAAATGGTGTTCAACCCTTTATGGGGTTTATTAGAGCTCATGAAGGTCACAACCTGGACGTGTATTGCCCGCGCTACACATGTATGAATGGTAGAAGAGGCCTCACCATGTAGTGGAAGATCATTTACACATTTTTGGGATGGACCGCACATATGTTAGGTGGGTTTATCATGGTGAACCATATAATGATCCTTCAGCGGGAGAAGCAGATCTTGCTCACACTGTATGTGTGCTGGCATATGTAGTTAATTATTTATATTGATGTTGTCGCTGTTTCGATCAATAGTTTGCATTGTTGTGCAAGGTTTCAAATTTAACTTATTGCAGATGGATGGACGGGAAGGAGAGAAAAAGCGCTTGCTTCAGGAAACGGGTTTCAGCTCTGGGACATGTGTTGTGCCAAATGAGAAGGTAAATATGTAAAACGGCTTTTTTTCAGGTTGCATCCCTTAGATGCAAGGTTGGCAATTTTACCCATGGGTACGGGTACCCGCGGGTACCGTGCCCGTATGGGGAGGGTATGGGCACGTTTTTGTACCCATGGGTGGTACCCATACCCTGCCCGTCAAGTTGTGGGTAGGGCATGGGTATGACTCTGTACCCGCGGATACCCATACCCTGCCCGTAATACTTGATATGTGGACCCAAGACCAGTAACCAAACAATTAAGAAGGGCACAGTAGCAAAACAGCCAAATGCAAGACCCCGACGCCCAAATTAATTCCTAGTTGCCTCGTCTCCCGAATCGGCCCAATCTCATCGTTCTCCTCAATCACCGCTGCTCCCCGACGCTAGTCTTAATCGCCATCGATCCCCTTGCTCATGGCCTCACTCCCTCCCCGTCCCTCACATGCTCCCCAATCCAATCGCTCCGCCATGGGACACCATGGAGCTGGCAAGAACCTAGCCGGAATCAATTTGATCTCCGCCCAGCCCTCCCCAAATTTCCTTCACGCTGGCAATCGTGGCAGGCTGTGGCCTAGCCGGAATCAATCTGATCTCCTCCCGGCCCTCCCCAAATTTCTTTCATGCTGGAAATCGCGGCAGGCTGTGGTGCGGTCAATAACAGCAACAGTTTGCAGTGACATCTACACTGGATTAGCACGGCAAATCGGCAACAGCGACCAAGCCCGATGGCTCCAACTCTCTGCTCCAGTACTAGCAACCCTGGCCGGTAAGACATGTGACTCCCTGTAAATTAGTGATTTGTTTTTCAGTCACGACATATACAGAATCTTTGAATCATGTAGTCAACTACAACTTCTCCTCCAACACTGTAAATGAGCGAGAAAATTACTTTTTCAGTCGGGCCATACATAGAAGCTTTGAATCATCTAAAATGTCCTTGTGTAGAGGAAAACGTAAAATAGTCTACTAGTCTTAATATATTGTAGATTCTCCAACGATGTAGGTTGAATCCTTTACCAGATGAATAAGTATTAGCTATCCTTGCACCAGATAATATTAACTTTGCCCAAAATTGTGTTATGCTATTTTCGGATAAGACTGTCATATTTTTTTGCAATTCAGGAACTTATTTGTTCTGTATGATGCATAGATCATTGGCTTCTCAAGATGGAGCAGAAGGTTCAGTTGTGGCTGGTTCAGGGAATGGAAATTCCGTCGATCCTTCAGCGTCTCAACATGCTACTCCAACATATTAAGTTGCTACTCCGATATCTCAAGCTGCTACTCCGACATCTCAAGCTGCTACTCCGACATCTTAGGTTACATCTGGTAGAGCTGGTTCTAAGAGGAAACTAACATCTGCAGTATGGAATGAGATGGAATCAAAATTAGAAAATGGAGAATGGAAAGCTGAGTGCAATTACTGTCACAAAAAATTTTCTTCGGGACATAGAGCTGGCACCACTCACTTGCGTTTGCATTTGGATTCTTCTCCTGCTAGGCATGCACCTATGGGCCCAAAGCAACAAAAATTAAGGTTGAAAAAAGGTGAAGGTGGCAAAGTGAATGTAGAAAATATAATTTTTTACCAAGAGAAGGCTAGGAAAGATCTTGCATTGATGATATGTGAACATGAGTACCCTTTATCTATTGTAGATCATAGTGGGTTTCGCAGATTTTGTTCTTCTTTGCAGCCATTGTTTAAGATGGTGTGCGAAATACTATTAGGAATGATATTGTGGCTATGCATTCTGCTCAAAGGGAGAAGATGGTGAATTTCTTTGCAACTTTCAAACACCGAGTGGCTATCACTACAGATTTGTGGACATCAGGCTATCAAAAGAGAGGTTACATGGCCGTTACTGCACACTATATAGATGATTCTTGGAACCTCAAGAGCTTTCTTATGAGGTAAAATCTAAACATAGCACAATAATAACTATTACCAAATACCAATCCATGTTTATGTTGTACAAATGGTTTGTTTATGTTTTATTGTGTTAAATAGGTTTGCTTATGTGCCATGTCCACATTCAGCTGAAGTTATATGTGAAGCCTTGTATGAATGTCTCGTTGAGTGGCACCTTGAGAGGAAGATCTCCACCATCACTTTGGACAACCGCACATCAAATGACAAGGCTATGGATATATTACCAGATAAGTTGGACACAAGCTCTCTCATGATGAATGGTCAACTAATGCATATGCGTTGTGCCGCTCACATATTAAACTTAATTGTGAAAGATGGAATGAGTGTCTTAGAGCATGGTATTGAAAGGGTTCGTGATAGTGTTGCATTTTGGTCAGCCACACCTAAAAGGCATGAGAAGTTTGAAAAGATGGCAAAAACTTTGAACATAGAGTATACCAAAAGGATAACTCTTGATTGTAAGACTAGATGGAATTCAACTTATACCATGATTAGCATTGCAGTACAGTACATAGAGATATTTGAAAAATTAAAGGCGCGTGAAAAGAAATTTAAGTGTTGCCCAACCAAAGATGATTGGAAGTTTGCAAAAGAAATATGTGATAGGTTGAAGCTCTTTTTTGATATAACTGAGTTATTCTCGGGCACCAAGTATGTCACAGCAAATCTTTTTTTCCCTAAAGTGATTACCATTCGCTTAGCCATAAGGAAATGGGGTAACAGTGACAATGAGCTTATACAAAAAATGTCTGAGGAAATGAAGGATAAGTTCGAGAAGTACTGGAAAGATATCCATGGTCTTATGTCTGTTGCAACAGTTCTTGATCCAAGGTATAAACTCAATATTCTTAACGCTCTTTATGGTCCCCTCTATGGAAGAGAGCATGCAGCCACAGAAATAGAGAAGGTGAGGAAGTTACTGATTGGATTAGTGAAGCAATATAAAGACGAAGTTGAAGGTGAGGATACATGGGATGCTTATGTTGCTGAGCCAGCTGGAGAAGAAGATGAAGCCATGAAACTCTATGATCTGTATATGTCTAGTCATCCCACTGTACCTTCTTCATCAATCCATACAGAATTGGACTTGTATTTGGAAGAAGCTTGTCTTCCTAGAACACAAGAGCTGGATATCATCACTTGGTGGAAGGTTAGCGGCTCGAGGTTTCCTACCTTGCAAAAACTTGCTCGTGATATAGTGCCTATTCCCATAACATCTATGGCTTCCGAATGTGCATTTAGTACGAGCGGAAGAGTACTAAGTGTGCATCGTAGTAGACTTACTCCGAATGTGGCTGAAGCTCTCATGTGCATGCAAGCTTGGTCCCGTGCTGATATGTTAGGTAATATGGTTTTGCACTTGCATTTGTTTCTCTACTTTGCAGATAACTTGCCATTTACTAATGTTGTTTATTTCATCAGGTGCATGGGATTCTACTCTCTTTGCTACATTTCAGAGTGTTCTTGAGGATGATGAAGAAGAGATGGTAAATTACTAAAATGCGTTGATATAAAATTAGTGGTGCATAGTTTACTAATGTTTTGGTATCATTTGTTGCGTGTGTAGGATGATTCTACTTCAATCATCACTCAAGAGTGAAGATGCACTGCTTCTATTTCTGTTGGGTTGGCGCTTGACGGCTGATGTTTGTGCTCTCTAGATGCTGATGGTTGCCTCCTGCAAGCTGCTGTTTGTGTTGGTCTCGTAGCTGCAAGCTGCTGTTTGTGCTGGTCTGGTAGCTGCTGTAGATGGCCCAAAGAACCAATCACTTGTCGTTGTGTTGTCCGCTAGCTACTGTAGCTATTTCCGTTGGCTGATGCTGGTGCTAGATGTTGGCTTTTGGCTCAGACTATGCAATTTACCTTTCTGTTGTTATATGTTACTTGCTGGCTATTATTTTCTGAACTATGTTAAGTTGTGGTGTCAACCATCTGTGTCGGTTGTCAAATTATCATGTCACTTGTGATTTACTACTATGAGATTAAGGCTTATATGAGATCGTCATGTCCAAATTTGATATGTGGCATGAACTAACTATTATTGATTTAGGATACTGATTTTTGTTTGTCAAATATCTAATGATTAATGTAAAATTATGGGAAAATAATGTTTTTGAATATACCCGCTGGGTACCCAATAGGTACGGGTACCCGCCGGGTATGGGTGTGGGTAAAATTTCATACCAGTGGGTACGGGTATGGGTAGAATTTTCTACCCGTGGACTATATGGGTATGGGTATGGTATTGCTCTACCCTGCCCATACCCAGCCCATTGCCATCCTTGCTTAGATGTTTGTCTAATCGGTTGATGTACTAATTGCAGAAGCATAGAGTTGAAGAGGTCTCTCAGTTTGATGGGAGATTTGAAGATGAATCTCAGTTTGATGATGACGAGCCTTTCATAGACGAAGGTCCTCACCTGAGATTATCCAGCCTACAGAAGGAGGTCGTGGACCGAGTACACAGCTTTGCGTTGAAGTGGATGCACGTCCGGAGATCATCAGGGGCGTCCGGGTAGTCTCAAGACCACCCAACCCTGATGCACCTGTGGATGGTACTGATGACGAGTCTTTCATAGACGAAGGTCTTGCACCTGAGATTATCCAGCCTACAGAAGGAGGCCGTGGACCGAGTACACAGCTTTGCATTGAAGTGGATGCACGCCAGGAGATCATCAGGGGCGTCCCGGTAGTCTCAGGACCACCCAGCCCTGATGCAAAATGTTGAGCTACTTTATGATTTGTACTCTTATGTTCTGGTGCTGTAGTATGTACTATCTTTGTTATGATTTGTACGCCTTTGGCGCCTAGAACTATAATTAAGCATTCGGTGGATGATCGCGTTGCAAAATTTGACACCCACACAATCGGTTCATCGTATGAGTAGTAGCACAATTACTTCTACAGCGAGTCCTGCCAGCGCATTAATTGGTAGCATGAAACACTTTCAGGTACTCCCCTCTAATTCATATTAATTGACTCAATTTTGTCTAGATATGGATGTATCTAGATGCATTTGTTAACTAGACTAACAAACTTGAGTCAGTTAATATGAATCGGTGTAAACCGCCCAAGTCCTCGAGCAGCTAGTTTATTGACTCTGGACTCCAAGCCTCTCGCGGCAAGCCATCGACGAAGCTTTGACCAGATCTTGGCCCACAATTTTTTTTTTGCGAATAACAAAGCTTTGACCAGTTCCTCTCGGGATACAGCACGCCGGTGAGCTTGCACGGTTGCCATGAGCACTTTCCGGTGGAACTTCCTCTGCAGCGCCCTCAAGCCGCTGCTGCTAGACAGCACGTAGTGCCTCGAGGTGGACGGAACTCGGGATCTCAGGGCGGGGGGTCCGCCTCGTCTGGGAATGATCTCCAGCGGGTTAACGAGGACATGCATGGCGGCCAGGGGATTTGGGTTTTTTTTGTTTGAGCTTGGGATTTGGGGTTTTTTCGGATAGGGGAGGACAAACCGAGGAAGAGGAAGGACCATCCCGCGTGCTTGGCGCGTGGCGGTGTGCTTGAATTTCGAATTTTTGTGAAATGTTTCATTTCCCCGCTAGAATTAGGGGGTTTTCTTGACGCACCAATGTGTCCCACCTGGCAGCTTCAAGTGAATTTGGGGTGCCACACTATGGGCCCCAGTTTCAGTGAGAATGTAATGACTAGTCACGTCAGTAAGTTCACTGTGTAATAAAATATGTTACTCCTCCCCTTTATGTAGCCCCCCTTCTTTCCCGATCGAGTGCCGACAGCCGACGGATGCAAGCCGCTAGCTAGCTCGATCCCCTCCTTTTGGCCTCCACCGTCCAGGCATCCAGCTTGGAGGGGCAAGCTGCATCTAGACCAAGCGGATTAGGTAGTACTAGTTATGTTCTTTCTGGTCACCCTCGCGCTGGGAGTGATTGATGGGGGTGGGGCGGGGCTACCTTTGCTTGGATTGGGGTGTTCTTCCTTTATTTGTCGACATTTGCAACCTTTGTAGTTTCTGCTGATCCTCAATGTATCTTTTGTCAGCTTGTATAGGAAAGGAAAGACCTCGGTGGTGGTGGGGGGGCAATGGAGCGTAAGGCCACCACGCATGTGGGCAGTTGGCTGAGCCTGAGTTGCATCCCCAGCCCCGCAAAGCAGGTGCTCCGTTTGCTTATCCACTATGTCTATCTGCATCCTCAATCTGTTCCTATTTTGGAAGATGCTTAAAGTAGCACATGTCTTCAGCTGTTTGTGCGTAAAGCCTCTGTGACACCATGCTCTATATTCTCTGTATCAGGTTGGTACCTCCAGGTTCCGTGCTGAGGCTATGGGGAACGAGAATAGCGCCCCACTTGCTGCAGGAGCATGGCCCGATCTGCAGCACAAGAAGCGAAATGCCACTTCCGAACTGGGCAGGGACCGCCGAGGGGTAATTTTTTTAACCAACTTACCATGATGTAGTATGAATCTGATACTCCCTTAGATCCAAATTAATTGACTCAACTACCTGTAGATACGGATGTATCTAGATATGTTTTAGCTCTAGATACTACTACCTCCATCCCAAAGCTTAGGGCTTATATTATTTTTAGAAAGTCAAACTATACCATGTTTGACTAAGCTTTTACCAAAAATCATTAACATGCAAAATACAAAATTAATATCATTAAATACGTTATGAAATATATTTTCCTACGGTATCTACACAATATTATATTTGTTGATAGGATGTTCTAAAATTTTGGTCAAACTTTACTTGTTTTGACTTTGGGATGGAGGTATCTAGACAAATCTGAGTCAACTAGTTTTTTTGTCTGTCCATAGCTAGTGTTCATGGTGCAAAAGGCTAAGAGCATCCACTATATGCATCAGTCTATCTCATACAGTAATTCAATATCACAGCTGAGATCTGCCTTTTGTTTTGCTATTCATATGGAGACTGAAACTTTAGGGCCTTTACTCAAAAGGAAGATCAAAACTGCGGCTGATCAGGCTGCCAGTATGTTGATGCCGCCCCCATCTTCTAAATGCCTCTACAAGCACAAGGCCACGCGCTAGCTGGGTGGTGATCTTTTAATGAATATGGTATATTTTCTTAATCCACAGAACATGCCTTGATTTTTGTTTCTTTATTGTCGGTTTTTTCTAATGCTTGCCAAAAGTTTACAACAACAACAACAACAACCAAGCCTTTCAGTCCCAAACAAGTTGGGGTAGGCTAGAGTTGAAACCCATAAGA
The DNA here is from genome assembly GCF_022539505.1 of Lolium rigidum. NCBI lineage: Eukaryota > Viridiplantae > Streptophyta > Magnoliopsida > Poales > Poaceae > Lolium > Lolium rigidum. The sequence continues at coordinate 90,321,143 of NC_061509.1, forward strand.
TCTCGAAGCCAAAAGTTCAGAAACACCAAATTCGTTTGCTTACAATCATCATACAGTATTGTTCATCTACTCTCCAGTTCCCCTAACCCAAAAAAAACTGATATTAATTACGATTTTTAGATTAAAAGAGCACCATTAGGCGCTGTTAATTACGACGTTGAGATTAAAATGTCATTTGCAATTGTTAATTACAATTTTGAGACAAATGATTAGTTTAACCTCGATCTGTTCGCCTCTTCATTTTTCCCAGCCGAACAAAAATGTTACCATTCCATTCCTCTGAAATGGAACCATTCCATTCCACGATGTTTCAGAACCGAACACACCCTTGCATAGTTGTGAACTCTTGTCCATACACAGCCATACCCTTCCACTTACATCCAGCACTATATGCATCAGTCTGTCTCAGAGTCATTCAATATCACTGTTGAGATCTGTTCCCATTCTTATGCATGCTGAAACTGCTGCGCCTTTACTCAAGTGGATGCAAAATGAGGCTGATGAGGCAGCTGTGAGGACGATGGTGCCGGCACCATCTTCCGAAAACCTCTACAAGCACGAGGCCATGGGCCAGCTGGGTGGTGACCTTTCAATGAATCTGGTATATTTTCTTAATCCACATACATGATTTTATTATTATCTGTTTAATTACTGTTGGCTTTGTCTAATGCTTACCAAAAGTTCAGAAACACTGCGTTTGCTTACAATCATCATACACTAGTTTTTCACTTTTCAGTCTGTCTCATCCAGTATATAAACTGTTGAGTTTGGTTGGCTTCTTTTGTAATCATTTGCATTGTTGTCAACTGTTGTCTATGCACAACCCTATTCTTCCACTTACATCCCGCACTATTTGCATCAGTATATCTCATAGATTTATTAAATATCAATGATGAGTTTTGTTGCTATTCATATGCAGGTTGAAACTTTTGTGCCTCTACTCAAATGGATAAAAAATGATAATGATGAGTCTGCTATGAAGACGATGGTGCCGCCACCATCTTCTGAAAACCTCCTCAAGCACAAGGCCACGGGCTAGCTGGGTGGTATCTTTTTCAGTAAGCAGGTATATTTTCTTAATCCTCATACATGATTTGATTTGTCTGTTTATTGCCGGCTTTGTCTAATGCTTACCAATAGTTCAGAAACACACACAACCCTATTCTTCCACTTACATCCAGCACTATATGCATCGATGTCTCATAGATTCATTTTATATATCACCGCTGATGTCCGTTCCTCTTCAATTTTCATATGCGGACTGAAACCGCTTAGCCTTCATTGGTCAAAAGGATTGCAAGCTAGCTGCCGATGAGGCATCCGCAGAGGCTGCCACCAAGTTACTTGTCAGCCCCACCTTCTGGATGATTATATAAGCTCAAGTCCAAGGACCAGCCGGGCCGTAACCATCCAAGGGTTCGGGTATATTTTCTTAAGCCACATATACATGCCATGATTTATGTCTGATATTATCACCGTCTCTGTCTAATGCTTTTTGGAATTAGGAAACACTAAATTAGCATGCTTATATTCATCATACACTAAATTTTGACTATTCAGTTTGTAACATAGTGTTATGCACTCGCTTGTCAACATTTGCATTGCTCTGAACTATGCACTTTACACAACCTAACTCTTCCACTTACATTCAGCGCTACACACCAGTAGTACCTCCCATGTTTCCTTCACCATCCCGATGCCGAGCTTGCGGGAATATGGCGGGCCCATGTACATACCCCGCATATAGAACCTCCTATATGGCTCTATCTACCTTTCTAATAACTCCTTCACAGAGTTACAGGTATGTATTCTCAGTGGTTTAGCATGAATTGACATATAGTAAAGTCTTGTTTTTAGTCTTCTTGCTTCTTACATTAGTATCAATTTTCACATGCAGATTGTACCTTGTGAACTTCGTCCAATGATTAACCAGATGTGTCCGCATGAAGGGTCTTTCACTATGCATGGCAATGGAAAATTGATGAACACCTACACGGTCTATGAGGTGTATGTCTACAAGACGCATGCCATCACATATTTGTATGGACATGATTGGAGAAAGTTTGCTTTTGACTACGGTACGAAGAAGGGCGATGAGCTGAGGATCGAAACTCAAACGGGCGGATATACGTAATCGCTTACGAGTTGGAGACACTTCCAAATATATAATATGTAACTTTTTTGTACTCATATCCTTTGATTACTGCATTCTGAGCAGTTGTTCTAAACTATTCCCTCTGTTCTAGCTTGCTGGGTTTAACATGATCAAAGCTGTAGATCCCCTGATGGAACAGGAGCGGATGTCACAAAGGGCACCCACACCAGCACCGGCACCGGCTTCCCACTCTCCTCGCATCGAGCACCGGTTCATGTACCGGCTCCGTTTCTGCATCTACCCGAGCAGGCCCCTACATCGGCATTGGTTCTCGTAGAGGCCCCATATACTACACCTGCCCGACGGGCTCCGCATCGACATCGGTTCCTCTAGCCGCACCGTTTCTGCACCTGCCCAACGTCTCTGCATCAGCACCGGTTCCTCTAGAGGCACCGTTTCTGCACCTGCCCGGCAGTCTCCCGCATCAACACCAGCTCGTGTACCGGCCCGGGCTCCTGCACCTGCCCGACCGGATCACCGAGGTCTCGGCTCATTGCCGTGGCCACCCGTGTGGTGACCAGGACGCATCCGAAGGCTATGTTCGTGAGTATTTACAGCATAACTGCTCTTATCTTGATGTCTTCTCTGCTCAAAGTCTCACATGGTTCAGTGCATTGGTGCCATTGACTAATTTTTGGTGGTATCTCTTGCTTTGAATCAGAAATTTCCTAAAAGTATCTCCAGGGATCTCAATGCTGGCCAAAGGGGCAAGATATCCCTCATCATGGAGAGTGAAGGTCTCACCGTGGAGGGACGGTACTCCGTCAGTCCCACAGATGGCCGCTTGGCTGTTACTTCCAGGTGGAAAAAGTTCATTGACGGTGCCAAACTTTGCATTGGATCAAAGTTGAAGGTCAAGATCTTTCGATGCCGTTGTGACATGCTGGTCATAAAGTTCGCGGTTGTCTAGTTCTGTTGTCCCATGATCCCTTAGCAAATGCATTTGTAGTTATACTTATATAAGGTTATCTTATCTGAACTGCTAATTAATTGTATGGGTGGTAAAACTCTGGCAAGCTTTTGCTCTTAGCAAGTATGTATGTATGATCAGCTATTATGATAACTAATCTTTGTGTTCATCTTAATCTGCATTTCTGTTTTAGAAAAAAAACTTATTTTCTATTTTGGCTGACCGACCTCCCAGCTGCGTCGTCATCGTTTCAAAGGGGGCAGGGGATCAAAAGAAAAAGGCAAATAGCCAGAAATTAGGGGTAAAAAATAAATCCAACAAAGGAAACTTTTATTGTTCATAGAGGATGACATGTGGGACCCATGAGCCGACGGCTTCCTCAACGTTTCAAAGTCGGCATGAGATCGAATGAAAAAGGCAAGTGACCAAAAATAATCCAAGAAAAGAAACTTTATTGTACATAGAGGATGACATGCGGGTCCCATTTTGCAGCAGAGGTCTCAACATTTCCAAGGCGGCATAGGACCAAAAGAAAAATGAAGTAGCCAGAAATCTGGGGGTGAAAAAAATCCAAGAAAAGAAAGATTTCAATTGGGCTACATCTGGACATCTGGGCCTTCGAACTATCCTGCTGGGCCTTCTGACTCGTACAATTTCAGCCCACTCCAAAACAGGAAAGTTCGGATTTTTCTTAAAAAAAACAGGAAAGTCATGTGCTTCGCAAAAACAAAAAACAAGGAGATTCAACATATAAGTTTGTTTATGTAAAAATAAAGATTTAATTTATCCGTTTGCAATAGCTCAGAGCGAAATACACTGTTTATTGTCTGCAAAATAATCAAGATATCACATGTTTCTTGTACGGGGAGGCTGACATCGGGGACCCATGAGCCGGCGAGCGTCGTCAACGTTTTAAAGGCGGCGGGGGATGGAAAGAAAAAATAAACCAAAAATATGTTGGTAAAAAATCCAAGAAAAGAAACATTTTCGTTCTGAGAGGATGACATGAGGGACCCATGAGGCAGCAGCATCCTCGGCGTTTATTGTTCATAGAGGCTGACATGTGGGACCCGTGAGCCAGCAGCGTCCTCAACATTTTAAAGGCGGCAGGAGATCGAAAGAAAAAATAATCCAAAAATCATTTGGTAAACAAAATCCAAGAAAAAGAAACATTTACCGTTCTAAGAGGTTGACATGCGGGACCCATGAGGCAGCAGCATACTCAACGATTTCGAGGCGGCAGGGGATTAAAAGAAAAAAAGAAAAAATCCAGAAATTAATTAGGGGTTCAAAATAAATCCATCAAAGGAAACTTTTATTGTTCATAGAGGATGACATGTGGGACCGACCTGCCAACAGCGTCCTCATCGTTTCAAAGGGGGCAGGAGATCAAAAGAAAAAGGCAAATAGCCAGAAATTAGGGGTCAAAAATAACTCCAAGAAAGGAAACTTTTATTGTTCGTAGAGGATGACATGCGGGACCCATGAGGCAGCAGCATCCTCAACGTTTCCAAGGCGACACAGGATTTTAAAAAAGGCAAAATAGCCAGAAATTAGAGGTCAAAATAACTCCAAGAAAGGAAAGGTTTATTGTTCATAGAGGCTGACATGTGGGACCCATGAGCCAGCAGAATCCTCAACGTTTCAAAGGCGGCAGGGGATCAAAAGAAAAAAGGAAGTAGCCAAAAATTAGGGGTCAAAAATAACTCCAAGAAAGGAAACTTTTATTGTTCGTAGTGGATGACATGCGGGACCCATAAGCCAGCAGCTTACTCAACGTTTCAAAGGCGGCATGAGATCGAAAGAAAAAGGCAAGTGACAAAATATCATGAGCCAAAGATAATCCAAGAAAAGAAACTTTATTGTACATAGAGGATGACATGCGGGTCCCATTTAGCAGCAGCGGTCTCAACGTTTTAAATGCGGCTTGAGATCAAAAGAAAAAGAAAGTTGATTGTACATAGAGGATGACATGCGGGTGTTGCCTGCCAAAACTCACCGGCGAGCACCGACGAGCAACAAGAAGAGCCGGGAGGCTCCCAGAACTGCTGGTGGGCCCTGGTCCCTCGGGCGACGGCCCGCAAACTCCGGCACACGTCCTGGCTAATGCGAGGGCGTGCCATCTGACCTATACCTGGTCAGGAAGGTGATGGATTGCTTCAATTAGTTTCCTGCATGGCAGACACGTAAACATTAAATACGAGCCCCGATCGGCTCTCAGGTTACCCTGTGAATCGGCTCAAAGAGCCGATTGACCCATGGTTCACGTTGGATTTACGATAACATGGGGATCCTGCTTTATCAAAACCAAGTTAAATCAATCTACGACAGTCTAGGGTTTTCACCGCATAATCGAAACCTCCTACGCGTAGTTGAGCCTGGCAGATACGAAAGATAATAGAAAACTAGTCCTAAAAGAGGCCTAAAAACCAACACAAAGTCGATTCCCGGAACAATCTGTGGTGACCCGGCATACCACTGCATGGTGTAGTATGCAAGTCTGATATAACACCAATGAAACACCGTTCCACTAGTATTATATCGCTCAGAGTGGTACAACAGAAACATATGCGGGTCCAAGGCATGTCTATAGAATTACAACATTGACTCTGTTACATAAGATCAGCACAACCTCCTACTTTACAATGAGGTAAATCTGCAAATAAACTCTAGAAGAACGACTCGTAGTCTAATCCTATCACGATCTCTATTGGTAGAGTATTTAACTAGCTAAAGAGGCTAAGAATAGATTCTAGCTAAGTAGGAGCTAGGTTTAGGAAACTAGTTCCCTTCTATGGCTAAACTAGGTTTTCTCCTTGATGTATGTGGTATCTGACTCCTCTGACGGGGTCTTGTCTCTTGAAGTAGTTGTTGACTCCTCGACCTTCGAGTTGCACTTGTAGATACTCCTTCGATGCCTCCATATCTAAGCGGGGAATTTAAGAGTGGGATGAGTACGAGCGTACTCAACAAGTTCATTATAGGAAAGAGGTGTTTAATGCACTAGCTACGGCATTAGACCGAGAAAGTCTAATACCAATGCAAGTTTTCATAATCATTTCTTCAAAAGGTTGCTTTTATTCGGAAGAACTATGTCCGTCGGCCTTCACCGGTTTACTAGAACTTCATGGAGCTCCTTTCCGGCCGCGTTCGCGAGTTCCATATCCCGGAACGGGGAGTGACGAGTCACGGTTCATTACACTCTGCAGAGGTGTGTTGCTTTACCCATAAGAGATCTTAACCTTGGTGCCAACCAGGCGCGCAACCCGTCCACACTTCCTATGGTGTGAGGCCCGGTATAAGGTCTAGCCAATCATGTTCCTCCGCTACCTCGAACACCCACCCTTTGTTGCGAGACTCCGACCACCGGGTCCACGCCGGTCCCATTATTCCCATAGATTTCGGGGTGGACCCCGACCACGACGACAATGCAGGGCTCTACCATACATTCCTACGCCGGCAGCTGCAACCCATCATAGACCTCATTACCGTTGGGACTTCTACGGGTTCCCACCCCTGCATCATGTCTCGCAAGATCATGTGCACCCGGTAATGAGCATCCGTTGATGAACGAGAGGTGGAAACACTTTTGACTACTCCGTCCCACTCCGGATCTTATGGTTAACACGGGTATTGCGGCACAAGAATCATCTGGACGACATTTGTTGTTTAATCCTAGATGGATATAAACCCTTGCAATGGAACCTCCACCATATCAACACAATCCATGGTTCCATTGCCCACCACATAGTCATATTCATAGTTATGAAAATAGTGGTTTTGGTTTTTATGCAATAGTGATAACCATAGTACTTTGAAGTAATTTGATAGAAATACTCAAATGACATGAGCAAGTGATGAACTTGCCTTTCTTGACTGCAAGATTATGCAGACAAGGTCTTCGATACGCAATAACTCCAAATTCTGAAATAGCATCATCGTCCGGTAAGGACGATGTTTAAAAGATTGGCAAGGATGCAATAATGCATAAGTATGAAATGCAATCGTTCTAAGCGTGACCTATCCCCGATGATTTAGGATTAGTGAGTGGTAATGATTAGTTCAGGGTGTGTTGCACTTTTAGATGGTTTACAAACAAGGTTCTTATTTAGGTTTGTGGTCTTATACTCATAAACAAGTAATGCAATATATCATAGCAATAGTAATAATAGCACACAACAATAAGATTTGGTATAGTCCTAACATGTAATGAACAGTTGTTGGTTTTAGCACTATATGACATGGTTAATGATTATTTATCATATACTTCAAAAGAATAACTTTTGAAGAACATGTTCTTTAATAAAGAACAAGTATGATAATTAGGTTGGTGGGGTTCTATGGTTGACTATGGTTCCAAGTATCTTCTGGCATAAGGATTAGATGGATCCTAACAAGGTTGGAAGTACATCTTAGGCAATTCATTAAGCATGGTTGCTATCAAGGTTGGTATACATTGCTGGTGATAGCTGGCTAGGGTTTATGGGTCCTATTAAGCAGGTTTGATGGCTACTCCTTATTTACTTCGGAAGAATAACTTTTGAAGAACATACTTCTTAAATAATAAGAAGTATATCAATTAGGTTTGAGGTGGTCTAGGTTTTACTGTTGGTTCTGTTAAGTAAGGAGTAATTGGCTCCTTAAATAGGATGATTGATAAGTATCCAATACTGGTAGGGTTTAGTGGAATATGGTTAGGTAATGCTTAAGATTTGGCATAGTTGCTCCTGAGGTTCATCACATTGGTGTGATGCTAAATAGGAATGAATAAGGATGATGGACTTGGTAATAGGATCTAGGGTTTACACTTGGTTGACCCTACTTGATTATTTAGGTCTGATGAAGATGAACACATGGGATATCCATCTTATTAGTGATAGGTCTTCTTCATTTTATGTGGTCATGGCAAGTATCTAGGTGCTATATGGTTCTATGATTTAAAAGAAAATACCATGATCACATGGTATACCCTGGGGTTTAGGTTTAGGACAATTTAGGGTTCATATGGATTAATGGAGCTAGGGTTCCTAATGGTATTAGGGTTTTAGTATCCCACATAAAATTATGGGTTTGTGTTCTTAATTCAATATGGAACTTAGGGTTTCCTAATTGTCAATTAGTTCTTGGATTAATAACTTCATTATGGATGAAGTTATTAATAACTTTGCAAATAAAAATAATATTGGATTTGCCATTTTGTTATTTTTGAACAATTAATAATTTAGGGTAATTATTAGTCAGGGTTTAAATCTTACTAATAAGGATTTATCAAATTAACAAATAAATATACTTAGTTTTAATGTTTTCTTTATTTATTTACTGGTTTTTATTTATTTTGGAAAGTTTTCCTAATTATAGAATTTTTAATTCAATTTAGAATTAATACATATGGCTTAAATAACAAGTATTAAATAATTAAATTTTTATTGAAAATAAAGATTTCATATTATATTTTTATTGGATAGAGTTTACTTTTATAAGAATTTTGATATCTTATATTTATTTTTACTGAGCTATGATGAATTTTCTAGATTTATTTAAAGTTGCAGCAATTTATGGATTGTGAATTAAAAGCAAATAACTAGAGCTACCCGGGCTTTATACCCACGGAGACACTGACTTGTGGGCCAGAGCCACGTCAGCTGCCACGTTGCAGTTGACTGGGGTAAAAATTGATGACTGGGCATGACTCACGGTGGCCGGCGGGCAGACGTCGTCGGCGGCGATGATTCCGGCCACGCGCGGATGAGCTACTGGTTCCATTCGAACCAGTGCATCACGAGGAACCTAAAGGTGGTGGCGCCGCTCCGGTTAGGTCACCGGAGCCTGACCGATGGCGAGGTACCACGGCGGTGCTCGCCGGTGATCAAACGCGGCGACGATCTAGACCACCATCGAGCATGTCGAGCACACGAGGAGGAAGAGGAGCTCACCCTGAGCATGCAGGGCTTGATGGCGAGGTAAGGGGTGGTCGGCATCGCCGGAATTGCCAGCTCCGGCCGCCGGAGAGAGATGAGGTCGGTGTCGGCGCTACGTGCTGCTCCGACTCGATTCCTTCTGCAGGAGTAGCAAGTCGAGGACGGCGGTCACGCTGGTGTGCTTGGTTTGGCTCAGGGAGGCTTCCTTCGCCGGCGGTAATGGTGACCGGCGGAGCCAGGGTTTCGGTATGGGGAAATTGAGCAGGGAGAGAGGGAAACGAAGCTAGGGTTCGTCGTTTTGGGTTTTTATATGGCGCCAGGGCGTGCCTCGTCACGACACCGAGCGAGGAGGAGCTGCCAGCGCGAGGGAGAAGAGCTTCACGGCGTCGTGCTGCCCTCCAGCACACGGTGAAGATGAGGACGACCTCCTCAGATATTTTACACGAAGAGGTATGGGCTGCTAGGTGGGCTGGTGCTGATGGGCTCCTGCTGGGCTGCTCGGCTAGGTAAGGTCCAGGTAGGTTTTTCTTCTCTCTTTCCTTTTTCTGTTTTATAATTCTATTTTGAATTCAGATTTGAAATTTTTTCTATTTTGCAGGCATTTGAATATATATAGACCTATTTGATTGAACTTAATATGGTTCTGGAATATGTTGTATTAATATATTTCAGGGATGTTTACTTCTTTTTTTTTATTTAGTTAATATCTTAACTTTCAAATGGGTATAAATCTTTATGGAGATGATTTTTATTTCTTTATTTTCTCATACATGTTTGTCTCAATTAACTTCTTGGTTTCTTTCCAGAGACATCAGGGTTTGTTTGTTAGAACATGGTAACATGTTAATTATGTGGTTTACATACTTGTATTGTGATGATGACTAAGTTTTGTGTTCAATAAGTGTTATTATGTTGATAACTCATACTCTCAATCTTGTGGATTTTAGAATTCTAGTTATATTCACCTAATAGCATTTGGTTTGGAACTTAAAGCTGAACTAGGTTTATAGTTGTGATCACTCCAGTGATGCACCAACTAGGGTTTAGTCTCCCTATCCATTATAAGATGGTTACTTGCTTATTATTTGATGTTCTCCTTTAGTTACTAAGGGATTGAGAATTGGTTCTATCTTCTACCAATTAACTTCTATTATTATCCCCAATTTATCATTAAAATATCTACATTGATTATAGTTCTTTTTATAGTTAACTTTGGTCATAGGAATGTATGGTTTCTCACCATATGAAGTATAGAGATTACTCTATGGTTTCCTTATGTTTCTTTGGTGAAGAATAAAATATATTTGTGGTAGTATTCCACTTATGATCACCAAGTGGTTCACAAGTTAAGATTGAGATATGAACCTAGGGTTGCTTACTAGTGATCTCCCTATCATTTCATGTGGTGAATGATATCTTCTTATCATATATAGGGTTTAACTTATGGCTTATTCTTCTATTTCTCCATAGTATGGTCATGGCATTATTATGAGAAATTTATTCTCAATGACTTCTACTCCAATTCTTAGAGTATATGATCATTACCTAATTGTGATGATCATGCATGGTATGGGCTTCCTAAAGTATCACTAGGAGTATTTGGATATGGTTTTACCAATTTCCCCCCTCACTCCACAAGGCTTGGTTTATAATCTAAGGTTCTATTTAAGGAATGATGATGTGATTATCTAAATATGTGGTCTGCCTAAGAATTCTACCTTGCTATCTTTTGTAGCTTGTTCTTCAGGAATTCTGATAAACCTGCATCTTGTGGCATGCCTCCACCTCCTAGCTGCTTCATCTTGATCCTAACTATTTTATGGAGTGGCTCAATGTGTTGGTCTTCTTGCATCATGGTGCAAGATGATGAGATGAATGAGGTAGAGGGTTCCTTTTATAGGCTTGGGCATGCTCTAATATCATGACACATAGGTGGATGACTCTTGTTTTAATTTGATGAGTAAGGTGCTTGGTTGTCATGCTCTCATCCATAGCAATCCTTTAAGCATGAGGTGGCATTGCCTAGGATGCAAGCTATGTAGATATTTTCATCATATGTGGCATGGGTATTATACTCTCTTGTGATTTGTTTTTGGAGAGCCAAGTGGCTTCTATTACTAATTGTCTTATGAATGATCTTATGCTTATATGGGTGAGTCACTATATCATATGTGATTGTATTTATATTATAATTGGGATCAAAATGTCAAGAATAAGAATTATACCCCAATTTTGAATGATGGTGTTTGATTTCACCAAGGCATGATCATATGAGTTTCAGAGTACTCATATTTTATTTTATTCAAATAGTTTGAACTATAATTCGTAATGTAAACGAATTTAGTTTTGTGATATTCCACATATTTAATAAGTTATGATTGCAATAAGAATGTGTGGCTTTTATGCACTTAGGTCCTTGTGTTTCGCTATATTTGGTATTTAGTTTTAAAGTGAATTCAATTGTACCTCAGTAGTTTCTTAACTTTTAAGTGTTAATAATTTAGAGTTTGCTTCTTATCTCTTTGATGGTTATATACCTCCCCCCTCTCTAGGGTTTAATGATAAGCTTTTTGTTGGTGTTAAGTTTAAGAGTTTAGTTCAAGAAATACCATGAGGTTCATGGTAGGAATATTTATTTGTTAAAGACATGGAAGAGATAAGTCAAGAATGTTTCTCCATTTTATTGTTACTTGATTTCCAATGGAATAGATGTTCATATGTTATGGCAAGGAATACCATATTATGATCTTTAATAAGATCAAGTAGTTGATCCTTGATTAATATGTTCTAGTGTTGGTTTTAATTCCATTTGATCTAACCCCTTAGATCAAATCATCTTTACCCAAAACCAGGTTTTAACAAAGTCACATGGAGGTTTATAACACTGAACTTGATGAGCTACTTCAATTCCACCAAGATCAAGTGAAACTTCAGTTACTGTGACTGTTTTACTTTAAAGCGCGAAAATTCCCCAGATTTTCTATGCATGAATGCAATGCACACATCTGTTTTCTCTATTTTTGTAACCCCATTACCTGGGATATTACACAATCCCTCTAGGATCAGCAAACCATACCTTACGCACTACTAGATCGTTCAACCCGTTTGTAAGGCCTAACCATGCGGATATCAAACTAATCCTTGGAGAACAAGGAACAACTATAACAGATCAGATCTACTAAATAAAGACCAAGCAAGATGCTGCCCTTACACCCAAGATAGGTGCAAAGGCAGCTAGATATTGAGGGGCAGCATAGCCAAGCAAGCATATCAGAAAAGTATCGACGTTAGCCCCAAAACATCTATGATAACGGTATTGCTCGCCATCAACAAGGCTTCAGTACGAGCAACACAAAACAGCGAATAAACGGATACTGCCTAGATCGCAAGATGCGATCTAGGCAGCATGACGCTTACCCGGAAGAAACCCTCGAAACAAGGGGTGGCGATGCGCCTAGATTGTGTTTGTTGTGAACGTGATCGTCCTCCTTTCTCAATAACCCTAGGTACATATTTATAGTCCGTAGACTTTCTATCTTTCGAATAAACCTAGCTGTGTACGACTAAACTCTATCTCTTAATTCTAAACTAAAACGTGATCTACTATAATGTACAGATACACGGGCAATCTAGCCCAAACTCCCGCACGAGGCCGATTCAGAGACACTTTATGTGCATGTCCTCTAAGCCCATCTCAATCACGGCCCATCTCCTGCTTTGGCTAAATTCTGGTGATAACACATGCCCCCCTGGTGTTGGCAATAATAATTCCAAAACCACTATGTTTTCCTTCATCGGGTTACGCGTTGCAGAGCAGAACCACTTCAGTACCCTTCCATCATGATGCCTTGTCTTCTCAACTTCTACGTACTGCACGATTTGACAGTTTTGGCACCGCGTCCTCGGAAACTGCCCGAGCATTGAATCATCTCCCACTATATCCCCTTTATTTAACCTCATCCGAGCAGTTCGCCTCTTCATCCTCCTGTTCTGCATAAGCAATCGAAAAAAACCCTCCTCTGCAACCATGGACTCCTCCTCTGCCTCTTCGGGTCTCTCCTTCCAATCCTCCTCCTCCCGCGAGCCGACGCCGGAGTACGACCCGACAGCGGCGTATGAGGCCCGCGCCCCACAATGGTGGGACGAGGTGGATTGGGACTTCGCCGTCGGGTCAGAGGATGACGAATCCTTGACCGACGGGGAGGATAACCTCCAGTTCCTCGCGGACGGGGAGTTGGAGGAGGAGAGCGACGACGACGCCTTCTCCTGGGGTGAGGACCTCTCCTCCGACGGAGAGGATGAAGCGGAGGACGACACCTCCTCCGATGACTACCCGCCGGCGAAGCGCTTCCGCGCCGGGTCGGAGGACGACGACGACGACGAAGAAGAAGCCCCTGCCGACGGCTCCAGCAGCAGCGAGGAAGACATTGCCGGCAGCAGCGCCGATAGCGGCGAGGACGGCGACGACGAGGGCAGCGACGGCGGCGACGGCGCCGGCCCCTAGATTAGGGACTACTAGAATAGGGCTAGTCGTAGTACATTAGGCAGCAGATCTTCCTTTTGTGAGCAATCGGCTCTTATTGTAAAAACCCCCTTTTAATCAATGAAGAATGCTTCGGTTTGATTCTTCCGATTGTCAAAGTAGGTCAACGTTCAAAGAGCCGATAGCAACGCATCGGCCTTTTACCATAAAACGCCAGTAAGGCCAGCCTCAGTTATCTATTTAGACAGGTCCAAGCGGCCATTCCCCAAATCAAACGGTAACCTGATACCTGCTTGTAACAGTTTGTACCTTTAGAGTCGATGGCTGCGCATCGGCTTTTTAGTTCTAAAGTCGATGTCTGTACATCGGTTGTGCTTTGCATCCTGTTGCTCTTTTTTTTTGCTGGTCGATTTCGTGCATCGGCCCCCATATTTCACTGTCCATCATCCCACATACTCGGGAAATATTTCTTGAGATGCTGACCATTGACAGCCACCGGGAACTTCGCACCGCTCAGCTCCTCGAGCATGTATGCGTTACCCTTTAAAACTTGGTCGACCCTGTACGGCCCGTGCCAATTTGGAGACCATTTACTATACACTGCATCCTTAGTCCCCAATGGCAACACAGCTTCCCATACCAGATCACCAACGTGGAACTCCTTTGGTCTCACCTTCTTATTATATGCGCGAGCTACCTTGGCTTTGTTCTCTTTAATTTTCTCAAGCGACCAAAGTCTAAGTTCCGTTAGATCCTCAATGCTATCACTCATCAGGGCTGCATATTCTTCAGTTGTTAAATCATTCTGAAACGTGATACGTCTCGAGCCAGCCGTGATTTCCCAGGGTAATACGGCTTCTTGTCCATAGACCAGATGGTATGGCGAGGTTTTTATCGCTCCATGACATGACATGCGATAAGCCCACAAAGCCTCTGACAATACCTCGTGCCAACGTCTAGGGTGTTCCTCGACTTTCCTCTTAATCAACTTGATAAGGCTCTGGTTAGACGCTTCAGCTTGCCCATTTGCTTGAGCATAGTATGGAGATGATCGGATCAGCTTAATCCCCATGTCCTCGCAGAACTTTCTAAACTCGCGAGAAGTGAAGACCGAACCTCCATCGGTCGTGATAGTCTGAGGAATCCCGAATCTATGAATGACATGTTCTTTCACGAAATTGATAACATCGGCCGATGCCACTGACTTCATAAGGACGGCCTCCACCCATTTAGTAAAATAATCTGTAATGGCCAAAATCCACACATGGCCTTTGCTCGATGGAGGATTGATTTTGCCGATCATATCCATGCCCCAACCTCGATATGGCCAAGGCTTGATGATGGGGTTCATTGCTGATGCGGGTACCATCTGAATTTTCCCAAACTTCTGACACGCTTGACACCCTTTATAGTACATAAAACAATCCTCAAGCATGGTGGGCCAATAAAACCCCGATCGCCTGATCAACCATTTCATCTTATGAGCCGATTGGTGCGTTCCGCAGGCGCCTTCGTGTACCTCGTGTAAGAGCCGATTTGACTCGGCTGGTCCCAGACATCTGAGAAGTAACCCTTCCAAGGTCCTGTAGAACATGTCATCCCCAATAAGGACATACTTCATGGCCTTGTACCTTATCCGTTTAGGTACCCCCCGAGCCGGATCTTTCAAGTAATTGAAGATATCGGCTCTCCAGTCATCCGGTTCCAGGAACTCGTACCGAACATCGGCTCCACCCGCTACGTCCTTGTAGCCTCGACGCCATCCGTGCGAGATCGTTCGCCTCGGTATTCTGCGACCTCGGGATCCAGTTGAAGTTTATGTACCTAAATTGTGCCATCAGCTCACGGCATTGCATCCATAATGGGAAGAGTGACTCGCTCTCACATTTGTATTCCTCCGTGAGTTCGGAAATCACCAATTTTGAGTCTCCAAAAAGTTCCACAGCTTCTGCCCCAGCTTCCAAAAGCAACTCCATTCCCTTGCATATTGCTTCATACTCAGCGACATTGTTGGTGCAAGGGGTAGGCAGCCTGATGGAGAAGGAATATGTTGCCCCCCGGGGCGATACGAGCAGAATGCCGATGCCGCAACCATCATCACAAGCCGATCCATCGAAAAACATGGCCCATGCACGCACAGACAATGCTGCTATATCAGTGTTGATTCGTTCAGCAATAAGATCGGCCAACGCTTGTCCCTTGACTGCTTTCGCAGGCTGATACCGGAGATCAAATTCCGATAATGCAAACATCCATTTACCGAGTCGGCCTTTCAACACAGGAGCCGACAGCATATGTTTGATGACATCCGATTTGCATATGATGACATTTTCCGCTGACAGAAAGATGTGACGAAGCTTGGTGCAGGTAAAAAATAGGCAGAGGCACAACTTCTCGATCTCGGTGGTACCTAGTCTCTGCATCCAACATCCTTCTGCTGAGGTAGAAAGCGACTCTCTCCAGACCATCATAAACTTGCACCACCACTGAGGCGATGGAAGTGCTAGCTACTGACAAGTAAATATAGAATGGTATGTCTTGCTGGGGCGGAACCAACACAGGTGGCTTCGTTAGATACTCTTTAATCTCGTCAAACGCTCGCTGTTGCTCTGCCTCCCAGCGAAACTCCTCACCAGATTTAATTTTTACCAATCCCATGAACGGCTCGATTCGCCCTGACAGGTTGGAGATGAACCTTCTGACGAAGTTGATTTTGCCGATGACACACAGGAGTTCCTTCTTCGTGGTAGGTGGCTTCATTGTTCGTACTGCCTCCTGACTCTTCAGGCCGATCTCAATTCCGCGTTCATGAACCAAGAAGCCCAAGAATTGACCGGCCGTCACACCAAAAGCACACTTCTTTGGATTCATTCTTAGCCCGAATTTTCTAGTTCGGTCCAGGATGCGTCGCAAATCCTCCAAGTGTCCTTCTACTGAGACAGACTTGACTACCACGTCATCAATGTAAATCTCCACCAACTTGCCGATTGATACGTCTCCAACGTATCGATAATTTCTTGTGTTCCATGCCACATTATTGATGTTATCTACATGTTTTATGCACACTTTATATCATATTCGTGCATTTTCTGGAACTAACCTATTAACAAGATGCCGAAGTGCCGATTGTCGTTTTCTCGCTGTTTTTGGTTTCAGAAATCCTAGTAAAGAAATATTCTCGGAATTGGACGAAATAAAAGCCCGGAGGCCTATTTTCTCACGAAGCTTCCGAAGTCCGAAGGAGAGACGAAGAGGGGCCACAGGGGCGCCAAACCCTAGGGCGGCGCGGCCCCCCCCCTTGGCCGCGCCGGCCTGTGGTGTGGGCCCCCGTGCCGCCTCTTGACTTGCCCTTCCGCCTACAAATAGCCTCCGTGACGAAACCCCCGGTACCGAGAGCCACGATACGGAAAACATTACCGAGACGCCGTCGCCGCCGATCCCATCTCGGGGGATCCTCGGAGATCGCCTCCGGCACCCTGCCGGAGAGGGGAATCATCTCCCGGAGGACTCTACACCGCCATGGTCGCCTCCGGAGTGATGAGTGAGTAGTCTACCCCTGGACTATGGGTCCATAGCAGTAGCTAGATGGTTGTCTTCTCCCCATTGTGCTATCATTGTCGGATCTTGTGAGCTGCCTATCATGATCAAGATCATCTATATGTAATTCTATATGTTGCGTTTGTTGGGATCCGATGAATAGAGAATACTTGTTATGTTGATTATCAAAGTTATGCTTATGTGTTGTTTATGATCTTGCATGCTCTCCGTTATTAGTAGATGCTCTGGCCAAGTAGATGCTTTTAACTCCAAGAGGGAGTACTTATGCTCGATAGTGGGTTCATGCCTGCATTGACACCTGGGACAGATGACAGAAAGTTCTAAGGTTGTGTTGTGCTGTTGCCACTAGGGATAAAACATTGATGCTATGTCTAAGGATGTAGTTGTTGATTACATTACGCACCATACTTAATGCAATTGTCTGTTGCTTGCAACTTAATACTGGAGGGGTTCGGATGATAACTCTGAAGGTGGACTTTTTAGGCATAGATGCAGTTGGATGGCGGTCTATGTACTTTGTCGTAATGCCCAATTAAATCTCACTATACTCATCATGATATGTATGTGCATTGTCATGCTCTCTTTATTTGTCAATTGCCCAACTGTAATTTGTTCACCCAACATGCTGTTCGTCTTATGGGAGAGACACCTCTAGTGAACCGTGGACCCCGGTCCAATTCTCTTTACTGAAATACAATCTACTGCAATACTTGTTTCTACTGTTTTCTCTGCAAACAATCATCTTCCACACAATACGGTTAATCCCTTGTTACAGCAAGCCGGTGAGATTGACAACCTCACTGTTTCGTTGGGGCAAAGTAGCTTGGTTGTGTTGTGCAGGTTCCACGTTGGCGCCGGAATCTCTGGTGTTGCGCCGCACTACATCCCGCCGCCATCAACCTTCAACGTGCTTCTTGGCTCCTCCCGGTTCGATAAACCTTGGTTTCTTTCCGAGGGAAAACTTGCTGCTGTGCGCATCATACCTTCCTCTTGGGGTTGCCCAACGAACGTGTGAAATACACGCCATCAAGCATATTTTCTCGGCGCCGTTGCCGGGGAGATCAAGACACGCTGCAAGGGGAGTCTCCACTTCTCAATCTCTTTACTTTGTTTTTGTCTTGCTTTATTTTATTTACTACTTTGTTTGCTGCACTTATATCAAAACACAAAAAAAATTAGTTGCTAGCTTTACTTTATTTGCTATTTTGTTTGCTATATCAAAAACACAAAAAAATTAGTTTACCTGCATTCACTTTACTTAATTCATCATGTTTCCTTTTAATTTTACCACAAAGAACATACCGGTAGGACGTGGGTCTATAGTCGGGAGAAATAATATAGAAGAATTCTTCAACCATGTTAGTACCATTGAAAATTTTGAAGATAGACACTTGATAGATCTTGCGCCTACTTATGAAATTGTCTGCTGCGCATTTAGTTCGCTTGTTGGAAACTAAATTTGTTAATCTTAATCCTATAATCCAACACATGTTTTTCACGCTTGGTGATATGGAAGAAGGGGAAAAGAAAGATTTTGTTTTAGAAACCCTTCTTAGAGAATTTGGTGGTCTAGCAAGAGAAGCTAGAAAGGTGTTTGCTAAATTCAATATGCTTGGTTCTCCTACTAATTTTGCTAGTCTCCTTGAAAAAATGGATATGGATAGAATAAGATACACTAATAATATTGATGATGGAGAGGAGATCAAAGCACCAATACCATGCAAGCTCCTAGCTATGAATGATGCACTAGAAAATAATTATGCTTGGCTTGTTCCAGAAAATTTGTTTGATAAGAGTAGCACACCTAAGACTAATGAAAAGGGAGATGCTAAAACTTATGTATCTAATATAATATGCCTAGTTGAGAAAACTCCACACCTCGCTGAGAATGCACCACCCTTCGATAATACTTGATACACACTTTCTGCGCCTAGCTGAAAGGCGTTAAAGAAAAGCGCTTATGGGAGACAACCCATGTTTTTACCTACAGTACTTTGTTTTTATTTTGTATCTTGGAAGTTGTTTACTACTGTAGCAACCTCTCCTTATCTTAGTTTTGAGTTTTGTTGTGCCAAGTTAAGCCGTTGATAGAAAAGTAAGTACTAGATTTGGATTACTGCGCAGTTCCAGATTTCTTTGCTGTCACGAATCTGAGCCCACTGCCCTGCAGGAAGCTCAGAAAATTATGCCAATTTACGTGCATGATCCTCAGATATGTACGCAACTTTCATTCAATTTGAGCATTTTCATTTGAGCAAGTCTGGTGCCATTTTAAAATTCGTCAATACGAACTGTTCTGTTTTGACAGATTCTGCCTTTTATTTCGCATTGCCTCTTTCGCTATGTTGGATGAATTTCTTTGATCCACTAATGTCCAGTAGCATTATGCAATGTCCAGAAGTGTTAAGAATGATTGTGTCACCTCTGAATATGTCAATTTATATTGTGCACTAACCCTCTAATGAGTTGTTTCGAGTTTGGTGTGGAGGAAGTTTTCAAGGATCAAGAGAGGAGTATGATGCAACATGATCAAGGAGAGTGAAAGCTCTAAGCTTGGGGATGCACCCGGTGGTTCACCCCTGCATATATCAAGAAGACTCAAGCGTCTAAGCTTGGGGATGCCCAAGGCATCCCCTTCTTCATCAACAAATTATCGGGTTCCTCCCCCGAAACTACATTTTTATTCGGCCACATCTTATGTGCTTTTTCTTGGAGCGTCGTTTTGTTTTTGTTTTGTTTGAATAAAATGGATCCTAGCATTCACTTTATGGGAGAGATACACACTCCGCTGTAGCATATGGACAAATATGTCCTTGGTTTCTACTCATAGTATTCATGGCGAAGTTTCTCCTTCGTTAAATTGTTATATGGTTGGAATTGGAAAATGATACATGTAGTAATTGCTATAAATGTCTTGGGTAATGTGATACTTGGCAATTGTTGTGCTCATGTTTAAGCTCTTGCATCATATGCTTTGCACCCATTAATGAAGAAATACATAGAGCATGCTAAAATTTGGTTTGCATATTTGGTTTCTCTAAGGTCTAGATAATTTCTAGTATTGAGTTTGAACAACAAGGAAGACGGTGTAGAGTCTTATAATGCTTTCAATATGTCTTTTATGTGAGTTTTGCTGCACCGGTTCATCCTTGTGTTTGTCTCAAATAACCTTGCTAGCCTAAACCTTGTATCGAGAGGGAATACTTCTCATGCATCCAAAATACTTGAGCCAACCACTATGCCATTTGTGTCCACCATACCTACCTACTACATGGTATTTTCCAGCCATTCCAAAGTAAATTGCTTGAGTGCTACCTTTAAAATTCCATCATTCACCTTTGCAATATATAGCTCATGGGACAAATAGCTTAAAAACTATTGTGGTATTGAATATGTAATTATGCACTTTATCTCTTATTAAGTTGCTTGTTGCGCGATAACCATGTTTACCGGGGAACGCCATCAACTCATTGTTGAATTTCATGTGAGTTGCTATGCATGTTCGTCTTGTCCGAAGTAAGGGCGATCTACACTGAGTTGAATGGTTTGAGCATGCATATTGTGAGAGAAGAACATTGGGCCGCTAACTAAAGCCATGTTCCATGGTGGAAGTTTCAGTTTTGGACAAACATCCTCAAATCTCTAATGAGAAAAGAATTAATTGTTGTTGAATGCTTAAAGCATTAAAAGAGGAGTCCATTATCTCGTTGTCTATGTTGTCCCGGTATGGATGTCTAAGTTGAGAATAATCAAAAGCGAGAAATCCAAATGCGAGCTTTCTCCTTAGACCTTTGTACAGGCGGCATAGAGGTACCCCTTTGTGATACTTGGTTAAAGCATATGTATTGCGGTGATAATCCAGGTAGTCCAAGCTAATTAGGACAAGGTGCGAGCACTATTAGTACACTATGCATGAGGCTTGCAACTTATAAGATATAATTTACATGATGCATATGCTTTATTACTACCGTTGACAAAATTGTTTCATGTTTTCAAAATCAAAGCTCTAGCACAAATATAGCAATCGATGCTTTTCCTCTATGAGGACCATTCTCTTTACTTTTATGTTGAGTCAGTTCACCTATTTCTCTCCACCTCAAGAAGCAAACACTTGTGTGAACTATGCATTGATTCTTACATACTTGCTTATTACACTTATTATATTACTCTATGTTGACAATATCCATGAGATATACATGTTACAAGTTGAAAGCAACTGCTGAAACTTAATCTTCTTTTGTGTTGCTTCAATACCTTTACTTCGAATTATTGCTTTATGAGTTAACTCTTATGCAAGACTTATTGATGCTTGTCTTGAAATGCTATTCATGAAAAGTCTTTGCTTTATGATTCAGTTTGTTTACTCATGTCATACACATTGTTTTGATCGCTGCATTCTCTACATATGCCTTACAAATAGTATGATCAAGTTTATGATGGCATGTCACTCCGGAAATTATCTTTGTTATCGTTTTACCTGCTCGGGACGAGCAGAACTAAGCTTGGGGATGCTGATACGTCTCCAACGTATCGATAATTTCTTGTGTTCCATGCCACATTATTGATGTTATCTACATGTTTTATGCACACTTTATATCATATTCGTGCATTTTCCGGAACTAACCTATTAACAAGATGCCGAAGTGCCGATTGCTGTTTTCTGCTGTTTTTGGTTTCGTAAATCCTAGTAAAGAAATATTCTCGGAATTGGACGAAATAAAAGCCCGGAGGCCTATTTTCTCACGAAGCTTCCGAAGTCCGAAGGAGAGACGAAGAGGGGCCACGGGGCGCCAAACCCTAGGGCGGCGCGGCCCCCTTGGCCGCGCCGGCCTGTGGTGTGGGCCCCCGTGCCGCCTCTTGACTTGCCCTTCCGCCTACAAATAGCCTCCGTGACGAAACCCCCGATACCGAGAGCCACGATACGGAAAACATTGCGAGACGCCGTCGCCGCCGATCCCATCTCGGGGGATCCTCGGAGATCGCCTCCGGCACCCTGCCGGAGAGGGGAATCATCTCTCGGAGGACTCTACACCGCCATGGTCGCCTCCGGAGTGATGAGTGAGTAGTCTACCCCTGGACTATGGGTCCATAGCAGTAGCTAGATGGTTGTCTTCTCCCCATTGTGCTATCATTGTCGGATCTTGTGAGCTGCCTATCATGATCAAGATCATCTATATGTAATTCTATATGTTGCGTTTGTTGGGATCCGATGAATAGAGAATACTTGTTATGTTGATTATCAAAGTTATGCTTATGTGTTGTTTATGATCTTGCATGCTCTCCGTTATTAGTAGATGCTCCGGCCAAGTAGATGCTTTTAACTCCAAGAGGGAGTACTTATGCTCGATAGTGGGTTCATGCCTCGCATTGACACCAGGACGATGTGAGAAAGTTCTAAGGTTGTGTTGTCTTGTTGCCACTAGGGATAAAACATTGATGCTATGTCTAAGGATGTAGTTGTTGATTACATTACGCACCATACTTAATGCAATTGTCTCGTTGCTTGCAACTTAATACTGGAGGGGTTCGGATGATAACTCTGAAGGTGGACTTTTTAGGCATAGATGCGAGTTGGATGGCGGTCTATGTACTTTGTCGTAATGCCCAATTAAATCTCACTATACTCATCATGATATGTATGTGCATTGTCATGCTCTCTTTATTTGTCAATTGCCCAACTGTAATTTGTTCACCCAACATCGCTGTTCGTCTTATGGGAGAGACACCTCTAGTGAACTGTGGACCCCGGTCCAATTCTCTTTACTCGAAATACAATCTACTGCAATACTTGTTTCTACTGTTTTCTCTCGCAAACAATCATCTTCCACACAATACGGTTAATCCCTTGTTACAGCAAGCCGGTGAGATTGACAACCTCACTTGTTTCGTTGGGGCAAAGTAGCTTGGTTGTGTTGTGCAGGTTCCACGTTGGCGCCGGAATCTCCGGTGTTGCGCCGCACTACATCCCGCCGCCATCAACCTTCAACGTGCTTCTTGGCTCCTCCTGGTTCGATAAACCTTGGTTTCTTTCTGAGGGAAAACTTGCTGCTGTGCGCATCATACCTTCCTCTTGGGGTTGCCCAACGAACGTGTGAAATACACGCCATCACCGATCAGATCATGAAAGACGTAATTCATGGCTCTTTGGTATGTTGCGCCGGCATTTTTCAGTCCAAATGTCATGACTACATATTCAAACAAACCTACCGAACCTGGTACTCTGAATGCAGTCTTGTGTATACCTTCTGGAGCCATAAAAATTTGGTTGTAACCGGCATTGCCATCCATGAAACTCAAAACCTTATGACCAGCAGCTGCATTGATCAATGTCTCTGCTACCGGCATTGGATACTCATCCTTTGGAGTGGCTCTATTGAGATCCCGAAAATCTATGGCAACGCGCCATCAGCCGTCCTTTTTATCTACAGGTACGATACTAGAAATCCACTCAGCATACCTGCATGGCCTGATGAACCCGGCGCTCAACATTTTCGCGATCTCTTTCTTGACTTCTTCTAAAATTTCGGCCTTCATCTGTCGTGCTCGCTGCTGGAACGGCCGAAATCCTTTCTTAAGAGGGAGCCGATGCTCAATGATGCTCTGTCTAACCCGGGCATCTCTGTGTAATCCCAGGCAAAGCAATCTGGGTATTCTTTCAACAAAGCTATCATCAGGCCCCTCAGATGCGGATCTAACTTTTTGCTGATAAATGTTGGTCGTGGCTTATCCCCAGGACCAATGTCGATTTCTTCTAGCTCATCAGCCGATGTAAACCCATATCCTAGCTTCCCGTCGCCTGCTAGATCAATGCTGAACACAGGCAAAACGTATGGTGAGGATAATTTGGGCCGATTGCTGGAATCGGCCCCCATTTCGATTGCATTGCTCAATGAAGGTTTACAACTTATTTGTGCTCCACTACGGGAGGGAGTCTCCCTACTATGACTACGTGACATGCTTGAGGTGAGATCATTGCTTTTTATTTTTTGGGGCCGATCGCAGGGATCGGCCTTGCCACGTACGTCCATTGACTTTGCTATTGCTACTCTGTCAGGCCGGTGGATAAGACCAGCCTCACCCCGTTTTTTGTAGCTTCGATGCGCTCACAGCCGTCCAAACTGACTCCAGAGAGCGGCCCTTGGTCTTCTGCGTCCCAAATATTCATGCCAGCTATTGAGATCTCGACCGAGTCATCTGCATGAACGACCTCCACTTCATCTCCATCCCATTGTATCAAGCATTGGTGCATTGTAGATGGAATGCAACAGTTGGCGTGAATCCAATCCCTCCCTAGCAGGACAGCATAGGTGCTTTTGCTGTCGACGATGAAGAATGATGTAGGAATGGTTTTTCGGCCCACGGTTAGATCCACGTTCAGAACGCCTTGCGTCTCTGATGCTTGGCCGTTGAAGTCGCTTAGTGTGACGTTGGTTTTGATCAGATCTGCGTTAGAGCGTCCCAAACGCCGTAGCATGGAGTATGGCATTATATTGACTGGCCGCTCCCGTGTCAACCAACATCTTGCCGACAGGCTGCCCGTTGATATAACCTCTTAGGTACGGGGCCTTCAAATGTTTGTAGCTCTTCTCTCGTGGCTTTTCAAAGATAACTGGCCGTGGGCCGCAGTCAAACTGTGCTACCGGCACTTCTTCGGTTCTTGGAGCACAAAACTCCGACGGAAGTATGAACACCATATTTGTGCCAGCCGATGCCTTCGCATCGGCTTTTACTTGTTTGGGGCGCCATTCTTTCTTCTGTGGACGAATCTCCGCATCCAAAGTTTGCTGAATTTTCACGGCCAGATCGGGCCGCGCTTTCCTCAACGTGAGCAGGTATTGCGCCTCGGCTTCCTCCAAGCTACGTAGCCGCTGAACCCTGCGCTTTTGGGAGTGACTGAGTCCATCAGGGCACCACCTTGGCCGGTGGTGTCTATCTTCTTCTTCATCTTCTGACTCCTCGAAATCTTCCTCTCGAGATGACTCAGCTCGTCTGTTCTAAGATGGGAGAGGCCCTAGACGCTTGAACACTGAAACCTCACTTGTGTCCTTCTTCTGCTGTCTACACTCCGGGCAGTTGTCGATTGTAGGCAATCGGCTCATTCCTGAATCCCAGCAGTGCTTAAAGAAAGGACAATCCCAGTGTCTAGCCATGTCTTCCTGCTCTCCTGACTTCCCCTTAGCGTGGTGCTCATATCCTTCGTCGTCTCTATCATACCGACGATATCTTCCATTGTCTACGTCAGACCGACGATATCTTTCGTCATCTCTGTCGTACCGCCGACGTCGGTCGTACTGACGCTCATATTTGTTAAGGAGATGTGCGGAGAGCGGACGTTGATACCGCACGTTCCTCACTTGTTCCTCGGTGATGTACCGTCTGTCATCATATCGGGGCCGGTCGTGTGGGCCGGCCTCCTCCTTTTCCTTGCCACGGGAGTGACCGCTTTCTTCTTTATCCTTGCCATGGTGGTATACAGGCCCTGCCATGTTAACATCGAATGAGAAATCTAGCCGACGCCTCGTCGAGTGATTGGGTTCCACCATGTTGACGCCAGGAAATGGATGTGTGTCCACTTTCATGGCAAACTGACCAAGGATCAAACGGCCTTGTTCTATCGCCGTTTGGATCTGCCGACGCAACTCTTTGCAGTCATTGGTGATATGGGTGAACGAGTGATACCACTTGCAGTACGGTCTCCCGTTCATTTCTTGCGCCGTAGGGATTTTATGGCCTTCGGGTAACTTCAGCTATTTTTCCTTAAGCAATAAATCGAATATCTGCTCAGCTTTGCTTACATCGAAGTCAAACCCTTTTGCAGGCCCTTGTTGTTTCACCCATTTGCAGGACACGGGTGCCGCCCCCGAGCCCATTCAGCCACGGCTACTTCCCGGTCTTCTCGCGAGTCCCTACCTTCTTCCGTCTCGACCAGGCCTATCGGACGCTTGAACTTGTCTTGGTACAATTCTGGGTGGCGCTGCTCATACAATGTTAATTTCTGGACCATGTGCGCGCTGAATTGTATTCCACTTGGAAAGCTAGATCCTTGATTGGCGCTGCTAGGCCCAACACTGCCAGATCGACTGCTTCCTTCTCAGTTAAACGAGCCGAATAACATCGGTTCTTGACAGTCCTGAAACGCTGAATATATTCCGACACCCTTTCTCCCCGTCTCTGCCGCACTTGCGCCAGATCGACAATGCCAGCCTCGGTGGCTTCTGAGTGATATTGAACATGAAACTGCTCTTCCAGTTGCTTCCACGTCCGGACTGAATCTGGTGGCAACGAGGTGTACCACCCAAAAGCTGGTCCTGTGAGAGACTGCGCGAAAAACCTTACACGTAACGGGTCTGATGCTGAAATCATGCCCAACTGTGCCAAATATCGGCTCACATGCTCAATTGAGCTAGACCCTTCTGATCCATTGAACTTTGAGAACTCAGGGAGCCGATACTTGGGCGGCAGCGGAATCAAATCATATTCGTTGGGGTACGGCTTGGAATAGCTGCGGTGACCCTGCATACCACTGCATGTTGTAGTATGCCAGTCGTTGATATAACATTCGCGAAGTACCATTCCGCAAATATTACATCCC
>NC_061509.1:90347858-90412915 GCF_022539505.1 Lolium rigidum
TAACTAAAGCCATGATTCATGGTGGAAGTTTCAGTTTGGACAATCAATCCTCAATCTCTTATGAGAATTTTAAGCTGTTGTTGAATGCTTATGCATTAAAGAGGAGTCCATTATCTCGTTGTCTATGTTGTCCCGGTATGGATGTCTAAGTTGAGAATAATCAAAAGCGAGAAATCCAATGCGAACATTCTCCTTAGACCTTTGTACAAGCGGCATAGAGGTACCCCTTTGTGACACTTGGTTGAAACATATGCTATGCAATGATAATCCGTGTTAATCCAAGCTAATTAGGAAAAGGTGCGAGCACTATTGGTATACTATGCATGAGGCTTGCAACTTATACGATATCTTACATAATACATATGTTTTATTACTACCATTGACAAAATTGTTTCTTGTTTTCAAAATGAAAAGCTCTAGCACAAATATAGTAATCAATGCTTCCCTCTGCTAAGGGCCTATCTTCTACTTTATTGTTGAGTCAGTTCACATACTTCTTTCTATCTTAGAAGCAAACACCTGTGTGAACTGTGTGCATTGATTCTTACATGTTTACCTATTGCACTTGTTATATTGCTTTATGTTGACAATTATCCATGAGATATACATGTTGAAGTTGAAAGCAACTGCTGAAACTTATATCTTCCTTTGTGTTGCTTCAATGCCTTTACTTTGAATTTATTGCTTTATGAGTAACTCTTATGCAAGTCTTATTGATGCTTGTCTTGAAAGTATTATTCATGAAAAGTCTTTGCTATATGATTCATTAGTTTACTCATTATCTTCATCATTGCATTCATCTCATATGCTTACAATAGTATGATTAAGGTTATGATAGCATGTCACTTCAGAAATTATCTTTGTTATCGTTTACCTACTCGAGGGCGAGTAGGAACTAAGCTTGGGGATGCTTGATACGTCTCAAACGTATCTATAATTTCTTATGTTCCATGCTACTTTTATGATGATACTCACATGTTTTATACACATTATATGTCATTATTATGCGTTTTCCGGAACTAACCTATTGACGAGATGCCGAAGGGCCAGTTGTTGTTTTCTGCTGTTTTTTGTTCCAGAAATCCTAGTAAGGAAATATTCTCGGAATCGGACGAAATCAATGCCC
This sequence comes from Lolium rigidum, assembly GCF_022539505.1. Lineage (NCBI taxonomy): Eukaryota > Viridiplantae > Streptophyta > Magnoliopsida > Poales > Poaceae > Lolium > Lolium rigidum. Next base: position 90,348,985 of record NC_061509.1, read on the forward strand.
AGCATCCTATTTTTCCACGAAGCTTCCAGAACACCCGAGAGCCACTAGAGGGGAACCCTGGTGGGCCCAGATGGTAGGGCGGCGCGGCCAGGCTAGGGCCCGCGCCCCCCTATTGTGTCACCACCTCGTCAGCCCTCCGACTCCGCCTCTTCGCCTATTTAAAGGTCCCTGACCTAAAACCTCGATACGAAAAAGCCACGGTACGAGAAACCTTCCAGAGCCGCCGCCATCGCGAAGCCAAGATCTGGGGACAGGAGTCTCTGTTCCGGCACGCCGCCGGGACGGGGAAGTGCCCCCGGAAGGCTTCTCCATCGACACCACCGCCATCTTCATCAACGCTGTTGTCTCCCATGAGGAGGGAGTAGTTCTCCATCGAGGCTCGGGGCTGTACCGGTAGCTATGTGGTTAATCTCTCCTATGTACTTCAATACAATGATCTCATGAGCTGCCTTACATGATTGAGATTCATATGAGTTTTGTATCACTATTCATCTATGTGTTACTCTAGTGATGTTATTAAAGTACTCTATTCCTCCTCCACGGTGTAATGGTGACAGTGTGTGCATCGTGTAGTACTTGGCGTAGGTTATGATTGTAATCTCTTGTAGATTATGAAGTTAACTATTGCTATGATAGTATTGATGTGATATATTCCTCCTTCATAGTGTGATGGTGACAGTGTGCATGCTATGTTAGTACTTGGTGTAATTGCAATGATCTATCATGCACTCTAAGGTTATTTAAATATGAACATTGAATGTTGTGGAGCTTGTTAACTCCGGCATTGAGGTGCTCTTGTAGCCCTACGCAATTAGTGGTGTTCATCATCCAACAAAAGAGTGTAGAGTGGTTTTATTATGTGATCAATGTTGAGAGTGTCCACTAGTGAAAGTATGATCCCTAGGCCTTGTTTCTAAGCATCGAAACTCCGTTTATTTAATGTTCTGTTGCATGTTTAATCGCTGCCATATTTTATTCAGATTGCTATTACCACTCATATACATCCATACTACTTGTATTTCACTATCTCTTCGCCGAACTAGTGCACCTATACATCTGACAAGTGTATTAGGTGTGTTGGGGACAGAAGAGACTTCTTGTATCGTGATTGCAGGGTTGCTTGAGAGGAATATCTTTGACCTCTTCCTCCCTGAGTTCAATAAACCTTAGGTGATCCACTTAAGGGAAACTTGCTGCTGTTCTACAAACCTCTGCTCTTGGAGGCCCAACACTGTCTACAAGAATAGAAGCACCCGTAGACATCAAGCACTTTTCTAGCGCCGTTGCCGGGGAGGAAAGGTAAAAGGCACTCATACTCCGGTCCCAGGTAACTAAGTACTTTTCTGTTGCCGTTGTGTGTGTGTTCGAAGCTATTTCCTTTAGATCCTGCAATTGCATCTTTTTGTTTCTTGTTTACACTAGTAAGGCATAATGGACAATGAGCTTCTTATTCTATTTCCTGAGTTAAAACATGGATTGTTTGATGCGAAAATTAAAAAACCTATGGAACCTTATTTGCATGCTGGTAGTAATATTAGTATGAACGCTTTGAACACCATTGTTGATAATGATATAGAAAGTTCTAAGCTTGGGGAAGCTGGTTTTCATGATCTTTTTAGTCCCCCAAGCATTGAGGAGAAAATTTTCTTTGATGATACTTTGCCTCCTATTTTTGATGATTATAATGATAGTGGTCTTTTGGTGCCGCCTACTATGGAGGATAAGTTTAATTATGATTACAATATGCCTCCTATATTTGATGATGAGAATAATAATGATAGCTACTTTGTTGAATTTGCTCCCACTACAATTAATAAGAATGACTATGCTTATGTTGGGAGTAGTAATTATTTTATGCATGAGACTCATGATAAGAATGCTTTATGTGATACTTATATTGTTGAGTTTGTTCATGATGCCACTGAAAGTTATTATGAGAGAGGAAAATATGGTTGTATAAATTTTCATGTTACTAAAACACCTCTCTATATGCTGAAATTTTTGAAGTTACACTTGTTTTATCTTTCTATGCTTGTTGCATCATGCTTCATGAATTTGTTTATTTACAAGATTCCTATGCATAGGAAGCATGTTAGGCTTAAATTTGTTTTGAATTTGCTTCTTGATGCTCTCTTTTGCTTCAACTCTTATTTCTTGGGAGTGCATCATTAAAACTGGCTGAGCCCATCTTAATGGCTATAAAGAAAGCACTTCTTGGGAGATAACCCATGTGTTTATTTTACTACAGTACTTTTGTTTTATATTTGAGTCTTGGAAGTTGTTACTACTGTAGCAACCTCTCCTTATCTTTATTTTATTGCATTGTTGTGCCAAGTAAAGTCTTTGATAGTAATGTTGATACTAGATTTGGATTACTGCGCAGAAACAGATTTCTTGCTGTCACGAATTTGGGCAGTGTTCTCTGTAGGTAACTCAGAAACATCTGCCAATTTACGTGCGTGATCCTCAGATATGTACGCAACTTTCATTAAATTTGAGCATTTTCATCTGAGCAAGTATGGTGCCTCTACAAAATTCGTCTTTACGGACTGTTGGTTTTGACAGATTCTGCCTTTTATTTCGCATTGCCTCTTTTGCTGTGTTGGATGGATTTCTTTGTTCCATTAACTTCCACTAGCTTTGAGCAATGTCCAGAAGTGTTAAGAATGATTGTGTCACCTCTGAGCATGTGAATTTTTAATTATGCACTAACCCTCTAATGAGTTTGTTTCGAGTTTGGTGTGGAGGAAGTTTTCAAGGGTCAAGAGAGGAGGATGATACAATATGATCAAGAAGAGTGAAAAGTCTAAGCTTGGGGATGCCCCCGTGGTTCATCCCTGCATATTTCAAGAAGACTCAAGCATCTAAGCTTGGGGATGCCCAAGGCATCCCCTTCTTCATCGACAACTTATCAGGTTTCTTCTCTTGAAACTATATTTTTATTCGGTCACATCTTATGTGCTTTACTTGGAGCGTCTGTTTGTTTTTGTTTTTGTTTTTGTTTGAATAAATCGGATCCTAGCATTCTTTGTTTGGGAGAGAGACAAGCTCCGCTGTTTCGTATGAACACATGTGTTCTTAGCTTCATCTTTAATGTTCATTGCGAAATTTGAACTACTTCATTCATTGTTATATGGTTGGAAACGAAAAATGCCGCATGTGGTAAATGGTCTAATGTCTTGAATAATGTGATACTTGGCAATTGTTGTGCTCATATAGATCTTGTTTAAGCTCTTGCATCATGTACCTTGTACTCATTAATGAATAACTACATAGAGCTTGTTAAAATTTGGTTTGCATGATTGATCTCTAGAGTCTAGATATTTTCTGGTTGAGGTGTTTGAACAACAAGGAGACAATGTAAAGTCTTATAATAGATACAATATGTTCATATGTAAGCTTTGCTGCACCATTTTATACTTGAGTTTGCTTCAAACAACCTTGCTAGCCTAGCCTTGTATTGAGAGGAATTCTTCTCGTACATCCAAATCCTTGAGCCAAAAACTATGCCATTTGTGTCCACCATACCTACCTACCACATGGTATTTCTCCGCCATTCCAAAGTAAATTACTTGAGTGCTACCTTTAAAATTTCTATTCTTTTTCTTTGCAATATATAGCTCATGGGAAAAATAGCCTTAAAAACTATTGTGGTGAAGATATGTACTTATGTGTCTTATTTCTTAATAAGTTGCTTGTTGAGCGGTAACCATGTTTCTGGGGACGCCATCAACTTTTTTTACCTTTGTTGAATAACATGTGAGTGGCTATGCATGTTCGTCTTGTCTGAAGTAAGAGCGATTTTCATGATCAAATGGTTTGAGTATGCATATTGTTAGAGAAGAAAATTGGGCTGCTAACTAAAGCCATGATTCATGGTGGAAGTTTCAGTTTGGACAATCAATCCTCAATCTCTTATGAGAATTTTAACTGTTGTTGAATGCTTATGCATTAAAGAGGAGTCCATTATCTGTTGTCTATGTTGTCCCGGTATGGATGTCTAAGTTGAGAATAATCAAAAGCGAGAAATCCAATGCGAACATTCTCCTTAGACCTTTGTACAAGCGGCATAGAGGTACCCCTTTGTGACACTTGGTTGAAACATATGCTATGCAATGATAATCCGTGTTAATCCAACCTAATTAGGACAAGGTGCGAGCACTATTGGTATACTATGCATGAGGCTTGCAACTTATACGATATCTTATACATAATACATATGTTTTATTACTACCGTTGACAAAATTGTTTCTTGTTTTCAAAATGAAAAGCTCTAGCACAAATATAGTAATCAATGCTTCCCTCTCGCTAAGGGCCTATCTTCTACTTTATTGTTGAGTCAGTTCACATACTTCTTTCTATCTTAGAAGCAAACACCTGTGTGAACTGTGTGCATTGATTCTTACATGTTTACCTATTGCACTTGTTATATTGCTTTATGTTGACAATTATCCATGAGATATACATGTTGAAGTTGAAAGCAACTGCTGAAACTTATATCTTCCTTTGTGTTGCTTCAATGCCTTTACTTTGAATTTATTGCTTTATGAGTAACTCTTATGCAAGTCTTATTGATGCTTGTCTTGAAAGTATTATTCATGAAAAGTCTTTGCTATATGATTCATTAGTTTACTCATTATCTTCATCATTGCTTCGAATCGCTGCATTCATCTCATATGCTTACAATAGTATGATTAAGGTTATGATAGCATGTCACTTCAGAAATTATCTTTGTTATCGTTTACCTACTCGAGGGCGAGTAGGAACTAAGCTTGGGGATGCTTGATACGTCTCAAACGTATCTATAATTTCTTATGTTCCATGCTACTTTTATGATGATACTCACATGTTTTATACACATTATATGTCATTATTATGCGTTTTCCGGAACTAACCTATTGACGAGATGCCGAAGGGCCAGTTGTTGTTTTCTGCTGTTTTTTGTTCCAGAAATCCTAGTAAGGAAATATTCTCGGAATCGGACGAAATCAATGCCCAGCATCCTATTTTTCCACGAAGCTTCCAGAACACCCGAGAGCCACTAGAGGGGCCACGGTGGGCCCAGATGATAGGGCGGCGCGGCCAGGGCTTGGGCCGCGCCCCCCTATTGTGTCACCACCTCGTCAGCCCTCCGACTCCGCCTCTTCGCCTATTTAAAGGTCCCTGACCTAAAACCTCGATACGAAAAAGCCACGGTACGAGAAACCTTCCAGAGCCGCCGCCATCGCGAAGCCAAGATCTGGGGGACGGGAGTCTCTTTCCGGCACGCCGCCGGGACGGGGAAGTGCCCCGGAAGGCTTCTCCATCGACACCACCGCCATCTTCATCAACGTTGTTGTCTCCCATGAGGAGGGAGTAGTTCTCCATCGAGGCTCGGGGCTGTACCGGTAGCTATGTGGTTAATCTCTCCTATGTACTTCAATACAATGATCTCATGAGCTGCCTTACATGATTGAGATTCATATGAGTTTTGTATCACTATTCATCTATGTGTTACTCTAGTGATGTTATTAAAGTACTCTATTCCTCCTCCACGGTGTAATGGTGACGGTGTGTGCATCGTGTAGTACTTGGCGTAGGTTATGATTGTAATCTCTTGTAGATTATGAAGTTAACTATTGCTATGATAGTATTGATGTGATATATTCCTCCTTCATAGTGTGATGGTGACAGGTGTGCATGCTATGTTAGTACTTGGTGTAATTGCAATGATCTATCATGCACTCTAAGGTTATTTAAATATGAACATTGAATGTTGTGGAGCTTGTTAACTCCGGCATTGAGGTGCTCTTGTAGCCCTACGCAATTAGTGGTGTTCATCATCCAACAAAGAGTGTAGAGTGGTTTTATTATGTGATCAATGTTGAGAGTGTCCACTAGTGAAAGTATGATCCCTAGGCCTTGTTTCTAAGCATCGAAACTCCGTTTATTTAATGTTACGTTGCATGTTTACTCGCTGACATATTTTATTCAGATTGCTATTACCACTCATATACATCCATACTACTTGTATTTCACTATCTCTTCGCCGAACTAGTGCACCTATACATCCGACAAGTGTATTAGGTGTGTTGGGGACACAAGAGACTTCTTGTATCGTGATTGCGGGGTTGCTTGAGAGGAATATCTTTGACCTCTTCCTCCCTGAGTTCGATAAACCTTGGGTGATCCACTTAAGGGAAACTTGCTGCTGTTCTACAAACCTCTGCTCTTGGAGGCCCAACACTGTCTACAAGAATAGAAGCACCCGTAGACATCACCCTCTAATGAGATTGTTTTGAGTTTGGTGTGGAGGAAGTTTTCAAGGTACAAGAGAGGAGGATGATACAATATGATCAAGAAGAGTGAAAAGTCTAAGCTTGGGGATGCCCCCGTGGTTTATCCCTACATATTTTAAGAAGACTCAAGCATCTAAGCTTGGGGATGCCCAAGGCATCCCTTCTTCATCGACAACTTATCAGGTCACCTCTAGTGAAACTATATTTTTATTCCGTCACATCTTATGTGCTTTACTTGGAGCGTACTGTTTGTTTTTATTTTTGTTTTTGTTTGAATAAAATCGGATCCTAGCATTCTTTGTTTGGGAGAGACACACGCTCATTGTTTCGTATGAACACATATGTTCTTAGCTTTATTCTTAATGTTCATTGCGAAGGTTGAACTACTTCGTTCATTGTTATATGGTTGGAAACAGAAAATGCTGCATGTGGTAAATGGTATAATGTCTTGAATAATTTTATACTTGGAAATTGTTGTGCTCATATAGATCATGTTTAAGCTCTTGCATCATGTACTTTGCACCCATTAATGAAGAACTACATAGAGCTTGTTAAAATTTGGTTTGCATGATTGATCTCTAGAGTCTAGATATTTTCTGGTTAAGGTGTTTGAACAACAAGGAGACGATGTAAAGTCTTATAATGCTTACAATATGTTCATATGTGAGTCTTGCTGCACCGTTTTATACTTGAGTTTGCTTCAAACAACCTTGCTTTCCTAGCCTTGTATTGAGAGGAATTCTTCTCGTGCATCCAAATCCTTGAGCCAAAAACCATGCCAGTTGTGTCCACCATACCTACCTACTACATGGTATTTCTCTGCCATTCCAAAGTACATTACTTGAGTGCTACCTTTAAAAATTCTATCCTTTGTCTTTGCAATATATAGCTCATGGGAAATAGCCTTAAAAACTATTGTGGTGAAGAATATGTAGCTATGTGTCTTATTTCTTAATAAGTTGCTTGTTGAGCGGTAACCATGTTTCTGGGGATGCCATCAACTATTACACCGTTGTTGAATATCATGTGAGTTGCTATGCATGTTCGTCTTGTCTGAAGTAAGGGCGATTTTCATGATCAAATGGTTTGAGTATGCATATTGTTACAGAAGAACATTGGGCCGCTAACTAAAGCCATGATTCATGGTGGAAGTTTCAGTTTGGACAATTAATCCTCAATCTCTTATGAGAATATTATCTGTTCTTGAATGCTTATGCATTAAAGAGGAGTCTACTATCTGTTGTCTATGTTGTCCCGGTATGGATGTCTAAGTTGAGAATAATCAAAAGCGAGAAATCCAATGCGAGCTTTCTCCTTAGACCTTTGTATATGCGGCATAGAGGTACCCCTTTGTGACACTTGGTTGAAACATATGCTATGCAATGATAATCCATGTTAATCCAAGCTAATTAGGACAAGGTGCGAGCACTATTGGTATACTATGCATGAGGCTTGCAACTTATAGGATATCTTATACATAACACATATGATTTATTACTACCGTTGACAAAAAAAATTCTTGTTTTCAAAATGAAATGCTCTAGCACAAATATAGTAATCCATGCTTCCCTCTGTAAAGGGCCAATCTTCTACTTTAATGTTGAGTCAGTTTACCTACTTCTTTCTATCTCAGAAGCAAACACTTGTATCAACTGTGTGCATTGATTCTTACATGTTTACCTATTGCACTTGTTATATTACTTTGTGTTGACAATTATCCATGAGATATAAATGTTGAAGTTGAAAGCAAGCTCGCTGAAACTTATATCTTCCTTTGTGTTGCTTCAATGCCTTTACTTTGAATTTATTGCTTTATGAGTAACTGTTATGCAAGTCTTATTGATGCTTGTCTTGAAAGTACTATTCATGAAAAGTCTTTGCTATATGATTCAATTGTTTACTCATTGTCTTCACCATTGCTTCGAATCGCTGCATTCATCTCATATGCTTTACAATAGTATTGATCAAGATTATGATAGCATGTCACTTCGAAATTATCTTTGTTATCGTTTACCTACTCGAGGGCGAGTAGGAACTAAGCTAGGGATGCTTGATACGTCTCAAACGTATCTATAATTTCTGTTGTTCCATGCTACTTTTATGATGATACTCACATGTTTTATACACATTATATGTCATTATTATGCATTTTCCGGCACTAACCTATTGACGAGATGCCGAAGAGCCTGTTGCTGTTTTCTGCTGTTTTTGGTTTCAGAAATCCTACAAAGGAAATATTCTCGGAATTGGACGAAATCAACGCCCAGGGTCTTATTTTTCCACGAAGCTTCCAGAAGACCGAGGGAGATACGAAGTGGGGCCACGAGGTGGCGACACACTAAGGCGGCGCGGCCAGGCTTGGGCCCGCGCCACCCTAGCGTGTGGGCCCCTCGTGACGCCCCCGACTCTACCCTTACGCCTACTTAAAGCCTTCGTCGCGAAACCCCCAGTACCGAGAGCCATGATACGGAAAACCTTCCGGAGACGCCGCCGCCGCTAATCCCATCTCGGGGGATTCAGGCCTCCGGCACCCTGCCGGAGAGGGGAATCATCTCCCAGAGGTCTCTTCATCGCCATGATCGCCTCCGGATCGATGTGTGAGTAGTTCACCCCTGGACTATGGGTCCATAGCAGTAGCTAGATGGTCGTCTTCTCCTCATTGTGCTATCATGTTAGATCTTGTGAGCTGCCTATCATGATCAAGATCATCTATTTGTAATGCTACATGTTGTGTTTGTTGGGATCCGATGAATATTGAATACTATGTCAAGTTGATTATCAATCTACCATATATGTTGTTTATGTTCTTGCATGCTCTCCGTTGCTAGTAGAGGCTCGGCCAAGTTGATACTTGTGACTCCAAGAGGTAGTATTTATGCTCGATAGTGGGTTCATGCCTCCATTGAATGCGGGACGAGTGACGGAAAGTTCTAAGGTTGTGGATGTGCTGTTGCCACTAGGGATAAAACATCAATGCTTTGTCTAAGGATATTTGTGTTGATTACATTACGCACCATACTTAATGCAATTGTCTGTTGTTTGCAACTTAATACTGGAAGGGGTTCGGATGATAACTTGAAGGTGGACTTTTTAGGCATAGATGCATGTTTGGATAGCGGTCTATGTACTTTGTCGTAATGCCACGGTTAAATCTCATAGTACTCATCATGATATATGTATGTGCATTGTTATGCCTTCTTTATTTGTCAATTGCCCAAGCTGTAATTTGTTCACCCAACATGCTATTTATCTTATGGGAGAGACACCACTAGTGAACTATGGACCCCGGTCCATTCTTTACATCTGAAATACAATCTCACGCAAACTCTGTTCTTTCTTGTTCTTCGCAAACAATCATCATCTTCCACACTATACATCTAATCCTTTGTTTACAGCAAGCCTGATGACAACCTCACTTGTTACGTTGGGGCAAAGTACTTTGATTGTGTTGTGCAGGTTCCACGTTGGCGCCGGAATCCCTGGTGTTGCGCCACACTACACTCCGTCACCAACGACCTTCACGTGATCCTTGACTCCTACTGGTTCGATAAACCTTGGTTTCTTACTGAGGGAAACTTGCTGCTATACGCATCACACCTTCCACTTGGGGTTCCCAACGGGCGTGTGCTTTGCGCGTATCACTCAACATAGTTGGTATATCATGTACACAATTTCCTAACACATGGTCATCCGTGGAAACAAAACTCTCCCTTGGTACACTCATATCAATAGAGGAACGAAAAACAGCACATGGTATACACAAATCTGTAGGCCTGTCATAACTAGAGTCAACCAAAAGATTGCTAGTCATATCAATGATAATTTCAGTGGACGCGCACATAGCCAAAGAAGAATTGAAAACATGACTAATTGCGCTCACAACAACATCAATCTCAGTGGTTTGATCACATGGTACTTGCAAATCAGTAGTATGATCCTCTAATATAGGCGGTGTGGCCAAATCATCAGCGAACTCCACACATGGTATATTAATATCAACATGGTATTTACCAATTTCAAGTGGATAACAAAACTAGGAAGCATCTCCATTGCTTGATCAGAAGATTGTTTCAAAGCGACAACTCTATCCTCAATCAACTCAATAGACAAATCATCACGTGACATATGTAGATCATCACGGAATTCATCAGTCACATGTGGAAGGACAAAATCAGTACCTTTATTTTTACCTTGTGAATCCGACTTAGAAGATGTTCGCAACGACGTGTCACAAGTTTGTGGCTAGGCGACTCGCACAACAATATTCATGCGTGGAACGTTGGAAGAAACAACCGGTGCTAGTGTGCATGAATTGAAGGAATTGGAATGGTCCAACATTTTCTCCTGTATGTGTTTCTCAAAATCACAAGCGCAAACATATATACCAATAGTAGAATGAGGAATATACTTAAACATAACCTTAATATCAGGGTTCAAGGTGTTGAAAAACATGGTTCTAGTACTTTCCTCAAATTCCTTTATATCACAGCGGTACATGTAAAATTTAAATTCCTGATAGTAAACATGCACGGTGTTACTACCTTGTTCTAACCGTTTAAGTTTGGGGATCATTTCACGTTGATGAGAAAGAGGCACAAATCTATGTCGCAAAGCAGAATTTAAATCTCCCCAAGTAATAGGTTTATTTTCAACGGTTTCTTTATAAGTCATATCCCACCAAATGGAAGCAAAACCCGTGAAAACTCTAGCAGCAGTTCTTACTTTCTCATGTTCAGTAAAATCATGGCATCCAAAAATATGGTCGACTTCAAACTCCCAATCAAAATAAGCATCCGTATTATATCCACCCTCATAAACTGGTAAAGAAATGACCTGATCATGATCTCCTGTAAATGGTCGCACATGCATCTCCGTAGTCATCATAGTATTCGGGTAGATGGATTGGCCCGCAATTCCTATCATGGTTAGTACCCAAAAAGCACAAGTGTATATGCCGACAAACTACATAAATATGGTGGTATCACGCGTAATCCGTCAAGCAAAATACAAAGCTCTTACAAGTTCTTACCAAACAGGAGGAAGGCGATATGGCAACCCACAAGGAACAGCTTCTCCAAAGATTGCCAAAGCGATTACCAGGTGTCGACACAGTGCACGTGGAGAAATCTGTGGACCTCTGGGAAGGAAAGTATAGTGATATTGTGGCACAATAATCAAATCCGCGATGCAAATTGAGTAAATGCTCAATGAAGGTACTGTGCTGGTCCTAGGCTAGATTGTATTAGAGACGCGAGCCTAAATCACCAACGAGATCACGACGCGGCATAAAATGCAAGAGGCAGCGAAACTGGCACTGGAGGATAGAGGCACCTATGGTAAGGCGCCCAGTTTTTTTTTGAATCTACTTGGCGCTAGACCCTAGAGGTCTCTATGGTAGGGCGCCCAGATTTTTTTTTCGGGGAATCTACCTTGGCGCTAGACCACAGAGGTCTCTATGGTCGGGCGCCCAGAAATTTTTTTTCTTTTTTTTCAGCTAGACTGCTATCAGGATTCCGACGGAAAACGCGAAATTGACCAAGAAAACGGATCTAAAACCCGAAAAAACTCTGAAACGGAGATCAAAAAAGACACTACGATGATGGGAAGAAAGGTGGCACAACAAGGAGTTGACGGCAGATGTGGCGGAAGTATATGGTGGCGGTGATATGGCGAGGACTGCAAGCGAAGATAGTGTGGCTGCGACGCGACTACTATGACCAGAACTCGAAACTCTAATGACTCTAGGCGCTAAGACCAGCACGCGACACGACGATTGCAGACAAAGACTCAAAAAGCAAAAACTGAAAAGATCATGCAATGGCTTGGCAGGGGCTATGGGACGGATGATCTAAACCTAATATATTTTTTGGCTTTTTCGTGGGTTTTAGGTATGAAGGCGATGCAATCTACACTAGGAAAATTGTAAAATCTCACCGAGCAACCTGAAATCTGATACCACTTGATAGGGCAAAGGTGTCCGATCTTTCGATGAGATGAAGATAGATCGATTTGTTGGTGGAGTTCGTGCTTGACGATCCAACTACACGTGCAAAGCTCGTGCGCCAATGCAATCGCTAGGACAATCTCCGGGAGTTACTGATCTTGCGGATGCACGATCAACCTGACCAGCGAGGGTCTTAATTCCTACCTGAAATCGAGAACAAGTAAGAACTAAAGATGCAATCAGAATATTGCGAATATAGATGAAAGCTTGATTGATAATGGTGGGATTCCGAATAGTCGGTCTTGTTCTGGGCGTTGGCCTCAAAAAGAAGTACACGAAGTTGCAGCAATTGGCTAACTTTTAATCTAATCAAAATCCAAGTTCTAATGACGGCTATGGAGGGATATATATGGGGGAAGTGAAGGGATTTTCGTCCAACCAGCTAGGGTTGGCCAAAAACACACCTAAATGGGTCTTCCTCCACTTATATGGCCTCTTAAAATCCGCTAAAATACCTAATCCGAAAATACATGGGTCTGGCCCATTAAATAAGGTGACGCAGCACCAAAAATAACTCTTTGGACGAATTTTATGATGGGGTAACTTGTATAATTCATCCAAACATCATTGCTTCACTATGGTGGCTTCAATGTTCTGAAATCCTCGCTTGCAACACCATCCTGAATCCTCGTAGGCCTGCTGCCATCTCCATGCACGTTCCTAATCCAATGCTTGACGTCCATGCTAGATCCATTCCTAAATAGTATAAATAGAGTTGATTGAGGCAGCATCATATTCTCATATATATCAGGAAGGATTCCTAGTAACGAATGTACCTGAGATGTGGTTGTAGGAGTATTGGTTGTATCTATCATAGAGATGTCCTCATCATCCTCCCCTTCTTGAATTGAAGTCGTCCTCGACGTAGTCTCATCTTTTTCACCAAAATATGCGTTCAAATCGGAGGTTGTGATGTCCTCATCAGAAAGGAATACTTGTACCAAGACTATCAACTTCTGCAAGGTTCAATGGAGTCACCATACTGAGGAAGAAGCAACTTGGGAGCGTGAAGACAATCTTCGAGAAGATCACCCTCACCTATTTGCTAGCCTTTTCGAAGCCTGGGGACGTGCTTCATCTCAGGGGGGTTAGTCTGTAACATCCCAATTTTCAAAATTTAAAAAACATCATGCATTCATATCTCTGTTGGATAAGGCGACGCTTAGGCACCGCTTAAGCACGCTTAGGCACTAGGCGATGGACAAACGCCTCGCCTAGGGCATAAGGGGAAGTCTAGGCAGTGTAACCAAGAAATTGTTTTCCACAATAAGAAATCATGCAATACTTCAAGATCGAGTTAGATGGGCATTATTTTCAAGGTATTTATTAGATATTTACACTTTTACATGTTCTAAATTAATGTTTATTCACATATAATAACCCATATACACACTTGTTGGTATAAACAATGCCCTCCTAGGCTGCGCCTAGACCGCTTAAGCATCGCCTAGGCACTAGGCGAATGGCAATCGCCTCGCTTACGCCTAGCGCTTTTTCCAACCTTTCATATCATTCATGCATTAAAAGTCAAATAAAATAAACAAGCCTTAATAAGTCAAAACCCTAATTGTATTATGTTGCTAATTAACCTATGTGCTAAAACTATTTTATCTATATTTCAAATGAACCTTTTTCTTGTCTCTTTTAGTCCTAAAACAAACCTCTGAATTTTACATAATTTTAGAAACAAGTTTGAGGTTATTTGGAGTTGTGATCCAAAATTATGAAATAAAACAGAAAAAGAAAAAAAAAGAACAAAAAAAGGGAAAATGAACCGACCGAACTGGGCTGGCGCAAAACGAACCAGCCCAGCCCAGCCAGTTTTGGCCCGCGCGCATCGCGCCTCACCCCCTCTCTCTCCCCTCATAGACAGGCAGGACCCACCCCGTTAGGGCGCCCTGTCTTCAACCTCCGACCGAAATCGACGCAGCCACTCCCCGCACGCAGCACCCCAACCGTGCCTACTTACCCCACTCGCCCGTGCCCCCCACCTCGACCTCTGTGGCCGCCTATAAATCCCCCTGCACCCCTCTTCCATTTTCCCCTCACCCCGCACCCAATCACGTCGCCTGGCTGCTCCAATTCCTCGCCGGAGCAAGCTCCGCGCCACCACACTCCGGCCGCTGCCCTCGGCCACCCGAGGCAGCAGCTGCTACCGCCGCCACCACCAGCCGCCTCGCCTCAGTCAGCCACCCCTCGCTGTCACCTCCGCTAGGCTCAGAGACGGCGGGAACGCCGCCGACCACCGAGGTCGAACCGCAGCCGCCGTCTTCACCGTCGTCGGCAACAGCCCCGGTGAGCCCCCTCCCCTTTTCTCATTGTCCATTAGATCGTAATCCGTCGGTGTAGATTAGATCCAGTACCGAATCGGTACGGACCAATCGCGTGCCACCGCGTGGTGCCCATTAAGCGACCAGTCAACGCCCAGTCAGCACGTCTAGTCAGCCCAGTCAAACACAGTCAAATTCGTTTTAAATTCAAATTTAAATGCAAGATTTGTTGTCCAACTTAGAAAATCGATATAAAATCAACCAGAAGTCCAAATTTTGTAAATTATATACCGTTGGAAAGCTTATGATCTGTAGAATCCAACCATGCAATAATACAGTATGTGTTATGTGATGAATTTTGCATCATAATTTAAACATAAAAATTAACCCTTTACCACTATAAAATTCGTAAAAATTAATCCAATGGTCCAAAATTTACTATTTTGTAGTCTCTGAAATCCTTAGAACTTGTAGAACATCAGGGAATCAGAGTTTGCCAAAGTTGATACATGTACAAACTTGCTCCTGCAAATTTAGCTCAAATCAGTATTTTGCTTTAATTTAAAATCTATAAACTATTTTTGAATGAATCCAATTGCATCAGTCTCTATTACTGTACCCTATCCAGGGATGTCCAAATATATTTTTTTCCAAACATAAAACCTTGCAGTAGCTATTTTAGTTGATGTTGATGCATTGTTTAAGTTATATTAGTAGTGCTATAAATAAAACCTTAATAAAACAAATATAACCAGAGAACATAACCAACATTATAAATATCAGAGAACATTGAATACAACATTTTCACATCATCCCTATGTGTGAAATTAAATAGTGCATATCATGCATGCATACATGTCTATGATTGTTCATTTTGAATGTTATGTGTATTTTGTTATTGTTTGCTTGATTAGATTGTGAAGGAGATCAGAGCTACACTTGCAACTATTGTGAGTGTGTTGGTTGCTTTGATCAAGGCAAGTGACATTCAATCCCTACCCATTTCCCTATGCATTAGTGTTTTTCTTTTAAATAGTATGCATGGTAGGGTTTTGTTTAAAAAAAAAAGAAAAGTACAATACTATGCTTAGTAATCCTAGTAGTGTGTAGCCACTCCTGAACCCACTACTAGAATTGCCTAGTTTGCTTAGCAACATCCAATTATCGATACTGTTTCATTGGTTGGTTGTGATAGTTGGATGGTTTAAAAATTAACAACCTTAATGGAACACCTGGGTGGAAGGGTTGTATGGTGGACGGCTACTCAGGACCACGTCCCTGGGGTGTTAACCAGTGGACAGGTGGGGGTTTTCACATGGGAGTGCGCAGTTGAATAGTGGTTGCTCTAGACTGCACACCTGGTTTTTACCAGGAGATTGTGTGGGGGTTTATTACCTGTGATGAGTTTTAAGCCTGTGAGTTTCACTTGTGGTTGGCCACCCAGGATTAAAGGGATTACCATGTCATCCATGTTTAGATAGCTTCCAGTGCAACCTTATGGTATTATGGGCTCTGCCGAGATTAATTAAGTTGTGAGGCTCAACTTGTCAGCTAGACATTCGGTTGTGGCGATGGCCAAGTGGGAATGGGTCTAGCTAGTATGGTTGCTCTCTCCTTGTGAAAGATCTTGTCTCATTCTTCTCTTGGGAAGGTTGTGTCGTAAGGTGAAAGTGCACAACCTCTCGAGAGTTAAACCTAAAATCTTATCCGTGTCCCCGGTTATGGACAACTTGAGCTCTGGGACAAGGAATGTACGGAAGAATCTCATCACCTTTTCTAAATGTATTTAAAATTGTGTATCAACCTTCGAAAAACTCATGGTAGATGGAACCATGTGATTATTCTAAAACTCATGGAGGATTTAAGCATGGTGTGATTTATAATGTCATTCAAGGATTTTAAAATATTTTGTTTTAAATAAAATATAGGATAAAATTGGCCATATGCAAATTATCCCAAGACTCCACTATCCAGATATCATGTAGTTAGTCTTTCAGAATTGCCACCAAATAAGTGTCATTTACTAGTACATTATTGTACTGACCTCCATTCGTGGGGCTTCATATTCAAACATGCAGGTTCATCTGAAGAAGATTACTAGGTAGGGTCTCGAGTCTACATTCCAACATGTCTGCCTGTGGCACATGAAGATGATGGAGGCTCAGTGGTGTTTCTTTTCTGCTGTGTTGATTTGAACGTTTTATTTGAGCTAGTCCAACTGACTATGTAGTTTGTAAGACTTTATTTTATCTCCTGAGGATCTACGATGTAGTGATTTGATACCATTGCAATAATTACTACATTTTGAAATGTGTGTGCTATCAGTGATCCCGAGAATAGCACTATACACAGGTATCCAGCCTTTATTAAAAGGTAGGGTGCTACATGAGGAGAAGCGCGAGCCAATCCAAGAACCTGTCTCTGAACCCGTATTGGCGGAGGACCTCAAAGAGGAAGGGCCAGGATATGGCGTCGAAGGCGCGGGCAAGATCTAGTTTCAGGAGCACTCGGGGCTCGCGGAGCTGGGTAGCAACCGTGCCGATTGACGAGCGAGCACAAAGTTGTCATGGATGCTGCAGCCAGGGATAAAGGCGTTTTGGTTCTTGCTAACCAACGTGTCGAGCTTGGGGGCGAGGCGCAATGATAGCATCTTGGCGAACATCTTGTCCACGAGGTGAATCAGGCTAATGGGCCTATAGTTTCCCATCGAAGCCGCGTCTTGTTTTTTGGGCAGCAAGGTCAACAACGCTTGATTCAGCCGGTGAAAGCCCCCGTCCGCGGAGGCCGTGCAGCTGGGAAAAAGCCTCGATTAAGTCTGTCTTGATAGTTCCCCAACAGGCGCGAAGGAATTCGGCGGTGAAGCCATCGGGCCCTTGTGCTTTCCGTGCCGGTAGGCGCTTAATCGTGTTCCAGATTTCATCTTCCTCGAAGGGGGCATCAAGGTCGAGCAGCTCGTTAGACAGGGTGATCAGCTGCTGGAGCTCGAGAGAGATCTCGCGCGAGCCGTCCATTCCGAGCAAGTAGTCGAAGTGCGGGAACACAGCTTCCGCCAGGTCCCCGTGGTCGGTGAGGAAGCGATCGTCAGCGACGATGCTGCGGACCATATTCTTCTGCCGGCGGTAAGAGCAGTGCTGGTGAAAGTACGCAGAGTTAGTGTCGCCGTCCTTGAGGGAGGTGAGGCGGGGTTCTTTCCAGGGAGGCAAGTCCGAGGTACGTGTCCTTCAGAGTTTTATGCAGCCATGATTCCTCAGGTGATTTTTTTCTTTCAATAAAGGATTCCTCAGGTGATAGCAGCCTGTCTTCGCGCACCTTGTCAAGCATGAGGATGACTTCACGGGAGAGAGCGAGCCCGTGGCGTACGCTCCCAACCGTACGCGCACTCCATCTGGTGAGCATTCTCGCGGTGGCATGCAGCCTCCGGTAGATGCGGTGGAATGGGTCCACGACATTGACAGAGTTTCAAGCCTCCGAAACCACGTCCTGTGACAAGGGATTAACTTGTCAATGCCTACGGGTTGTAGACTAGGGTTTAGTTGGAAGTAGAGGGCAAGTAGATCTCGAAGGTTTCAGCCGAAAAGTACTCGACGATTATGAAAACTAGGGTTTGAGAGACAATTATTCGATGCTTTCTTTGCCCCTCGACTCCCCCTTATATAGGAGGTGGAGCCGAGGGATTCGTATTGTACAAGTTACAGAGTCCGGGAGGGTTTCCAACTCATCCCGCAAGATTACAAACATCATCTCCTAATACAACTCTAACTTTCCTTAATATCATCTTGGGCTTTCGATTCTTCTTATTCTTCGAGTCGTGGGCCTTCAGTAAACCCCGGGTACTATCTTCGGCAGGCCCATTGGGGATGCCTATGTCAGTAGCCCCCGAGATTTTGCTTGAATCGTAGAGTCAGAGAAAATCTCCACTGTTTATATTTACTCGACAACTTTAAACTTCTCTATATTTCTTCATATGAATTTCTATATTGTACAGGGATAATGGTAGTTGGGGCTAGTTCATCTGACGGATCAGGTACTAGTTAACTGCTCTAGTGGCAATCCGCAAAAATCTACTTCAAGATCACGTCCGCGGACATGATCTCGGGATACTGGTGTAAACTTCGACAGGTGTCGCTTAAGGTCTTACCATTCTGTCGAGTCCCAGTCATATTTATCGGGTACCTAACGCGTCCGTTAGGATTTTTCTTCGTATCTGTTGATACGGATAGAAGTAGCAAACCGACGTCAGAGATGGCGCCACGCCACTCAGAACGGATCTGGGGTCTTACCTTCGCAAAGTTTTGCGGCATTCAGAAATTGTTCGCAACTTTGGCGTTCTGAGAATATATTGTCGAGTGCTTATTCGGCTGTTGGAATGGCACATTTTATTGAGTCAACGGATGACTTATATTGCTCTCCCGATGGGAGTATATGTAGAGTTACTTATAACTCGAAATATACTCTCTTGTTCTTCTATCTTTCTTTTTTATAATTTCATCGGGCACGCGAACAGCGTTCCCGATGGGAGTAGCCCCGAGGCTACAACCAAGGACTTGTGCTTGGGTGTAGGCTCCACGCCTTATGCCGCTATATTTTCTTTTTCTCCCGAAATTTTCAAATCTCTCGGGTGCGCGAACAGCGCTCCCGATGGGAGTAGCCCCCGAGGCTATGAGCAAATATTTGTATTCGATCATAGGCTCACACCATTTCTATTTTGTCTTTCTCGAATTTTTCATTTTTCCAAAGTAGCCCCCGAGCATTTGAGCAAATACTTGTATTTGTTCAAAGGCTCCCGAGATAAACCATAGTCTTCTGTTGTCGCCGTTCTTGCAAAAGTTCATAGCCGAGAGTTTCTTTTATCAAGGTGACATCACTGCTGATGACAGCCACGACCAATGTATCAGGAAAACGCGAGAACTGCTTATTTCTCTGCCTTGTGGGCCCAAAAATCCTGTCAATTTTCCACGTCGTGCAAGTGGGGGACACACGTCCTCCGCTTTTCCTGGCGCACGTACTGTAGCCGTTGTGCGTTCTTTTCTATGTGAAATTACTTTTTACCCCTTGTCCACGTGTACAGCATCTGTTCCGCAAATTCGTAATCCAACGGCGCGTCCGTTCAACGCACCTTTATATAAAGGCATCGTCTTCCTCCTCTAGCCCTTTCACTCGCGCCGCATCTCTGCTTCTCCTCTGCAAGATTCTCCATTGCTCTCGTTGCTCCAAGCGCCCAGCCATTCGCACACCCTTCGCCACCAAGCTCCTTGATGCCTCCGCGCAAGCTCACGAAGCACAGCACACCTGAGTCGAGGATGGCAACTGAAGATCTGGGGAACACGGAGTGGGAGAGATCCAGAATTTCCTCTCAAGGAATCAACCTGCTGAAGAAGTTGGGGATCAGCACGAAAGATGGTGCACTTCGCTTTCCCAGTGAAGAAAGCTATCCAACTCCTCCAATGGAATACCGGGTCAGTTTTGTCGACCACCTCATCCGTGGTCTTTCTGCCCCCATTCATAATTTCTTGAGGGGATTGCTTTTTATGTACGGATTGCAATTGCATCATCTCACTCCCAACTCCATCCTCCACATCTCCATCTTTATCACGCTTTGCGAAGCTTTCCTTGGAGTCCAGCCTAACTGGGCTCTGTGGAAACGCATTTTCTTCTGTCGCCGTAATGGCTCCCACGGCGTCGCCTATAACATTGGCGGCGTTGTGATCTGCGTCCGTCCTGACGTCGAATATTTTGACGTCAAATTCCCTGACTCAGTACAAGGGTGGCGAAAAAAGTGGTTGTATATTCATGAGGAGAACCATGGATCTGTTGAAGACAACATCCCTCCTTTTGATGGCACCGAGAAAATCTGTCGCCGGCGTTCCTGGGATGCAGAGGCTACCGACGAAGAAAAAGCAGCGACAGAAGCTTTAATGACACGCATTCGTCAACTCCAAAATACCCGAGGTCAAGAACTATCGGGTGTCCAAATCACATCGTACTTCCTTAGGACCAGGGTACAACCCCTACAAGCTCGCAAGAATCCCCTCTGGAAATATGCTGGCGACAAGGACGAAGATCGTTTGTCGGTGGATTTGCCGGTCAAAGATTTAGAAAAACTTGTCCGCAAAATCTCCTCCTTCAACAAGAAAGATCCTATCCCCTCGTCTTGCCGCGTAAAGCCGTATAGTGCTACCAACGCACTCCCTGAGGTAATGTTTGCCAGTGCTATTTTTCTCGAGAACAAATTTTTGTTGACATCCTTCCCATAACTGTTTTGTCGACATTCTTCTTTTTTGCAGAACCACCCAACTCTTGTTTGTCTTCCTCCCCTTCCTGAAGGTGGAGAAGTCGAAGAACGGGCTGTTTTCACCGACGACAACCAGGGTATTTCTCGCCCTGAGAGCGAAACCGCGGGTTCTCGAAAATCTGCGGTATCCTCTGAAAAGGAAGATTCCGAGGCTACCGGATCGGCACACTCTCCTCCCCCAGCTACTTCTCCTAGAAACAAGAGAAAGCGGGACGAAGTTGTCGACTCCGGCCCCTCCAAGACCGGCACGCCTCCTGCCGAAGAAGTTGCTCCTACCGAAAAAAGGACAACTTTCGACCCCTACACCGATGCTCTCATCAGCTCGTAAGTTCCGGCCACTATTTTTGTTGTTTGCCAAGACTTGTTTGCGACTATCTTGTTTACTGTTTTCTCGCCTTTTGGTAGTGATGATGAGGATGATACTCAACCCATTGACGCGACTGCTCGAACGAGCACGTCCCGTACAGTAGTTGTTTCTGAAGCTCCTCCTGATGGAGATGAAACTTCTCCTCCTCAACGAGATGTAGAGCATCTCACTCCAATTGCCAGCCCCCGAGCCTCTTCACCAAAGAGGGCTAGGGTAGAATCATCCAAGGAACCGCTTTTGCTGGCTGGTAGTTCTACTACTTCTTTATTGGATGATGTAAGCATTTATACCTTTTTTCTCTCGAATATTTCAACATTTGTCGACATCTTCTTTGTTCCTTACGTAGATCCTGTCGAACTTTTCCTTCTATATTGACTGTTCCTTTTTTCTTTTGCTCTTGCTTCAGCCTCTGATGCAGGAATTTGTTCGCCCTGGTACTCAATTCATTGGGTACCGCGACCATGCAAATAAACTTAAAGGTACGATTGTGCCCTTGTTTTTCCTGCTACATCTACTCCTTTATGTTTGCTGTGTCGTTTACCTATCGTTTATTTTTACCAGAAACTCTTGCCGAGGCCAACAAACGTGCTGACGCTCTTGCTGTTAAGTTAGAGCAAAGCGAAACAGCTCGCAAGAAAGCTAAAGCGGATGCTGCTACCATTGAAGACCTGCGTAAAAGGCTTCATACCGCGGAAACTTCTTTGAGCGAGCATATAACCGAACAATCTGCTCGCGAAGAGGTGGTTATCAAGCGCCTGTCGTCGCAGAGCCATCGTTTTGCCAATAAGTGCCCGAACTATTTTGACTTTCTTGAACTTCGCCTGTCTTGCTTACTTATCGATAATTTTTTTCCTGAGCAGGAAAAACGGGTCAAGAATATGAACTTAGGGATCCTGAGAACGATCCTCTTCTTGACGCGCTTTCTCTCCTTGAAATTCATGGAGACGAGGCACGTGACGGTCTTGCTGAAGCCGAGGCGGGGTTATCACAGCTGTACCCTTATTTCTTCCCTAAGAAAGAACAACCCGCGCCGTTTCTTGCTCTTGCCAAGTGCTTCAATTCTAAAGAGAATCTCGGGCTCAAGCTTCGCCAAGAGGGCTTGAAGGTTGGCGTTGAAGGCACCATTGCTCTGGTTGCCGACAGTCAACAGAATGTCGACTGGACTAGGGTTGGCGATACGCAGGAAATGGAGACCAAGAAATGGCAATCGTTGATCAAGGCTGCGAAGCCAAACTCGAAGAAAGTCCTCGCCTATCTTGGATGCAATCCAACTCCAGCTCCAAGTTCATCAAAGCCGGAGGTCAAGTAGACCAACCTTGCCTTCCCTGTCGTTCTCTTTTGGTGATGTCGCCTTTTTACAGATTTGGCGACAATTAACCCCTTGGTTCACTAGAAACCATCCTTTTGTAATAACTATGTAAATATGCCAAATAGCAATGGAAGTCTATTTTGCTTGATGATTGATGTTGAATCTTTTATTTCTAGTTGATTTTTGACAACTATACTGCGACTCCTCATCCTTCCGATGTTTTACATGCGTCATCCCGTTCGAAGAAGGTTCCTGCTACTGTCGAGCATGCTGAGAACTCTTCGAGTAAAAATTCAGCGGACGACCTGGAAGAACTTCGCCAGCAACTCCAGTCTATGAAGAAACAATGACTCATGATGATGGAACAATCTCAAAAATCATCCGAGAGGGAAAAAATTGCGCTTCAACAAGCTCAAGATGCCATAGCTGCCAAGGAAACTGCTGTTTTTGAAGCTGCAAAAGCGACCACTCGAGAAAATTTTATGCTTGACTTGATGATTGAAGCCAGTCCGGATATGTCAGGTATGCTCTTGCAAACCGAGATTCCCTCTTTCCCGCTATTTCTTTTTTGAGATTCTTATGTTGTCGCCAAATAGGTTCCTTTCTAGACGCTGCTGCTCAAGATGAAAGGGTAAACACCAGGACCAACCTCCTTGTTAACCTTTCTCTCGACCACGGTTCTCTTTTCTGGGCTACTCCAGAACGTACCCGACAAATTGTCAGGTTTCAAGACCGCGCCTGTCAGGTTCGGGACTTCCTTGATTTTTGCACCATATCGAGTCCCCATTGGGCAAAGGGCCAAGACAATGGTATTGCCATCAGCTCTGCTGCTGGGGAGTGTGGTTTTGCGGCGAATCTTCGGCACAAGTCGCAGGTTCGTACTATCTCTTTTGCATCCTCGATTGCTGTCAACCAGTAAAATCCAGCCCGAAAAACCTTGGCTGCAATAGCTCGACTGCTCGCATGGTGACCACATATTCCCTTGCGTACGTCCTTTAAGATTATTCTTCCTTCTTCGGGTGTAACGCACCTTTGCAGCACGCCCGAAATGCTTCGCTTGTATAACTCCCCTTTGACCACTGTGAAGGCTTTGGATCGTCGAATAACTCGCCTTGCTTCAACTCGGATCGTCGGGTATTTCTTTCCTTAGGATATACGATATGTACGCTTGCATCCATGGGACTTCTACCATCATCACCAGCTCCTCGGTCCTCTTCTTCATCCGGAACTTCTTTGAGAGGCGCCGCAG
Source organism: Lolium rigidum (assembly GCF_022539505.1). Taxonomy (NCBI): domain Eukaryota; kingdom Viridiplantae; phylum Streptophyta; class Magnoliopsida; order Poales; family Poaceae; genus Lolium; species Lolium rigidum. Next base: position 90,372,754 of record NC_061509.1, read on the forward strand.
TTTTCTCCTCCTTCGTCTTCTTCTCGCGCCTTCTTTGTCTTTGTGGATCTCTCGCCTATCTCTTCCCAAAACACCCTCGGCGGGATTGGGAGGCACCGCGACCCGATGTTTGCGAGAACGTCGGCTTCATCATTGCTCAGCCTCATCGATGTGATTTACTTCGCATCCATCAAACAGCTTCTCAAGCTCGTTGTACACCTCCTTGTATGCTACCATGCTGTCATTGATCGCATCACATTGGTTCATAACCTGCTGAGCTACCAATTGTGAGTCGCCAAAGATTTTTAGTCGAGTCGCGCCGCAAGCTTTCGCCATCTTCATCCCGTGTATAAGGGCTTCATATTCTGCTTCATTGTTAGATGCATTTGGGAACATCATCCGTAGGACGTACTTCAATTTGTCGCCTTCAGGTGATATGAGTATCACCCCTGCACCAGCTCCTTCTACTCTCTTGGATCCATCGAAGTTCATGATCCAGGTTCTCGACAAATCTGGGGTCCTGTATTTTGCAACTCCATCCACTCGCAATGAAGTCCGGCAAAATTTGCGACTTGATTGCCTTTCTTTTTCATACGTGATGTCCCGAGGGTAAAGTTCTATTCCCCAAAGGGAGACACGCCCCGTAGCTTCCGGATTGTTCAAGTATATTTGATAGAGGTGCTTCATTGACTACTATTATCGGGTGTGCCGAAAAATAGTGGCGCAATTTTCTTGCTGTTGTAATTACTCCATATGCTAGCTTCGGTACTCGCGGGTACCGCTGTTTTGAAGGCGATAAAACTTCACCGATGAAATATACCGTGCCTTTGCACTCCATGGAGTTTTCCTTCTTCCTCTCTTTCAACGACTAGCGCCGTGCTAACCACCTGAGGTGTGGCTGCGATGTATAGCAGGAGAGGTTCCTTCTCTTTTGGTGCCACTAAGATTGGTGGTGTCGAAATTGTGGGCGTTAAATCCTCGAAGGCTCGCTCTGCCTCTTCATTCCATTGGAATTTCTCTCCTTGCTTGATTAGAGCGTAAAACGGTAACGCTTTTTCTCCCAATCTGGCGACGAATCTGCTTAAAGCTGCGACTCGCCCAGTTAGCTGCTGTATTTCCTTCAACTTTGTTGGCTTTCTCATTGTTACGATAGTTTGGATTTTTTCGGGATTTGCTTCAATCCCTCTTGCTGAAACAAGAAACCCAAGAAGTTCTCCTGCAGGGACGCCAAAGGAACACTTCGTTGGGTTCAATTTGAGACAGAACTTGTCGAGGTTGTCGAAGGTTTCCTTCAGATCCTCGATTAGCGTCGTCCCCTTTTTTGATGTTATGACGACATCGTCGATGTACACTTGTACGTTTTTCCCAATTTGTGTCGCCAAGCACTTCTGCATCATCCTCTGGTATGTTGCTCCCGCGTTTTTCAAACCAAAAGGCATTGTTCTATAGCAAAACACGCCATAAGGTGTGATGAACGCTGTTTTGACCTCATCTTCTTCTTTTAATCTGATCTGGTTATAACCAGAATATGCATCTAGGAAGGAAAGACATTCGCACCCTGCCGTGGAGTCGATAATTTGATCGATCCTTGGGAGGGGAAAGTGATCCTTTGGACAATGTTTATTGAGACACGTAAAATCGACGCACATGCGAAGGACTTTAGTGTTTTTCTTCGGCACCAACACCGGATTTGCTACCCATGTGGCCTCTGTATGCAGCTCCTTGATAAAACCAGCTTCTCTTAGTCGATCGATTTCTGACAGCATAGCTTTGCGGTTTGGCTCCGAAAAACGCCGCAAAGGTTGTTTGATTGGTCTTGCTAGTGGATCCAAGTTTAGGTGGTGCTCGGCAAGTTCCTTGGGTACTCCTGGCATGTCAGCTGGACACCATGCGAAGATTTTCCATTGCTCACGGAGGAACTCGACGAGCGCGCTTTCCTATGCGAGGTCCATGTCTGTCGCAATGGACGTCGTCTTTTTCGGGTCTGTCGGGTGAATCTGCACCTCCTTAGAATTTTTCTCGGTGTTAAAAGTTGATTCTTTGTTTGGCCTTCCTACATCTGGCAACACATCATAATCAGTTGTGAGTCTTGATGCCATGTATTCTGCTTGCATCCCGAAAGTTTCTGACAGTCGATGAAAATCCTTATCACACTTATCGGCTAGCGCAAAGCTTCCTTTGACTGTGATTGGTCCCTTAGGTCCAGGCATCCTCCACAACAGGTACGTGTAATGTGGTACCGCCATAAACCTAGCATATGCTGGTCGTCCCAACAAAGCGTGATACTGTGATGGGAAATCCACGACTTCGAACTCCAGCCTTTCTATTCTGTAGTTTTCTCGGGTCCCGAACTGAACGTCGAGATTAATGTTCCCCAGCCGGATAACTTGGCTTCTCCGGTGTGATACCGTGGAATCGCGTGTCGGTTGGTTTCAGGTTTGCTAGGGATATGTTCATCTTCCTTAGTGTATCTCGCATACATAAGGTTTAAACTCACTGCCGCCATCTATGAACACTCGAGATACATCGAATCCTGCATTTACCGCCGGTAAGATGAGTGCCGACTCGCCCCGGTCGAGGAACTTGCTATGGATGATCAGCTATTGTGAAGCCAATATCTTGCCCTGACCAGTTAAGGTACTCGACTGTCGGTGGAGGCATCTTCTCTGCCATAAACACCTGTAGCGAGATTACTTTCTGAGCTCTATTGGATGGCCCGCCTTTCTGAATCATCGAGACCGCTCCGTTAGAGTTGGGATCAACATAAGGCGGTGGAGCAGGTGCTGCCGCTATTCTGAGCTGATGTCGATTTTCGTCCGTAATCGCGGGAGGAGGTGGCAAGTGAATCTCACTCCCGGGTCCTTGAGGATTTACGTGCGCTGCCCGAGCATTAGCATGCCCCGCCCACCTTAACATTGCCTCGGAAATTTTGGCAATCCTTTTGCAAGTGTCCTGACTGTCTTTTCCCATTATTGTCGAGATAAAAATGCATCTGACACGGCCCGTTCATCATCTCTTCAGGGGACACAAAAGGTCTCTAGAACCTTGACCCGGTATTTTGCCTGTTATTTCGAGAGTCATCTCTATTGTCGCCTCGCTGCTCGTTGCTCCTCTGGTAATCATCTCTGTTGTTTCCTCCGGCGCTTGCTCGGAAGCCAGCCGAAATTTGTCCAGGAGCATCATAACTCGAGTACTGCCGAGGAAATCGTCGCCTACTTTGATAATTTCGGCCGCGCTCCTCCTCTGGTGACCTATGCCGTTTGTTGTGAACGGCATCTTCTCCATCTGCCCATCTGTTTGCTATCTCCATTAATGCGGATACTGTCTTTGGATTGGTCCTCCCCAAATCCTCGACAAAATCTCCTCGCCTGATTCCTGCGACAAACGCATCTATTGCTCTTTCGTCAGATATATTCTCTGCCGAGTTTTTAATGATATTCCATCTTTGGATGAATTTTCTCATTGGTTTGTCTGTCTTTTGTCGACACGCCCTCAATTCCTCTAGCGATGCAGGTTTTTTGCAGGTGGACCGGAAATTCTTGACGAATATGTCCTCGAAGCTATCCCAGCTGTCGATAGATCCTGGAGGAAGTTTCTTTATCCAAGATCGCGCGGCTCCACTCAAATGCACCTGGATGCTTTCCATAGCTGTTGCTCTGGTCCCTCCTGTGAGCTTCACCGTCTCGAGGTAATCAACTAGCCAATCTTCTGGATCTTGCAGGCCGTCGAATTTCTTGAAGTTATCAGGCAACTTAAATCCCGAAGGGACTCGAGTTTTTCGGACTCTCCTTGTGAAGCATGGCAAACCGCACATATCCTCGTCGTTTAGTTCTGGGGAATGCCGATGTTCCCTTCTACTTTGTCGTGCTCTGTCCACCCTTGCTTGTGCTGCTGTGTCTCTTGCTCCACTTGTTCCTTCAGGAGCTGCTGCTGCTGCCGCAGGTCGTGGACTATTTTGCCTTGCTGTTCCTTCGGGAGGTGTTGATGCAAACGCCGTTCCCATGGCTCCAACTCCTGCCATTGCCATGTTGTACGCGTGCCTCCCTTGGATCTCCCGGAGGTGGCCTCGGATGCAAGGATAAAGGCCTCGTGTCGCCATGTACCCAGCTTCCGGTGTCTTGGGGATGATGTTCCCTCTCGTGTCTATTGACATAAAAGACATGTCGAGGTTTTGAACCAAGTGCTCTCTTTCTCCTTCAGGTATGTTTTGCAGCCTTGATCTTGCTCTGTTCCGAGCTTCCCCGTGGCTATCTCCCGAAGTTCCAGATTGTCGACTTAACTCCGCTCTTCGCCTGCTTGATGCGGAGGCTGCCTCCTTTCTTCTGTTCAGAGCAGCTGTCTGTTTTTCCAACTCCCTTGTAGCTCGTGTGAGCCTATATTGATATGCTTGCAACTCTTCTGGCGTGGCTGTTGTGGCCATTGGTTCTGAGCCGTCCATAGCTCTTGCGGCTCTATCCCATGCTGCTTGCGGGAGTTGAACTCTATCACGAGGCTCAGGTCCGACATATTTGTTGCCTAGACCTCGTCGTAAATCGTAGGGATCGACGTATGGATTTCCCAGATCGTCGAAAGCCTCAGATGTTTCTTCCCGATCACGGCTTGGCTCTCCGATGGCATAAATCTGATGGTATTTTGTATTCAGATCTGTGCTATGTTTGGTGACACCATCATAAAGATTGGTGAAGACCTTGCCCACTGTAGTGGATTTGTCGATGAAGTTAAAGCTGTCGACACTGCTCGAGTCATCGCTTATATAGGAGTCCGCGGATGACTCGAAGGACATGTCGCTGAAGATCTTGGCGAGCTTTTCGCTTGCCCTGGTGCTGATGAAGCGTGGCGATGAAGTCTCTTCTTCGCCTGACTCGATTGACGATGTTGAGTTTGAAAAATCGGAATCGACCGCCGACAATCCCGACGAGATCGGAATTTCGAGACGATACGCTCCCTCTTTCTCGACGCGAAAGTGGAATCTTCCGAACGTCATCTCCATAGGCTCCTCCAGATACGCATATGCATCCAAACGGGAGGGCGGGTGAGGAACAAAATCGACAGGACCAGTTGCGATCTGTTTACCTCGATCCATTGCGTTGCTTGCAGTTGATGAAGTCGACGATCTTGAACGTGCCATCGAGATCAGATCCTTGACGCCTCTAATCCCCACAGACGGCGCCAATTGACAAGGGATTAACTTGTCAATGCCTACGGGTTGTAGACTAGGGTTTAGTTGGAAGTAGAGGGCAAGTAGATCTCGAAGGTTTCAGCCGAAAAGTACTCGACGATTATGAAAACTAGGGTTTGAGAGACAATTATTCGATGCTTTTTTGCCCCTCGACTCCCCTTATATAGGAGGTGGAGCCGAGGGATTCGTATTGTACAAGTTACAGAGTCCGGGAGGGTTTCCAACTCATCCCGCAAGATTACAAACATCATCTCCTAATACAACTCTAACTTTCCTTAATATCATCTTGGGCTTTCGATTCTTCTTATTCTTCGAGTCGTGGGCCTTCAGTAAACCCCGGGTACTATCTTCGGCAGACCCATTGGGGATGCCTATGTCATCCTGGAACCCCTCCTGGCGGAAGCCAGAATTCCTTTTGATCATGGCTACAAACATCCCTTTGTTCTTCCGTGGCAACACAGGGTATTTAGCTAGTACTTATATTCATGTCAGACAACAATATAGGATACTAATTAAACTGGTACACATTTTCAGTGTTTTTCCAACTCTTATCTTACACAACTATGCGAAAGAAGGAACCGAACCGATGCATTTAAGCTGTATCTGCGACGAAATCTTGTATCACAGTCCGTATAGCAATAGGAATTCTCACCGAGTGCGCACTTTGATCGGACCATGTCAAACTCCCAAATGTGTACCCACCTTGCACTCTTTGCTTCGCCGTAAACGTGAGTCTAAACGTCGCGCTTCTACTACCACCTGCAGTGAAACCGATCAAAGATGGCTCCACGGACACGGCTACCCCCTTCGGAGCTTCAACAACCGCTCGGTAAGTCGCTTCCACCGACCCGACGTTCGTGATAGTACGCCATGTTGTGACCTTGTTCTTGAGGTCTGGCACAACGATTGATGGTAGATTAAGATTGAGTTCGTAGGATTCACATCCATCTAATAATCCAATGGTGCAATTGAAGAATTTGTTGTATTCCTTCACATCCTGGTCATAAACCAAGCCAGGGTCGACGGCCCTGTCCGGGTTAATGTGGCCACCGCCAAAGTCAAAGGGGTCGGCGAGTTTCCTGGGGACCGACTCTGCTTGGATTGGCATACCAAAGCGATCGGTCACTGAGGCTGCAAAGGGTCAAATGGAACGTTTGAGCGCTAGCCATAAATTTACTAAATAACGATTTATTCAGTAGAACTTATGTATGCTCTCGGTCAGTACCTGTTGTGATAATGGCGGACTTGATCATTGCGGGCGACCAGTCAGGGTGAATTGACTTGAGCAACGCGGTGACCGCCGAGACATGCGGACACGCCATGGATGTCCCAGATTTGAACACGTAGGAATCCTGTTGGGCTGCCAAGATGCTGACACCGGGCGCAGTTATGTCGGGCTGCACAAACATATACATACAAGTTTTAGAGGCTAGATAAGGATGGCGCGAACAGGTTGTTTAATTATGGATATTGCGTTTTGAATATTTTGTATATCAAGTTGAGACATACCTTGAGTATGCCGGGGTAGATGGGGCTTGGCCCTCTCGACGAGAACGAGGCGACCCTCGGCGACAGCACCCCGTTCCCAACAACGGTTGCGGTAGGCGAAACCTTCACCACCGGACTCCTAGCATGACACAAGAAGACATACATAAATACTTTGGAGAAAGGAAAATCAAGTTCACCATGCTTCAGACAACAAGACAACTAAGCTCTCACCGTGTGTTTGCCAGATACGATAGGATTCTCTGTGCGATCTCGAAATCCACCAGTACGCAGGGCATAATGCCTTCACAAGGTTTCAGAAAGTCGAGGAGGTTGGCAGTGTGCTGTGCAAAGATGAGGCCCTTCGCGCCGGCCGTGACGGTAAGGTTGATGGCACTCGGAAGTGCTACCCATGGCGACGTGGATTTCGCACCCCTGGTGCATAGCACAGGACGATCTTGCCGGTGGCGTTGCTCGACGCCACTGACGCCGCGTCGCAGCTGCACAAACGTTTTGAATTGAATATGCTAAGTTCAGGATGCCTCGGATGTGATTAACTCCAAACTGTCTTATTTCATTTACCTCCCCGCATAAACAAGGTTCATAAAGTCTCTGCTGGTCACTGATGCATTGTACTGGACAGATTGCCCCTGCGTTTGAAAGCAAGCACACACTAAGGAGTCAATAGAAAAATTATTGAGGAAAGCTTCAAGGGCGAGCTTAAGATATTTGTTGTTCGTTTCAATGGCCTCAGCCGAGTCAAGTTATTTATCAAACTGCATGATTGATTAGCCGAGCCGAGTCAAGGTCGATCGCCCCTCTCAAAACTATCGATCGCATAAATTAATTAACAGTTGGTTGAAGATTGTTTCTACTTACCACCAGCTTTTCTTCGTTTCCGAGCGATATCAAGGTCGGAAAAGCTCGATCAATCGTGCTAGCAGCCACTGTCGTGACCCACGGAGCAGCATTCGTCACCGTCTGCGGCACAGGGCCATCGTTCCCGCCGCCGAACACAACCGAGATTCCTCTCTGCACAGCATGCAGCGTCCCGGGTATCTCATGACCGGCCCCTCCAATCGAGATCGACAGCACGTCCACGCCGTCGTGTATAGCATCGTCGATGGCCGCCAGGATCGCCGCATTAGGGCAATTCAGGCCGACCCAGCACACCTTGTAGATACCAAGCCTCGCACGTGGTGCCCCACCACGCGCCACGCCGGTGCCTAGGCCACCATAGCTCACGCCTCGCACCTCCACTCCGGCGATCGTCGATGCGACGTGCGTGCCGTGGCCGGTGATGTCCCTAGACGAGTTATAGTTTCTTTTGAGTACCTCAGCGCTGATGCCACTACCGTACCACCGTGCGCCGATGATCTTTCTGTTGCAGCTCGTGGCGTTGAACTCCTGGCCAGTCTGGCATTTCCCTTTCCACCGTGCCGGTATGGGGCCATACCCGTCGTCATCAAAGCTTCGTGATTCGGGCCATATACCTGTTGTTGTTACAGAATCATATGCAAATGCATGGGGTCAATTGTTTCTCAAGCTTTAGTTTTTCTCTTATTTAAGCTTCATACGGAATTGCAAACCTGAATCGATAACACCGACGATTACATCTTCACCGTACTTTGCTTTTTGGAGGAGGCCCGGTTGCTGTGGTGTTTGGTAGTTGTCAAGGCCAAGGAAATCCCAGCTCCGAGTTGTGTGCGGTTCATGAAAAGTGTTAGGCTTCACGGTGATCACTTCAGGGAACTCTAGATCCCGGAATGTGTTGATTAGTTTACGTCGGTCATGCAAGGAAGATATAATGATGACATCGCAGGACTGACAGAACTACTTACTTGCGAGTTCCTCGGCTTGAGATTCGGTTAGCATTGCCGCGAACCCAGAAAATCCGTGCTTGTAGCTGTAAACTATCGACTTCAAGGCTTCATCCTTGCTGTTGCGGATGAAAAAGAAAATGTTAACTATCGAGCTTCTGCTTCGTGGTACAAATAATATGTAACATGAATTATTACAGGCTAGTACCTCCCAAGAACAGACGCTAGTACGTCATGGTGCGACGCAGTGACCACGGACGGGTCATCATGCTTCTTCTCCCCCATATACACTATGTAGAGCTGAGATTTTGGTGCAAAAAAACGTCAAGAAAAGGTTAATGCAGGAACAGTACTAAGTTAAAACTTCTGAACACAGAGGAAGGAAGCATCTTACTTTGCTCGACGCATTAGCCGAAAGAGGAAGCAGCGTCGCCAGTAGCAGAGCACAGCAGAATCTTGTTCCAAAACCCATGTCTGATTTCGATCGAGAAGAGTGTTATGTTATGTCGTTTGTTTGTGTGGTATGTATATATAGCAGTCAGCGAGGAGCAATCATGGGGTGCAAACTGGGCGGCTACATGAAACAGCGTTGTTAGGTGGCACGCGCGTGCGAAAGAAAAGACTAGATCAATGTTCTGAAATTTAGAAGAAGCACCGTGCATTTTCTTTCAGAAAAGGAAAAGAAGAAGCAACTTGCTTTGATCTGGTCCATCGCAGTTGAATGCTTGATAAGTAACCTCAACCAACAAAGAGTTGTGTTCTCTGAATTTGTCTGATGTAACGAGTCGTCGTGCACACGACTGGGATGCCAGGACCTCCTTTGTAATCACGAACCATCTGAATACGCGTCGGTGGCTATGTTGCCAAGCATGACCTGAATTTAAAAAATATAGTTAGTAGCTGGTAGACTTTTGGAGTTTGGACTCGCTGAAACATTCCACGGCTAAAGATTGTTTTCATAGCATCGCTACAAAGTGTTTCAGGATAATCCTCTTCAACCCCTGCCCCAGCTGTATCTTGTTCAAATCCACAGAAGGGTCGCCGGCACAAGCGGTGGCCCTTCTCCAAGCCCGAGAACATGCGCAAGCTGAGCTTCTGGCAGCGAGACGCAAGATTGAAGAAGATGCGGCGAAGGCCAAGGAGGAGGCCGCCCGGGCTGCAGCGGCACAAGGGACTGTTTGCAGTGGTCCAGAGGCTGGTTCCAAGGGGGAGCCACCCTCAGGCTCTGGCAAATCCGTGCAGAGGGGTTCCATGGGGGAACCAACCTCGGGCTCTGGCAAAATCAAGAAGACTACTGTCACGAAGAGGAGAGTTGCTCGCGGGCCAACACCCGTTGGTCATCGGCCTGTCACCCGTCAAGCACGGGCTTTGAGCAAAGTGTCCCAATGAGGGCCCTTTTTTGGAACATTAGAGGGTTCGGCCGACGGGGGAGGCGAACCTGTTATCACCAGAATTTGACCAAGTCAGAGGTGGGCCGCGATCAAGATGGACTTGAAGAATATATATAGAAGGAATACGTGGATCGGCCTTTTATACCAAGTTGGGCTTAATTGCCTGTGTATCTGTAAAATATTAGATCGCATCTTAGTTTAAGAGATAGAATCTTACTCGTGCACGGTTTAGTGCACGCCCACATTAGAGAGTCCGCTGGACTATAAATATGTACCTAGGGTTTATGGAATAAACAACAACCAACGTTCAACCACAAACAAATCTCGGCGCATCGCCAACTCCTTCGTCTCGAGGGTTTCTACCGGTAGCATCATGCTGCCTAGATCGCATCTTGCGATCTAGGCAGCACAAGCCTGCCCCGTTGTTCATGCGTTGCTCGTGCTGAAGCCTTTTTGATGGCGAGCAACGTAGTTATCTTAGACATGTTAGGGTTAGCATTGTTCTTCATGCTGCATGCTCTCGTAGTGCAACCCTTGCATGTCTAGCCGCCCTTACGTCTATCTTAGGCGTAGGGGCGGCACCCCGCTTGATCATAGTTTAGTAGATCTGATCCGTTACGATTGCTCCTTGTTCCACAAGGATTAGTTTAATATCTGCAATAGTTAGGCCTTACAAGGGGTCGGAGGATCCAGCGGCGTGTAGGGTGGCGTTTGCTAGTCCTAGAACGGATGTTCCGGGGATCAACCTCGTGTTGGTTTTTAGGCCCTGTCTAGGATCGGCTTACGGTCACCGTGCGCGAGCGCGAGGCCCGAACCTGAGTAGGATGATCCGATTATGCGGTGAAAACCCTAAATCGTCGTAGATCTCATTAGCTTTACATTGATCAAGCAGGACCACCATATATTCGGACACCCCGTCTGAATCATGGGTGGATCGGCTCTTTGAGCCGATTCACAGTGATAACCCGAGAGCCGATCGAGGCTCGTATTTAACGTTTACGTGTGTGCCCTGCAGGAAACTAAGCGAGGCATCATCCACACCTTCCCGACCAGGTATAGGTCAGGTGGCACGCCCTTGTGATAAACATCGGTGCGTGCGACCAGGAGGCTTTGCGGGCCGTCGCTCAGAGGGACTAGGGCCAGCCGCAGCCCTAGTTGTTCCCGGCTCTACGGTGTTGCCCGTCTCTGCCCGCCAGTGGGTTTCTGACGTCAACACATTCTGGCACGCCCGGTGGGACAGCCGACGACATCCACGACATCGCCATCCACATCCGAGATGGCGGAAGACACTCCGGTCACGTACGCGGATCTGCCTGATGAGCTCAAGAAGAAACATGACGAGATCAAGGCAACCCTCGAAGCCGAACTCATCGGCTCCTTCCACCGAACCCGCACCCATGGCGTCGGTGGAAGGGTTTCACACCCGAAGGCGCGCTCGATGGAGTGGACCTATCCGCTCCGTCAGAAGAACGCACCAGGTCGCTGCGGCAGGAGATCAACTACATGGTGGCTCATTCGCTGCACCGCCACTCTGAGAGCCTAGTGAACACCTTGGAGCGTGTCGCTCTGCGCGTCGTCCAGAAATCATGAGTCACCGGTACTCCCCGTCGGGACCGGCTCGGGGACTTTCAAAGGAGAGATGCCGCTCCAGCCCCGGCCCGTTCGCATGGGTAGCACCGGAACTGCCGAACTCATCGGCATACGTCGTTTACAAGGATGGTGGTGATCCTAGGGACTACCAATTCCTACCTGAGCCGCCTAAGGAGATCCCGCACGGATACACGTGCGCATACATACCAGATTGCAACGCCTGGGCACTCTCGAACCAGGCTGCAATATCAGCGGCCTCTGGGACGGCAGGAGGAACGTCAGGAGCCGATCCTGACAAGAAATCGTGGCTGGCTAAGTACGCCACCCCGACGAAGCTCCAAAGCCCAGCTCCTGCAGTTGGCTTAGAACCGGAAAAGCAAGCATGGCTGGTGAAGTATGCCACCCCGGCGAACCTTCAGGGTTCGACACCTTCAGCCATCACAGCGGATCAGATTTGTACAATTCTGAAAGATCAGTTCGGTATGATGCCGAAAAGGAAAGCGTTCGGCTACACCAAGCCGTACCCCAACAGCTACGAACTGATCCCGCTGCCACCCAAATATCGGCTCCCGGACTTCACAAAGTTTAGTGGATCAGATGGTTCCAGCTCCATCGAGCATGTGAGCCGATATTTGGCACAGCTGGGCACGATCTCAGCATCAGACGAGTTGCGCGTGAGGTTCTTCGCACAGTCCCTCACAGGATCGGCTTTCGGGTGGTACACATCGCTACCACCGAACTCCATCCAGACTTGGAAGCAGTTGGAAGAGCAGTTCCATGAGCAATATCACTCAGAGGCTTCCGATGTTGGTTTTGCCGATCTAGCGCAAGTACGACAGAAGCGCGGGGAGACAGTGGCAGAATACGTCCAGCGCTTCAGGACCATTAGGAACCGATGCTTTTCGGCTCGTATAAGTGAAAAAGAAGCAGTCGAGTTGGCGGTGGTGGGTCTCTCATCATCAATCAAGGACGTGGCCTCCCAAGCGGACTACCCTTCGTTAGCGCACATGGTGCAGAAGCTGACAGCATATGAACAGCGCCACCCAGATGTTTACCAGGACAAATTCAAGCGGGTGGTGACTGTGGTTGATGCAGACGAAGATGAAGGTGCCATGGGAGATCAGGAGGTAGCAGTGGCTGAATGGACTCGAGCGTCAGGCCCCGTGACCTGCAAATGGGTGAAGCCACAAGGCCCTCCGAAAGGGTTCGACTTCGACGTGACCAAAACGGAGCAGATCTTTGATCTCTTACTCACGGAGAAGCATATAAAGGTACCCGAAGGCCACAAGTTCCCCACGGTGCAAGAGCTGAACGGAAGGCCATACTGCAAATGGCATAACACGTTCTCCCACACCACCAACGACTGCAGGGTATGGCGGCAGCACATCCAAGCGGCGATAGAGAACGGGCGTCTAGTGTTCAACCAGTACGCCATGAAGGTCGATACCCAGCCCTTCTCCGCCGTGAACATGGTGGAGTATGCTTGCCATGCAGGGTGCCAGCCGGGTTTCCTGTGCAATATCAACATGGTAGATCTTGGACACCACGCTGGCAAGGATGGAGATGAGGGCAGCTGCTCTCATAGCAAAGATTCAGAGGAAGCCGCTCCACGCGATCGGCTCCGCCAAGACGGCAAGCGCTACGTCACAGAGGGAGAAGTGAAGAACATAAGATATCAGCGACCCCTCTCTGATCACCTCCTCAACAAGTATGTGAGTCAGTACGACCAACGCCGACGGTCCAGCGACGGTGATGAAAGAGTTCGTCTGGCCAGAGAAGCCAGAAGACATCGTCGGCAGAATCGCGATGAGGAGGAGCATGAGCGTTGTGCCCAGGGAAAGGCAAGGGAGCAAGACGACGAGGACAGGCACTGGGATTGTCCTTTCTTCAGGCACTGCTGGGATTCAGGAATGAGCCGATTGCCAACAATCGGCAATTGCCCAGAATGCAACCGAAAGAAGGAGGCAGCCAACGTGTCCGTGTTCGAGCGCTTAGGACCTCTCCCGCCACAGAGCAAACGAGCTGAGTCGCCTCGGTTGGAAGATCTCGAAGATTCAGAAGACGAGGGAGAAGAAGAAGACAGGTACCACCGGCCACGGTGGTGCCCTGACGGACTCAGCCGTTCCCAGAAACGCAGGGTTCAACGATTGCGCGGCCTGGAAGAAGCCGAGAGGTTGTACTTGCATACATTGAGGAAAGCAAGGCCTGATCTGGCTGCGAAGGTTCAGCGAACCCTGGATGAAGAGGGTCGTCCACGGAAAATGGAGTGGCGCCCCAAGCAAAGGAAAGCCGATGATGAAACATCGGCTGGCACAAACATGGTGCTCGTTCTTCCGACGAAGCTTAGCGCTCCACGATCACACGATGCATTCAAGGTGGGCGACAGCAAGCGTGCCAACATGATAAAGTCAGAGATTGGGCTGGTCTTATCGACCGGCCTGAACGAGTAACAAGAGCATGTCAATGAGCAAACATGGCGAGGCTGATCCTTGTGATCGGCCCCAAAAATTCATGAAGGAACATTACAAAACCTTCACCGAGCAATCAACGTGGAGGCCGATTCCAGCAATCGGCCAAAAAATTATCCTCACCCACCGTTCTGCCTGGGTTCAACATGTTATCCAACAGAGCCGATACCATCAATTCTCTTGACAGAATCGGCTCGGGGGGCACCCAGGAGGATAAAATACGAGGATATGCAACGGGTATTAGAGTATGGGGGCCGAGGCACCAGTCGGCCAAAAAATCTGAAAATTCGAAAATTTTCAAGCACAGCCGATGCAGCAGACATCGACTTAAGGATGTGAAAGCCGATGCGTGGCCATCGACTCGAGGAATAAGAGCTCGGATCTTCTCTTCAGTAGCAAGGCCAAGAGCAGATCAGGTCAAGAATGGAGCACATCAAGGAGTCGATCTAACTGGCAAGGCGCAGGAAGAACGGAAGAAACTCGGGGGGCAGCTCACCTGGAAGGTTCTCTGCTTGGGGCTACGTCATGAGTTAAGGCTAATGTCGGCACATGTGGCTGGTTCGCCTTCGCTAAGGCTCGGGGGGCAGCTCGCCCTAAAGATCATTGCTCTAGGGAGCCGATTTGGTTGGAATCGGCTAGCCTTGCGACACAACTGGTTTGGAGGGCGGTGTTCTGTTGCAGAGTCATCCGTTTGAGCATCCAAGACGGTTCCAGGGCTCTTTTAAAGTCGCTTGCTCAAAGATCAAGTCGCCAGCTTACCAAGATCGGCTGTGTCATTGCCATCGGCTCATCGAGAAACGGTTCAAAAGGAATCGACAATGCCAAATTGGGGAAATTTCTTCATTAATAAACAGGATTTCTTACAAAGGGAGAACCGATTACTCAAAGAAGGAAGGACAAAAGAAGGGTCTATGGACCAATCTACTACTGCTAGGCCTATACTAGTCGATCCTAATCTACGGGCCATCACTGCCCTCGTCGTCATCCTCGGAACTCTCATCGGCACTGCTGCCGATGGGCTCCTCGTCGCTACTCCCGTAGCCCTCTACGGGGGCTTCATCCCCGTCTTCGTCATCGCTGCTGTCGTCGTCCCACCACATGCGGAGGCGCTTCGCCGGCGGGTAGCCTTCGAGGGAGTCGTCGTCGTCGTCGTCGCCGTCGTCTTCTTCTCCCTCTTCTTCAGAGGTGGGGCAGCCGTCCCAGGAGAACTGGTCGTCCTCGCTTTTTGGCTCCAGTTCCCCATCGGCGAGGAACTGAAGATCTTCATCCCCGCTGGTCAAGGACTTGTCGTCCTCGGACCAAATGGAGGAGGCATGGCTCTCCTCGTCCCGGTCTTCCGGGGCACGAATTTCCGGCGGCGTCTCGCGGGAGGAGTCGGACCCGTAGGAGAACCTCGGAGGAAGAGGAAGAAGACATGGCGGCACAGGGGGTTTTTGGTGCTAATGCGAGGAGGACGAAGGAGACGCAAGCCGTGTAGAACGGTTAAGTAAAGGGGATATGAGAAAGATTCAATGCCACAGCAGTTTCCGAGGAGATGTTGCCCAACAGGAAAATTTTACGGCCACATGGAGAAGTGGAAGGGGCAAGGCGTAATGATGGGAGATTCTGCGGCAGTTCTGCTCTGCCATGACATGACCCGACGAAAGAAAGCGTAATGATTTTGGAAATGTCATTTCCAAAACCAGGGGGGCATGTGTTATCACCAGAATTTGACCAAGTCGGAGGTGGGCCGCGATCAAGATGGACTTGAAGAATATATATAGAAGGAATACGTGGATCGGCCTTTTATACCAAGTTGGGCTTAATTGTCTGTGTATCTGTAAAATATTAGATCGCATCTTAGTTTAAGAGATAGAATCTTACTCGTGCACGGTTTAGTGCACGCCCACATTAGAGAGTCCGCTGGACTATAAATATGTACCTAGGGTTTATGGAATAAACAACAACCAACGTTCAACCACAAACAAATCTCGGCGCATCGCCAACTCCTTCGTCTCGAGGGTTTCTACCGGTAAGCATCATGCTGCCTAGATCGCATCTTGCGATCTAGGCAGCACAAGCCTGCCCCGTTGTTCATGCGTTGCTCGTGCTGAAGCCTTTTTGATGGCGAGCAACGTAGTTATCTTAGACATGTTAGGGTTAGCATTGTTCTTCATGCTGCATGCTCTCGTAGTGCAACCCTTGCATGTCTAGCCGCCCTTACGTCTATCTTAGGCGTAGGGGCGGCACCCCGCTTGATCATAGTTTAGTAGATCTGATCCGCTACGATTGCTCCTTGTTCCACAAGGATTAGTTTAATATCTGCAATAGTTAGGCCTTACAAGGGGTCGGAGGATCCAGCGGCGTGTAGGGTGGCGTTTGCTAGTCCTAGAACGGATGTTCCGGGGATCAACCTCGTGTTGGTTTTTAGGCCCTGTCTAGGATCGGCTTACGGTCACCGTGCGCGAGCGCGAGGCCCGAACCTGAGTAGGATGATCCGATTATGCGGTGAAAACCCTAAATCGTCGTAGATCTCATTAGCTTTACATTGATCAAGCGGGACCACCATATATTCGGACACCCCGTCCGAATCATGGGTGGATCGGCTCTTTGAGCCGATTCACGGGATAACTCGAGAGCCGATCGAGGCTCGTATTTAACGTTTACGTGTGTGCCTCGCAGGAAACTAAGCGAGGCATCATCCACACCTTCCTGACCGGGTATAGGTCAGGTGGCACGCCCTTGTGATAAACATCGGTGCGTGCGACCAGGAGGCTTTGCGGGCCGTCGCTCAGAGGGACTAGGGCCAGCCGCAGCCCTAGTTGTTCCCGGCTCTACGGTGTTGCCCGTCTCTGCCCGCCAGTGGGTTTCTGACGTCAACAGAACCCTGCTGAAAGAATACCTCAGGCTACATCGCATCGACCTGGTCCTCTTGCAAGAAACCATCAAACAAGACTTCACGGACGCGGAGCTCGCAAGCCTGGAGGTGGGCGATAAATTCTTCTGGTCTTGGCTCTCGGCTAACGGTCAATCGGGTGACATGTTGCTGGGAGTCAGGACAGCCTATTCGAGGTGGGAAGAATGGACAGGGGTCAATTCTTCCTTAGTCTTTCTGTTCTCCATCGAGTCTCCAACAGAAAACTGGAGGTTATTGGTATCTATGGCCCTGAGGATGACGCTCGTTCCAGAGGGTTCCTGGACGAGATTACGGACAAGATAACTACACGTACCCTTCCGATCCTCATGGGGGGCGATTTTAACTTAATCAGGGCTGCTGAAGATAAGAACAACTCTAATCTTAACTGGCCGCTGATCGATCTTTTCAACAACAGCATTGCCTCTTGGGCTCTTAGGGAAATTCCGCACACGGGAGCACGGTTTACTTGGTCCAATCACCAGCTCAACCCGGTCCGTTCCGCCCATGACCGTGTGTTTGTGTCTCGCCTCTTTTGAAGCCATTTTCCCGCTGTGTTCGTCTGTCGGCTGAGACCAGTCCGTGGTCCGATCATACGCCGCTTGTTTTTGACACTCGGAGAGGGCTTTCCTGTGCGTACCAACAGATTCTTCTTCGAGACCAGCTGGTTCGAGCGCCATGATTTTGTCCCGTTGGTTCAGCAAACCTGAGAGAGATTGTTGACCAAGGTGGGTGGCCAGGACATTATCGGTCGGTGGACCTTCATGTCTTCGAGGGTTAAGACAATTCTTGAGGGGCTGGAACCAGAACCTTGGCAGGGATACCAAGGCTGCAAAATCCGCTTTGCTGACCCAGATCGCCCAACTTGACGTGCTGGCAGACGCTACCGGCCTCGGCGAGGATGCTTGGAACTCAAGATATCACCTGGAGGAGCAGCTACTCCATATCTACAGAATGGAGGAGGAACATTGGCGGCAGCGCGGCAGTGTCAGGTGGGCTTTGCAGGGCGATGCGAACACGACATACTTTCACGCTGTAGCCAATGGAAGAAGAAGGAAATGCAATATCTCTAAGCTCAGCACTGACAACGGAACAATCACGGATCCAAAATTGATTCAACAACACGTTTACGAGTTCTATAGGAACCTGCTTGGTTCGTCAGCCCCAAGGGTTTGTGGGTTGGCGCCCTCCTCCTGGGGAGAGGAGGCTCGTGTTTCAGAGGAGGAAAACGTGGGTCTGGCGTGCACCTTCTCTGAGTCTAAACTCGAGGCCATAGTCAAAGTGTCGTCGTGGTGAACAGACAGATGCCATAGGATGGCTTAAGTTGGGTCGAATGTGCGCTAGAGGATTCGGGGGAGGGTTTTGGTAACACAAGGATGGATTTCGGGTAGAATGTCGGTATCTTTATTGATGAACTTGGCTTTGGCCAGAGGTTGAAGAAGAACAGTACAAGCCCTTTTTTCTAGGTGCTACCTACTAACTGATCAACCGTCCCCCGCAGGGGTGTGCCCCCTCTCCTTATATAGGGGAGAGGGTGGCTTACAAGGGAAGGGACCCTAACAACATCTTTGACTAGACAAACTACTTTACAAAGCCTCTTTGGCCTCAGATGACACTGGTATGTCTTTAATCAGGGGTTGATGACGTCCTCTGGTAGCTTTTATGTCATCTTCTGCTTTGGCGCCAGGGCTTCGTTTAAAGCTGATTTGCTTCGCTCATCTTTGTCCTCTAGCTCCCGAGGGAATCTTTGACCGGAGTGCCGACGAGGCTACGGTGACCCTCAGTTCCGGTATACCGGTATCTTATACCGGTATCTTCTGACTTAACCGCATAGCCTCCTTGGACTAGCTCTCCGGCATACCCCTCTAGGGATACCGGTTTGTACCATCTTTTGTTAATCGAGCTTTAAGATTCCAGATCACCCTGTGACCCGGTTTAACATTGCCCAAACATGGCGAACTTGCTATAGTCTTGGCCTACCGGGGGGCCATCCCCCCAACATTAGTCCCCGAAGCTGGTATAGCTTGGCGGAATCTTTCCGACAAGCCATGCCAGGTTCCTCCTCAAAACGTACCGGATTAGTCCTTCCGGTTTCCATTTGAATATATCCGGCATCTTGCCGAACTTACCCCTCCAAGCTATCTTCGCTGAACGTCTCCGGCTTCTTTTGCTGGCTTCTTTGTCTTTAAAGCTCACCTCGATGAAATCGAGTATATCCCTTGTGCTTGTCAGAGACATGCGCACTGTGCCTGGCGAGCCAGTGTCAGGCGTCACGTCCTTCGGCTTCTGTGCGCAATTAATGCACCACTTGCGATCCTTGTGGTCCTGCCTGTGGCCTCCTCCTGTGGCGCGTGTATCGCTGTACCACGTGGCGGCCCACGAAGTGAAACGTCATGGGCCCGGCGGTTTCTGGCCCACGAGTCTCCTCCCTACTTAAGGGTGCAGCGGTTCCTCGTCGCCCCCCACGCTCCTCACTTCCTCTTCCATTGCTCTCTGCGCACTCCGCCGCTCGAGCTCCTGCGCCCAGAGCATCTCCTCGCCGCCGTCGAGCCCAAGCTCTCCGGCGACCCCTCGCGAGAAAGCGCTGCAGAGCTTGCCCGCCTTTCTTTGCCAAGATCGACTGAGGCATTCTTCTTCGCCGCCTCGGAGAAGCACCACGGCATCCTCCTCCTCTTCTCCGTTCGCCACCGTCGACCGCCTCCTCTCCGAACTCCGGCAGCTCGTTGGCTCCGTCGAACCTCGAGGTCTCTGTCGCCCTCGGGTAAGCTTTACAGATCTTGCATTCCTCTGTTCTTGCTCTTCGTGACTGGCGCGGTAGTGTATTTATTCCTCTTTTCTTTTCGTTTTTCTCTCTTTCGTAGATCTTCGGGAAGGAGTAGTTCGGGGGAAATCTGTTTTTAATCAATCTTCACACTTAGCCAAAAAATGTCCTCCGAAGAAACCGGTGAGGTCTCTTCTGGTGGAACCCATCTTAGCAATTCCCCTGAGATCTCCTTGGGGGAAGAACCATCCGGATCTTCGGAATCCTATGGGCTTGACGCAGATCTAGCCCAGATGGATGCCACCTCCTCCGCCCGGAAGCTGATACCGGAAGAGGCCAGGAGGCTAGCAGCTCCGGCCAAGGTTCCGGCGTGAACCTGGCCGCGTACACGCGCGGAGTCTGGAAGGGCTCTGACGTTAAGCAGGCCGAAATCGACTGGCTGTACCGCTCCCGGAGGATTCCGGCTCAGGTGGCCTGCCGGATTCCAGGCAACGAGCTGGAGCCGGTGCCTGTGGAGGGAGAGGTAGTGGTCTTTGCCGCTCATTTTGAGCGCGGCTTTGGCCTACCGGCATCGGATTTTTTCCACCGGTTCCTAGATTTCTCTGAGCTCCAACCTCATCACCTCCCTGGCAACGCCATCTTCTACCTTTCTTGCTACGTTTCCTTCATGGAGGCCTATGTTGGCCTCCTCCCCACCATCGAAGATTTTTCCCGTTTCTTCACCCTCCGGATCAACTCGATCCAAGACAAGAGCCTCCCCAAGCCCAAGCCTCCGGTTCAATGCGGCGCTTGCATTCTTACCGCGCGCCAGGGGAGCCCCTTCTACAAATTCTCCGGTTTGGAGTCATGCCGGGCATGGCAAGAAACCTTTTTATGTCAAGAATACCGGCGCCACCGATCTCATCAATCTCCCGGCTTATCTTCCCGGAGCGCCTTCGCGGGCCAACTGGAGGCATAATACGGGGAACACGCATGTCGAAACTAACCGGATTGTCCAGTTCATGGAGAAGCTTAACAAAGACACTGACATCTTCTCCGACGATATTATTCATGCTTTCATCTCGCGCCGGGTTCTCCCTCTTCAACGCCGGGTTCACAAGATAGGCCAGATGAGCGGCCGCCGGGATCCAACTAGGATCACCAGCTTTGGATTGAGCAAATCTGATGTGGTTCTTAAAGCCAAACAGATTTGCCAAACCGACATGCCGGCGGATTGGTCCTGGGGCCTTCGTCCCCTCAGCTTCAATAATCCTCCTTCTGATGCAGTAAGGGCTTGGGGAACCGGGTTGATGTTTCCGGTAAACATTTGATGTGTAACTAACTTGCTTTTTTCTGTTCTTCCAGGCCCTCGAGCGCTTTCCTCGCATTGCTGCGGAGGTATGAGAACCTTGCCGCAAGCGCCCGTTAGACAAGGAGGATCCGGACCCGTACGTCTCCAGGAGTTCCAAGATGGGCCGGACTCACACCTCGCGCCCCGGTAACTCTTCTGCCTCAAACGTGGACAATGCTTCCGATAGTGACGATGATCTTGTCGTCCTCGAGGTATTTCATCCGCTTTCTTTGACTTATAACTTTTCTTGGTGAAACTAGATGCAGCTGACCGGAACCCTCAGGTCCAGGAGCACGTCACCCCCCTCTCCGCTGCAGTGGGGCCTGAATGGATGAACAAGGCTCAGGCCCAGGCCGGGGCCTCACGAACCCGGAAGGCTCCGGAACCGACAGCTGAGGGTGGTTCCAGCGGCACCCCTCCAGCTAAGCGGGTGAAGAAGTCCGCCCTTAGGCCGGAGGCCTCCGAAGACGCCGAGAGAGCTTCTCCCCCTCCTCCTCAGAGTCCGGTACCTTCGAGTGCTGGCAAATCTCCATCCTCCCTCCGGGGAGGAACCACAAGTTCGGGGCGCACGGCCCCCAAATCGCCTCATCACCGCGCGGAGGAGAAACTTACCTCTCCTCCAGAACAACAAGACACCGGCGCCAGCAACATGGGCGCCGGTTCAGAATATGCCGGGCGGTAGGAACCTTTGGTTCCGCCTGTCCAAGACAAGAAGAAGAAGAAGAAGAAGAAGAAGGCTACCGCCTCCCCCTCCAAAGCTGCCGCAGCTACGCCTCCGCCTGCTGGCCGCGAAACGACACCGACACCGGCGGCCGCCAGCGAAACTCCTGCCGCGCTGCACAAGAACCCGCCAGCGACGGTGACTGCGGAGCAGCTAACCGCTGTGGTCAAAGCCGCAACCGCGCCCGCGTCCAGCTCCCAGGCGCAACCTCAGGCCCAGAGCCTGGTCCTCCATACCGGCTGCGCCGCCGTGGTTGCCGGTGAGAAGGCCTCAGCCCAACTCGGGCGGGTCGTGGAGCTGTCGCGCGACGGCACCTCCCTGGGCGCACTCCAGCGGCTAGTGGAGCGCTGGAATCTTGCGGACCTTTCCAACGCCACCCTTGGTGTTGGGAAGGATGGCAAGCCGAAGGTCGACCCGCGCGGCCAGCGGTCAACGGTGCAGCACTCAGCCGGCTCAAAGCCGCAGTGAAGGAGTTCTACAACGCCTGGCACGATGCCAGCGGCAACGTGGTTGTAAGATTTCTTTCCGGATTTCTCATTTTTCCTCTATACCGGAGTCTTTCCCTTTGAAAACCCATAGGTATATCCTCAGTCCCCGAGTTTCGGGTTGAGTGCGCAGCACTTAGCGCAAAACTTCCTTAGAAAACTTGCAAACTCTCCTCGAGCAACCGGCATAGCCAGTCCCCGAGTTTTGGGTTAAGCACGAAGTGCTTAGCGCGAAACTGCAAAAAACCGGCATAGCTAGTCCCCAAGTTTCGGGTTAAGCACTAAGTACTTAGCGCGAAACTGCAAAAAACTGGCATAGCTAGTCTCGAGTTTTGGGTTAAGCATGAAGTACTTAGCGCGAAACTGCAAAAAACCGGCATAGCTCACACTATTTTTCCCTCTACAGAGCGTGCTGGACAACCGCAAGCAGATCTTCGAGGAGCTGTTGTGGGAGCACCAGGGCCTCAGCCAGGCATTTTCCTCCCTCACACTTGAGCACAGCCAGTGCCAAGGTTTGCCTGAACCCCCGGCTTCTTTTGTACCAGTACTTGCTTTTGCCAAGTTCTTACCAAACAACTCTTTTTGTGTAGCATCGCTGCCGGAAGCCCCTGCCAAGGACCTTGCCGCCCAGTCGCTGCGCTTAAAGGTAAACCGCGCTGACCGGTTTGTTTTTCTCTTACAAACTTTTTTTTACTAAGTCAATGTTTTCCGGATTACTGCTGCCCAGGACGACCTTGCCGCCAAGCACAAGCGCGAGCTCCAGGCCCAGCGGGAGAAAACCGCCAAGCTGAAGGATCAATTGATCCAAGCTAGGTCTGAGCATGCCAGGGCCGTGAAGGAGGCCATCAGCGCCGGCAATGCCCAGGTTGAGGAGGGCCGGAAGCAACTTGCTGATACTGAAGGGCAACTTCGCCGCAAGCTGGAGGAGGCACAGAAGCAGCTGCAGGATGAGAAGGAGCACCTTGCATCCGTTCAGGCTTACCTGAGCGGTATCGAGGAAATGGTGAAGGATACCGACCGCAAGGTTGTCAGTAAGTTGCTGTTTCTCTTTCTTATAAGCTTTAAAGTTTCCACCGACTTGTTCTTACCGGTTCGCCCTTATCCTTATCTTTTTAAACTTTTGCCCAGGGCTCTTCCCGGACTCGCAGGTCCGCGCCAAAGCTGTTGTTAACAAGCAGCAGGTCGAGGACGTGGTGGACCGCGATCTCCCCTGGACCACCAAGGACTATCTTACCGCGTTGTTTTGCCGGATCACTCATATGCGCGCGGTGCATCGGACCCTTGGCTTGCTGCCTGGTGCCGCCACCACTGTCTTCAAGTGCCTTTGGCCGGGCGAGGTTGTTCCGGAGAGCATTGACCTTATTACTGAACGCCTCCTCCACGAAACGAGCCGGCGGTTAAGCGAATGGCGTCACTCTGGTGCCCGCGCTAGAGCGGATGCTGCGCTTCGCTTCGCGTGTTCCTGGTACGAGGGCCTGGACTTGGATGCACTACACAGCATGCACGGCCAAGCTCCGATGGACACCGTTCCGGAGCTAACCGCCAAGCGCCGCGATCGCGCCTACCGGATTGCCCAATACGCCTCCACCAGCACTTTTATCCCTCCTCCTGCCGACATCTTTGAAGAATTTTTTGATGCAGAGGAGGAAGAAGAAGAAGCCGGAGAGGGCGATGCTGAAGGCGAGGCCGAGCATCAAGAACCAGCTCCCGGTGGTCCAGAACCAGCTCCTGCCGCTCCGGAACCTGCTGCGCAAGCCCCCATCAACCCGCAGTAAGCCTGGGAGGACTTCGCTCCTCTTTTATCTGATCATGTTCCTGTGGTGTCTCACAAAACAATGCCAGTTAAATTTGCCCCCGGTATGCCGGGGTGGATGATGTAACACAATACTCTAAGTCCTTTTGGATGTGCTACCTTATTTAACCGGTAGGCCGGTAAACTTATATATTAAGCCGGTAGTTTATTATGTTATATCGGTATGCAACTTTGTCAGTTTGCTCTTATTGTTTGCTTTGATCTTGCACAGTGAAGATTCCGAAATTGTTTCCGCATCCAATCTGATGCACACTTGGTTCTTTTGCTTTGGCTCTGCCTACCTGATACGTCTCCGACGTATCGATAATTTCTTATGTTCCATGCCACATTATTGATGATATCTACATGTTTTATGCATACTTTATGTCATATTTATGCATTTTCCGGCACTAACCTATTAACGAGATGCCGAAGAGCCGGTTGTTGTTTTCTCGCTGTTTTTGGTTTCAGAAATCCTAGTAAGGAAATATTCTCGGAATTGGACGAAATCAACGCCCAGGGGCCTATTTTTCCACGAAGCTTCCAGAAGACCGGAGGACTTACGAAGTGGGGCCACGAGGTGGCGACACAACAGGGCGGCGCGGCCTGGGCCTTGGCCGCGCGGCCCTGGTGTGTGGGCCCCTCGTGACGCCCCTTTACCTGCCCTTCCGCCTACATATAGTCTTCGTCGCGAAACCCCCAGTACCGAGAGCCACGATACGGAAAACCTTCCAGAGACGCCGCCGCCGCCAATCCCATCTCGGGGGATTCAGGAGATCGCCTCCGGCACCCTGCCGGAGAGGGGAATCATCTCCCGGAGGACTCTTCACCGCCATGGTCGCCTCCGGAGTGATAAGTGAGTAGTTCACCCCTGGACTATGGGTCCATAGCAGTAGCTAGATGGTCGTCTTCTCCTCATGTGCTTCATTGTCGGATCTTGTGAGTTGCCTAACATGATCAAGATCATCTATCTGTAATGCTATATGTTGTGTTTGTTGGGATCCGATGGATAGAGAATACTATGTTATGTTGATTATCAATCTATTACCTATGTGTTGTTTATGATCTTGCATGCTCTCCGTTATTAGTAGAGGCTCGGCCAAGTTTCTACTCTTAACTCCAAGAGGGAGTATTTATGCTCGATAGTGGGTTCATGCCTCCATTAAATCTGGGACGAGTGACGGAAAGTTCTAAGGTTGTGGATGTCTCTGTTGCCACTAGGGATAAAACATTGATGCTATGTCCGAGGATGTAGTTATTGATTACATTACGCACCATACTTAATGCGATTGTTTGTTGTTTGCAACTTAATACTGGAAGGGGTTCGGATGATAACCTGAAGGTGGACTTTTTAGGCATAGATGCATGCTGGATAGCGGTCTATGTACTTTGTTGTAATGCCCAATTAAATCTCACTATACTCATCATATCATGTATGTGCATGGTCATGCCCTCTCTATTTGTCAATTGCCCAACTGTAATTTGTTCACCCAACATGCTATTTATCTTATGGGAGAGACACCTCTAGTGAGCTGTGGACCCCGGTCCATTCTTTTACATCGAATAATCTACTCGCAATACTTGTTCTACTTGTTTTCTGCAAACAATCATCATCCACACTATACATCTAATCCTTTGTTACAGACAAGCCGGTGAGATTGACAACCTCACCTGTTTCGTTGGGGCAAAGTACTTTGGTTGTGTTGTGCGGGTTTCACGTTGGCGCCGGAATCCCCGGTGTTGCGCCGCACTACATCCCGCCGCCATCAACCTTCGACGTGCTTCTTGACTCCTACTGGTTCGATAAACCTTGGTTTCTTGCGAGGGAAACTTGCTGCTGTACGCATCACACCTTCCACTTGGGGTTCCCAACGGGCGTGTGCTTTACGCGTCATCAAGCTAAATTTCTGGCGCCGTTGCCGGGGAGATCGAGACACGCTGCAAGGGGAGTCTCCACAATCCAATCTCTTTACTTTGTTTTTGTCTTGCTTTATTTTATTCACTTTCTTGTTTGCTGCATTATATCAAAACACAAAAAAATTAGTTGCTAGCTTTACTTTATTTACTGTCTTGCACTCTATATATCAAAAACACAAAAAAAAATTTAGTTACTTGCATTCGCTTTACTTATTTCAACATGTTTCCTTTTAATTTTACTGTAAAAGATATACTGTGGGACAAGGGTCTATAATTGGAAGAGATAATATAGAAGAATTTTTCACCCATGTTAGTATGCATGAAGATCTTAAAGATATACCCCTTGCAAAAGCTGTCCCTACTTATGAAGATGCCTCTGTTTGTTTGGTACGCATGATGGAAGCTAGATTTATTAGTCTCAACCCCATGATGCAACACATGTTTCTTACACTTTCTGATATGGAGCGGGGAAAGAAGAGAGATTTTGTTCTAAAAGTCTTAGTGCGAGAATTTGCGGATATAGCTAAAGAAGCTAGAAAAGTTTTTAGGAAGCATGAGAGGCTTGGTACGATCACCGATTTTAAAAGAACACTTGAAAAAATGGATATGGATAGAATTAAGTACACTAATAGTGTTAATGATGGTGGGGAGATTAAAGCACCAATACCATGTAAACTCCTAGCGATGCATGAAGCTCTAGATGATAATTATGCTTGGCTTGTTCCTGAAAATTTGTTTGATGAGAGTAGCAAGCGCAAGACTAATGAAAAGGGAGCCTCTGAAACTTATGTATCCGAAATACTATGCATGGTTTAGAAAACTCCAAACCCCGCTGTCGATGCATCATCTCTTAATAATACTTGATATACACTTTCTGCGCCTAGCTGAAAGGCGTTAAAGAAAAGCGCTTATGGGAGACAACCCATATTTTACTATAGTACTTTTATTTTATATTTGAGTATTGGAAGTTGTTTACTACTGTAGCAACCTCTCCTTATCTTAGTTTTGTGCATTGTTGTGCCAAGTAAAGTCGTTGATAGTAAGGTTCATACTAGATTTGGATTACTGCGCGGAAACAGATTTCTTTCTCTGTCACGAATTTCGACCTGCCTCTCTGTACGTAGCTCAGAAAAATATGCCAATTTACGTGCGTGATCCTCAAATATGTACGCAACTTTCATTCAATTTGAGCATTTTCATTTGAGCAAGTCTGGTGCCTCAATAAAATCCGTCTTTACGGACTGTTCTGTTTTGACAGATTCTGCCTTTTATTTCGCATTGCCTCTTTTGCTATGATGGATGAATTTCTTTGTACCATTAATGTCCAGTAGCTTTGTGCAATGTCCAGAAGTGTTAAGAATGATTATGTCACCTCTGAACATGTGAATTTTTATTATGCACTAACCCTCTAATGAGTTGTTTCGAGTTTGGTGTGGAGGAAGTTTTCAAGGATCAAGAGAGGAGGATGATACAATATGATCAAGGAGTGTGAAAGCTCTAAGCTTGGGGATGCCCCGGTGGTTCACCCTGCATATTTTAAGAAGACTCAAGCGTCTAAGCTTGGGGATGCCCAAGGCATCCCCTTCTTCATCGACAACATTATCAGGTTCCTCCCCTGAAACTATATTGTTATTCCATCACATCTTATGTGCTTTGCTTGGAGCGTCGGTTTGTTTTTTTTTTTGTTTTTGTTTGAATAAAATGGATCCTAGCATTCATTGTGTGGGAGAGAGACACGCTCCGCTGTTACATATGGACAAATATGTCCTTAGGCTTTACTCATAGTATTCATGGCGAAGGTTGAATCTTCTTCGTTAAATTGTTATATGGTTGGAATCGGGAAATGCTACATGTAGTAATTCTAAAATGTCTTGAATAATTTGATACTTGGCAATTGTTGTGCTCTTGCATCATATACTTTGCACCCATTAATGAAGAAATACAAAGAGCTTGCTAAAATTTGGTTTGCATAATTGGTCTCTCTAAAGTCTAAATAATTTCTAGTATTGAGTTTGAACAACAAGGAAGACGGTGTAGAGTCTTATAATGTTTACAATATGTCTTTTATGTGAGTTTTGCTGCACCGGTTCATCCTTGTGTTTGTTTCAAATAACTTTGCTAGCCTAAACCTTGTATCGAGAGGGAATACTTCTCATGCATCCAAAATCCTTGAGCCAACCACTATGCCATTTGTGTCCACCATACCTACCTACTACATGGTATTTCTCCGCCATTCCAAAGTAAATTGCTTGAGTGCTACCTTTAAAATTTCCATTCTTTACCTTTGCAATATATAGCTCATGGGACAAATAGCTTAAAAACTATTGTGGTATTGAATATGTACTTATGCACTTTATCTCTTATTAAGTTGCTTGTTGTGCGATAACCATGTTCCTGGGGACGCCATCAACTACTCTTTGTTGAATATCATGTGAGTTGCTATGCATGTTCGTCTTGTCTGAAGTAAGGGAGATTTACCACTCATTTAATGGTTAGAGCATGCATAATGTTAAAGAAGAACATTGGGACGCTAACTAAAGCCATGAATCATGGTGGAAGTTTCAGTTTTGGACATATATCCTCAATCTCATATGAGAACATTAATTGTTGCTACATTCTTATGCATTAAAGAGGAGTCCATTATCTGTTGTCTATGTTGTCCCGGTATGGATGTCTAAGTTGAGAATAATCAAAGCGAGAAATCCAATGCGAACTTTCTCCTTAGACCTTTGTACAGGCGGCATAGAGGTACCCCTTTGTGACACTTGGTTAAAACATGTGTATTGCGATGATAATCCCGGTAATCCGACCTAATTAGGACAAGGTGCAGGCACTATTAGTATACTATGCATGAGGCTTGCAACTTGTAAGATATAATTTACATGATACATATGCTTTATTACTACCGTTGACAAAATTGTTTCTTGTTTTCAAAACCAAAGCTCTAGCACAAATATAGCAATCAATGCTTCCCTCTGCGAAGGGCCCTTCTTTTACTTTTATGTTGAGTCAGTTCACCTATCTCTCTCCACCTCAAGAAGCAAACACTTGTGTGAACTGTGCATTGATTCCTACATACTTGCATATTGCACTTGTTATATTACTTTACATTGACAATATCCATGAGATATACATGTTACAAGTTGAAAGCAACCGCTGAAACTTAATCTTCCTTTGTGTTGCTTCAATACCTTTACTTTGATTTATTGCTTTATGAGTTAACTCTTATGCAAGACTTATTGATGCTTGTCTTGAAAGTACTATTCATGAAAAGTCTTTGCTTTATGATTCATTTGTTTACTCATGTCATTACCATTGTTTTGATCGCTGCATTCATTACATATGCTTACAATAGTATGATCAAGGTTATGATGGCATGTCACTCCATAAATTATCTTTGTTATCGTTTACCTGCTCGGGACGAGCAGGAACTAAGCTTGGGGATGCTGATACGTCTCCGACGTATATATAATTTCTTATGTTCCATGCCACATTATTGATGATATCTACATGTTTTATGCATACTTTATGTCATATTTATGCATTTTCCGGCACTAACCTATTAACAAGATGCCGAAGAGCCAGTTGTTGTTTTCTGCTGTTTTTGGTTTCAGAAATCCTAGTAAGGAAATATTCTCGGAATTGGACGAAATCAACGCCCAGGGGCCTATTTTTCCACGAAGCTTCCAGAAGATCGGAGGACTTACGAAGTGGGGCCACGAGGTGGCGACACAACAGGGCGGCGCGGCCTGGGCCTTGGCCGCGCGGCCCTGGTGTGTGGGCCCCTCGTGACGCCCCTTTACCTGCCCTTCCGCCTACATATAGTCTTCGTCGCGAAACCCCCGATGCCGAGAGCCACGATACGGAAAACCTTCCGGAGACGCCGCCGCCGCCAATCCCATCTCGGGGGATTCGGGAGATCGCCTCCGGCACCTGCCGGAGAGGGGAATCATCTCCCGGAGGACTCTTCACCGCCATGGTCGCCTCCGGAGTGATGAGTGAGTAGTTCACCCCTGGACTATGGGTCCGTAGCGGTAGCTAGATGGTCGTCTTCTCCTCATGTGCTTCATTGTCGGATCTTGTGAGCTGCCTAACATGATCAAGATCATCTATCCGTAATGCTATATGTTGTGTTTGTTGGGATCCGATGGATAGAGAATACTATGTTATGTTGATTATCAATCTATTACCTATGTGTTGTTTATGATCTTGCATGCTCTCCGTTATTAGTTGAGGCTGCGGCCAAGTTTTTACTCTTAACTCCAAGAGGGAGTATTTATGCTCGATAGTGGGTTCATGCCTCCATTAAATGCGGGACGGTGATGAGAAAGTTCTAAGGTTGTGGATGTGCTATTGCCACTAGGGATAAAACATTGATGCTATGTCCGAGGATGTAGTTATTGATTACATTACGCATCATACTTAATGCAATTGTCATGTTGTTTGCAACTTAATACTGGAAGGGGTTCGGATGATAACCTGAAGGTGGACTTTTTAGGCATAGATGCATGCTGGATAGCGGTCTATGTACTTTGTCGTAATGCCCAATTAAATCGCACTATACTCATCATATCATGTATGTGCATGGTCATGCCCTCTCTATTTGTCAATTGCCCAACTGTAATTTGTTCACCCAACATGCTATTTATCTTATGGGAGAGACACCTCTAGTGAACTGTGGACCCCGGTCCATTCTTTTACATCGAATACAATCTACTTGCAATACTTGTTCTACTTGTTTTACGCAAACAATCATCATCCACACTATACATCTAATCCTTTGTTACGGCAAGCCGGTGAGATTGACAACCTCATCTGTTTGGTTGGGGCAAAGTACTTTGGTTGTGTTGTGCGGGTTCCACGTTGGCGCCGGAATCCCTGGTGTTGCGCCGCACTACATCCCGCCGCCATCAACCTTCGACGTGCTTCTTGACTCCTACTGGTTCGATAAACCTTGGTTTCTTACTGAGGGAAACTTGCTGCTGTACGCATCACACCTTCCACTTGGGGTTCCCAACGGGCGTGTGCTTTACGCGTCATCACTACCTCTCTGGGTGTTTTGGCGTATGAGTCACAAAGTTCTTTTGCCAAGCAAGCACTTTCTTGAACTTACAAAAAATTCGAAATTTTTCACAAAAAACCGGTACAACCGGGGTTAGTTAAACTTTCATCGGATTGTTTGTTTTTGATTTCTCTTCGCGTTTTTCACGTGTTTAGATCCTTTCGGTTTATCTTGCTTGCCATGAAGCCGGGTTTCGGACAGCAGCAAAGTCGAAGACTCCATTAGGTTTAGCACGTTACTAAACCGGAAAAAGAAAATGTCCAACAGCCAAACCGGTATACTGAAAAAATAAACACATTGCATGCAATTCCGGTACAGGCAGTCCCCGAGTCTCACTCGAGGTGCCGGCATCTTTTATTCATAGTAAATAAGGTACAAAAAGGAACGCCTTACATCATATCTTCAGGAATAGAAAGGGCGCAGCAAAGCTATATTCCATGGGCGCTTGGTTTCCTCTCCGGATTTGTCCGCCTTTCCCTTCTTCGATTCCTGTGCGTCGATCAAGTAGTAGGCATCATTGTGCAGAGCTTTGCTCACAATGAATGGTCCTTCCCACGGAGGTGAAAGCTTGTGCCGCCCCTTAGTGCGCTGCAGCAGGCGTAACACCAAGTCTCCTTCCCGGAAAACTCTCGGATTAACCTTCCGGCTATGATAGCGTCTGAGGTTTTGCTGGTATATGGCTGACCTTGCCAAAGCCATCTCTCTTTGTTCCTCCAGTAAATCGATATCATCCTCCCGGGCCTCATTTACCTCTTCTTCGGTATAGAGCTGATCCCGTGGTGAGTCATGGATAATGTCGGTTGGTATTACCGCTTCTACCCCATAGACCATGAAGAATGGTGTGTATCCGGTAGAACGGTTTGGTGTTGTTCTTATGCTCCACAGCAGTGATGGTAACTCATCGAGCCAGCATCCCGGCGTTTTTTCAAGTGGTTCAATGAGCCTTGGTTTGATACCGGAAAGTACCAGCGCATTTGTTCTTTCCACTTGGCCATTGCCCTGTGGGTGTGCCACTGAACATAAATCCAACCGGATGTTGTTGTCCTCACAGAACCGCTTAAATTCTCCTTGGGCAAAATTTGTCCCATTGTCAGTGATGATGCTATGCGGGTATCCATACCGCAAGATAACATCTTTCAAGAACTTTACGGCCGTATGCCCATCGCATTTTGCAATAGGTTTCACTTCAAGCCACTTAGTAAACTTGTCAACCATCACCAAGATGTGAGTCATGCTCCCTCTCGCTGTTTTGAATGGTCCAACCATATCCAGGCACCAAACAGCAAAAGGCCAAGTTATCGGTATAGGTTTTAGACCGGATGCTGGGGTATGATTTTGCTTGGCGTACCTCTGGCACCCATTGCACTTTCGTACCAGATCCTCTGCATTTTCCAGTGCCGTGGGCCAGTAGAACCCATGCCAGGACACCTTTGCCACCAGCGCTCTGGATGAAGCATGGTGCCCACACTCTCCTTGGTGAATTTCCACGAGCATTTATTTTCCTTCTTCCGGTTCCACACACCTTTGGAGGACACCGGTAACACTTCTTTTGTATACCTCACCGTTGATGATGGTATAGGCCTTGGACCTTCTCTGGATCCTCCTTGATTCAGTTTCGTCAATCGGCAAGGTGCCGTTGATCAGGAATTCCTTAATAGGTTCAACCCAAGTTGGTGCCTCTCGAACCATAAACACCGGCACATCTATCTCCATGCTATCCACCAGCATAGCTTCTTCCGGTTTTGACCCCGAAGTCCCCGGGTTTGCCGGAACAGTCCCCGGGTTTCCTTCGTCAATATCCATCGGCACAACGTATGATTCTGGTACGAAAATTGACTCTGACTCCGGACTTGGTTTGATCGACGGTGTCCTCAAGTGAGCCAAGGCTATTCCGGGAGGAATTTCCTGCCTGGACGAGCCCAGCTTGGATAAAGCATCCGCGGCTTCGTTTTCTGCCCGCGGCACATGGTGAAACTCACACCCTTCGAAGAATCCGGCAATCTTTTGCACATGAAACCGGTATGAGGCCATGTTGGCATCTTTTGCATCCCAATCTCCGGAACATTGCTGTACCACAAGATCTGAATCACCGTAGAAAATGATTCGGTGAACGCTGATTTCTTTTGCGACCTTGAGCCCGTGAACCAGAGCTTCATATTTAGCAACATTGTTTGATGCCCAGAAATGTACTTGCAGAACATACCGGAGATGATCTCCCTTAGGCGAGGTGAGGACCACGCCGGCACCTAGGCCCTCTTTGAGCTTGGATCCATCAAAGTGCATCTTCTAGTACTCTATTCTTTGTTCCGGCGGTTTGTATTGCATCTCCGCCCAATCGACCAGGAAATCCGCCAAGGCTTGTGATTTTATGGCATCTCTCCTTTCGTACACCGGTACGTAGGGTGATAGCTGGATTGCCCATTTGGCGATCCGGCCACTGGCATCTTTGTTGCCCATAATTTCTGAGATAGGTGCCTCGCTCACCACTTTCATTGGGTGCTCTTCGAAGTAGTGCTTAAGCTTCGTGGCGGCCATGAATACACCATATGTCATTTTTTGGAAGTGAGGGTAGTTTTGTTTCGAGAGGGAGAGGACCTCGCTCAGGTAGTATACTGGCCTCTGCACAGTTTTTCCCTCCTCATATCTTTCTACCACAACCACGACACTTACGACCCGGTTTGTTGCAGCTATGTAAAGCAACATGGGTTCTCTTTCCAAGGGCGAGGCTAATACCGGAGCTGTTGCCAGCATTTGCTTAAGCTCCTTGAACGCTGCGTCTGCCTGCGAGGTCCAGACGAAAGTATCTGACTTTCTCATCAAGGCATAGAGCGGCAGGGCCTTTTCTCCTAACCGGCTTATGAACCGGCTTAGCGACGCTAAGCTTCCGGTAAACTTTTGCACATCCTTAAGATCCTGCGGTATGGTCATTCTTTCTATCGCTCTGATTTTTACCGGGTTAACTTCTATACCGCGGCTTGATACCAGAAAACCCAGCAGTTTTCAGGCTGGAACACCGAAGGTGCATTTTTCCGGATTACGTTTCATCCGGAATCTTCTCAAATTGTCAAACGTTTGCCTCAGATCATTGATCAAGGTGTCTTTTACCTTAGTTTTTATCACGACATCATCTACATAGACTTGCAGATTTTTGCCGATTTGATCAAACAGGCATTTTTGCATACAGCGCTGGTACGTTGCACCAGCGTTGCGCAACCCAAAAGGCATGGTAACATAGCAATAAGCCCCGTGCGGGGTAATGAACGCAGTCTTTACTTGATCTTCCTTTTTCAGGGGGATTTGATGGAAACCGGAATAAGCATCCAGAAAAGACAACAACTCACAACCAGCAGTAGAATCGATCACTTGATCAATTCGGGGTAAAGGGAATGGATCTTTTGGGCAAGCCTTGTTCAGGTTGGTGTAGTCGATGCACATGCGCGACACCTTTGGAGCCCTGGGGTCTTCCTCTTTTTTCTTCTCCACCAACACCGGATTGGCCAGCCACTCGGTATGCAGCACCTCCACGATGAAACCAGCAACCAGTAACTTTGTCACTTCTTCTCCTATGATTTTCCTCCTGTCTTCAGCGAACCGGTGCAAAGGTTGCCTCATCGGCTTCGCATCCTTCCGGACATTTAGAGAGTGCTCAGCCAGCTCCCTCGAAACCCCCACCAAGTCATCGGTAGACCAGGCAAAGATGTTCCGATTCTCACGGAGGAAGCTGACGATCGCGCTTTCCTATGCCTCACTCAGGCTGGCACTGATACGAACGGTACGCTCTCGGTATGCCGGGTCCAGCACGATGACCTTTGTTTCCTTTGTCGGCTTGAATGCCGGTGTGCCCAAGCTTCCGCTCATCGCCGCTAAGCTCAGCTGCGAGGACTGAGCCAGCGCCACAACAGTTTGCATTCTTTTCTTTTCCTCCGCTATCACCAGCGATTCCGCCAGGTTTGATCCGGCGGAAGCGGTTTCCAGTGAGACTTTATAATTTCCCACCACAGTTAAGGGTCCACGAGGTGCCGGCATTTTCATCTTGAGATATGCGGTATGAGTGGAGGCCATGAACGCCGCCAATGCCGGTCTCCCCAGCAGTGCATGGTAAGGGCTGTCCAAATCCACCACTTCGAACAGAAGATTCTCGACCCATCAATTGTCACGCCCTCCAAAGGACACATCCACCCGGATTTTTCCCATGGGTGAGCAAGATAAGCCCGGAACAATCCCGTGGAAAGTTGTGTGAGTTGGCTGCAGCATGTTTTCGTTTATGCCCAGCGTTCGCATGGTGTGCCGGTACATGATGTTTATGCTACTCCCGTTGTCTATCAGCACTTTGCTGAACTTGACTCTTGTCGTTGGCCCATGCATGATTGGATCCACAACTAGAGCATAACCACCCGGGTTTGGCATTATCTTTGGGTGATCCTTGAATGACCAGGTAATTTCCTGATCTGACCACAGCATGTATTTTGGAATGGCCGGCATCACCGCGTTCACTTCCATGGAACGGCGATGCATACTTTGCTTATCTGTGGGTTCTGTGGCAAACACGACACATCACAGGTGTGGATCTAGGTAAACATTCTGGCCCAAAGGTGCCGGTGGTGGTGCTTGGTCATTGCCATTTCCCACTTGATGAACTTCTTGCTTCTGCTGCCGGTTTGGCTGCGGCTGTACAGGCTGTGCATTTGCACCGGTAAGCGGTGGTGGTGGTGGTAATCTTCCGGAACCTTGGTCCCTGGCATCTTTCATCATGCCCCTCTCCATCAACCTTTTGGTCCAGGAGCAATCTTTTGTCAAATGGTTTGCCGGTCTCGCCGGATTCGGTGTGTGCCAGCGGCACGGTTGATCCATCGCGGATTCCATGGTGTATATGTCTTCATTTTTCCATGGTTTCTTTTCAACCCATTGTTTCTGTGGACCCGCCCACGGATGCGATCCGGTTTTTTGTCTTTGGCTTCCGCTGGCACCGGAATGATCTTGCACCGCAGCCACTTGCTGCGGACCATACCTTCGATCCGGAAAATATTCCCTTCTTTTGTTATGCCGGTTGTCCCGGTACTGATCTTGGCGTGGCTGGCTGGTTTGCGTCGGCTCAGCCTGAACTGCCGGTTGCATTGGGTCTCCCAGCGCGTAGCTATCTGCCACACGTATCATTTCTGCCAAAGTTGCCGGCATGTTTCTTTGCAACTTCTGCCACAGCGGTGAGCCTCTCCGGCACCCATTGCAGAACCACGCGATAGCTTGCGCTTCTATCACCCCATCGCAGGAGTTCCTTGTGGAGTTCCATCGGGTCAGATAGTCCCGGTCTGTTTCATTGGCGCGCTGCTGGCATAGAGCGAGCTGCTGCGGCCTGTTTGGTCTTCGGTATGTGCTGCTGAAGTTGCTCACGAAAGCTTCCTCAAAATCAAGCCACCCATTTATACTTCCTTTTGGCAAGTTGTTGAGCCAAATACGCGCCGGTCCTACCAGGAAGGACGGTATGATTCTTACGGCCCAACGCCGGTTTCCTCCGGCTGTGGCGATACCTCCGCCGCCAGCAACATACACCGCGGTTACGTAATCCGCTAGCCAGTCTTCCGGCTTTGGTGTGCCATCATATGTTTTTGTATCACGGGGCAACTGGAAGTTGCGCACCGGTGGCTCTTCCCTCATGATTCGCGGGCCAAAGCATTTTGGACCCGGAGGACCCTCGGCTTCGATTATCTCAGAGAGATGCACTCTGTCCAGCCTGTGCCTCGCATCATGGTCTGGCAGGTGTCTTTGTCCAACACGCTCTCCCAACGGGTTCCGGTAAACTCCAACCCTTTCCATTACAAAATCCGCTTCATCGTAACATTCCGGTACCGCGGCTCTTGCCTGCCGGTACCTTGGTGGTGGCATTTCCTCTTCAGCACATGCTGCCCTTGCTGCTCGATAATTTTGCCCGGTTTCACCTTTACCGGCATAGGCGTTTCCGGCATAGCCTTTCCCGGCATACCCACGACCTGTCCCTTGGCTTTTTCTGCCGGCATCATGTTGCCCGGCCTGTTGTTTTCCGGCAAGTACCGGATCATACACAGTCATTTGCTGCGCATTTGCCTCTTTTTCTCTTCTTCTGTCCGGATGGGGGGACGATGTCTGCCCATGGGACTTGCTTCCGGCATTCCTTGTCGAAAGCAACAATTTCGATGCCGCAGCTGCTTGGTTCGCCCTAGCAAGCTCAGCATTTTGCTCCTGTATCATTTCTAGCAATTCTCTAACTCGATTTTGTTGTTTTGCTACAGCATCGCCGGTAAGCGAATCACACATCTCTACCGTAGCCTTAGCAGCTTTTATTGTTTTATCCGGGATGTTGTACTTAGGTTTTTCTACGATGCTCAAAGATACCGACGAACTCTTTCCGGCAAGAACCTCCCGGCGCAAATCCTGATCTAAGTTACGACCTCTGAGCCGGTTTTCCGCTACTCTAGCAGGCTGAGCGTTAACGGAAGCAAAGCCATGGGCAGCATTATACTCACGTAGGGTTAGGTTCACCTCGCAGTGAGCCTTGATGATGTCCGCGCCTCTGGAGAGCAACTTCTGCCGCTGCGCCTCCAGCTCCGCCTGAGCCGCTGCCGGATCGATGTTCTGCGCGATGGGCGTTGCTAGCACGCTCATGGCCGCTTGGAGTGGAGTCTCTGGTGGCGCTGTAGATGTTCCGCCGATGATCTCGTCGCGCTCGGTAGGAGGCTTGGCTGGCCGCGTGGACTTGGTCTGTCTTGTGCCTTCCGCGGCAGCTCCTTTGCCGGTGTCGCCCGCGGCAACCATCAGCACCTCCACGCTGCCGGCAGCGCAGCCGTTGCGTGGCCCGCGCGCAGCAGATCTTGGCGGGTCCGGCGCCACCAGCACCGGCAAGAGGTACTGGCGCACAGGGACGGTGCCGAGGTAGACGCGGTGGCTGCCAAACTCGATGATGCGGCCGTTCTTGGGGAATTTATCGCCGTTGGAGAAGCAGCCAGCGTTGTCGTTGATTAAGTCCAGCGAGCCGAGGCGGCAAACGAGGCCACTGACCACGCGCTCGCCGGAGATGGTGAGGAGGCCCGCCCGAATATGAACTCCAGCAAGCGCAGCTGCTGGCCCCACGGTGGGCGCCAACTGTCGTCGTGGTGAACAGACAGATGCCATAGGATGGCTTAAGTTGGGGCCGAATGTGCGCTAGAGGATTCGGGGGAGGGTTTTGGTAACACAAGGATGGATTTCGGGTGGAATACCGGTATCTTTATTGATGAACTTGGCCTTGGCCAGAGCTTGAAGAAGAACAGTACAAGCCCTTTTTTCTAGGCGCTACCTTCTAACCGATCAACCGTCCCGCGCAGGGGTGTGCCCCCTCTCCTTATATAGGGGAGAGGGTGGCTTACAAGGGAAGGAACCCTAACAGCATCTTTGACTAGACAAACTACTTTACAAAGCCTCTTTGGCCTTAGATGACACCGGTATGTCTTTAATCAGGGGTTGATGACGTCCTCCGATAGCTTTTACGTCATCTTCTGCTTTGGCGCCAGGGCTTCGTTTAAAGCTGATTTGCTTCGCTCATCTTTGTCCTCTAGCTCCCGAGGGAATCTTTGACCAGAGTGCCGACGGAGCTACGGTGACCCTCGAGTTCCGGTATACCGGTATCTTATACCGGTATCTTCTGACTTAACCGCATAGCCTCCTTGGACTAGCTCTCCGGCATACCCTGACGTGGGCATTACCCTTCGGGTAACCGACATTGCCCTACCCTATATGACCTTGCTGGAGGCCCATGAAGATACTCGATGGCAAGACGGGCCACTTGGATGGCGCAGCAGAAGATTCCTTAGCGGACAAGACAAGGAAGGAGCCGAACAAAGAAAGTTTAGAGCTAGGACTACTGTAAACCTAGTCGTACTCGGTTAGACCTCTTGAGACCTGGCCTCCTATATAAAGGCAAGGAGAGGGGCTGCCGAGGGACACGATCAATCTTAGCAATCTTAGCCACCAGAAGTTTAGAGCTAGGTCGCCGCAGCACTTAGCCTCTCGACAAGATCTCAGCCGAACCCTTCGGAACCCCATTGTAACCCAATATTCTCATAATCAAGATCAGACAGGCAGGACGTAAGGGTTTTACCTCATCGAGGGCCCCGAACTTGGGTAAATCACTCTCCCCGCTTGTCTGTGAACCGATGTCTCGTGTCAGATTACAGGATTCCATCAACCCTAAGCCCCAATCGGAGGGCATTGCCGAGGAGTACCCTCGACAATTGGCGCCGTCTGTGGGAAGCCTGTCGGCACCAGGCAAGTCATCGGCAGTACCAGTCACATCTGCGGCGTTCTTACTCGAGTCACCAACGCCATCAGACCCGAAAAATTCAATCCGCTGCGGATCC
The DNA here is from genome assembly GCF_022539505.1 of Lolium rigidum. Taxonomy (NCBI): domain Eukaryota; kingdom Viridiplantae; phylum Streptophyta; class Magnoliopsida; order Poales; family Poaceae; genus Lolium; species Lolium rigidum. The sequence goes on from NC_061509.1 coordinate 90,411,993, forward strand.
TTCGAGTTCGTACCACACCCCGAGGCGCCGCACCTGATCCCTGCAGAATTGTGTGATGGCATGAATACTACTTTTGGTGGTGTCCACTTCATCATCGACTCCGGAGGCTTCCTTCGCCTCCCTAGGTCAAGCGCATCTAGCCCAAGGACCTCAGTTTCGGAAGGTGTCACTCCGGCAACAACCCTGGAAGTCCCATCCAGGAACATGCAAGAAGGCAACCAGGAAGTTTCGACGTCACAATGGGGCGAAGGAAAAGACGAAGGGACTCACGCCGCGAAGAGGAAGAACGAATAGCAGCTCACCCTTATCAGCTCGAACGAGGATGCCAGGACACGCAATCGATCAAGGGCCGCACTTGCTCACCGTATCTATCGGCTACGGAGCAGCTCGAGGCACCATGTTACCTTCACTCTTACATCGATCCGAAGGATGGTCGAGAGAAATCCAGCCACCTGCTAAGGAACTGTCGACATTTCCTAGAAATTCGGCAGTTCTGCGACGACCTCAGAGCCGAAGCCATGTCAAGGGTTCACATAATGGAGAGAAGGGCAGGATCCTACAGTTATCCGCTAGAACCATACGTACCGGAGCCATACGAGCCAGCAGAAGGAGACAAGTATGTACCAACCGAGGTGTTCCCGGAACCATGTGGGCAGGTCAACATGATCCATAAAACCAGCTTTTCAAAGAGAGAAATCAAAAAATTCTCACGAGAAGTAAAGTATGCGGAAGTCGCCATGGTTGATACACCCGAATTCATCGACTGGTCAGATCAGAGCATCTCCTTCAGCAGGGCAGATCACCTGAAGGCCGTTCCTAGGCCAGGTCACGCATCCCTTGTCCTTGAGGCGCAGATCGGAGGGTACAATATGAGCAAAGTATTCATGGATGGAGGAAGTGGTTTGAACCTGTTAGTCGCCAAC
>NC_061509.1:90413015-90497955 GCF_022539505.1 Lolium rigidum
ACGTCGTTGGACTTTGCGAGCTTCCTAACAGAACCCATATCGTCGGGTTAGGCCCATGGGCGACGAAAAATACCCCTTAGCGGACGATTTTGAGACGTTGTCTATCAGAACTTTTCTTGTAGTGCTCGGCGTCTTCCAGTGCCGTGGGCCAGTAGGACCCGTACCGGAACACCTTTGCCACCAGCGCCCTTGATGAGGCGTGATGCCCACATTCTCCTTGGTGAATCTCCACAAGCATCTCTTTTCCCTCTTCCGGTTCCACACACCTTTGGAGGATACCGGTAACACTTCTCTTGTACACCTCGCCGTTGATGATGGTATAGGCCTTGGATCTCCTGTGGATCCTTCTTGATTCAGTTTCGTCAACCGGCAGGGTGCCGTTGATCAGGAATTCCTTAATAGGTTCAACCCAAGTTGGTGCTTCCCGAACTAGAAACACCGGTACGTCTATCTCCATACTGTCGACCAGCATAGCTTCTTCCGGCTTAGATCCCGCAGTCCCCGGGTTTATCAGAACAGTCCCCGGGTTTCCTTCATCAACATCCATTGGCACAACGTGTGACTCCGGTACAAAGATTGATTCAGACTCCGGACTTGGTTTGATTGATGGCGCCCTTAGGTGAGCCAAAGCTATTCAGGGAGGGATTTCTTGCATGGAGGAGCCCAACTTAGAGAGCGTATTTGCGGCTTCATTTTCCGCCCGCGGCACATGGTGAAACTCACACCCCTCGAAGAATCCGCCAATCTTTTGCACATGAAATCGATATGAGGCCATGTTGGCATCTTTTGCGTCCCAATCTGTAATATCCCAGGAAATGGGGTTACAAAAAGAGATGAAACAGATGTGTGCATTGCATTCATGCATAGAAAATCTGGGGAATTTTCGCGCTTAAAAGTAAAACAATCACGATGAATCGAAGTTTCACTTGACCTTGGTGGAATTGAAGTAGCTCATCAAGTCAAGCGCTATAAACCTCAATGTGACTTTGTTTAAAACCTAGTTTTGGGTAGAGATGATTTGATCTAAAGGTTAGATCAAATGGAACTAAAATCAACACAACAACACTTTACTCAATGATCAATTGCTGGATCTTATAAAAGATCATAATATGGTAATCTTTGCCATAACATATGAACATCCATTTAATTGGAAAATCAAGTAACAATAATTGGAGAAACTATTCTTCACTTATCTTCTCCATGTCTTAAACTAATCCTTGAGCCTACCATGTTGCTCATGGTATTCATACTATTTCAATCTTGGAAACATGACAAGGAGATCAACTCTAGAAATATATATTCTTCTCTATTCCATATTATTATACATCAAATCGAGAGAGGTGAGATTACTATATTATTTACTAGAGAAGAAATGACAAACTTTGAGCTAAACCTTGGTTATGCATCCATGTATTCAAATAATTATCTTTAAGAGAAGCCCTAAGATATTATTCAAGACATTCCCAAGAGAGAGGACCTAATCATGTTAAACATAGATATTGATGATCACATCAACATCTATGGAGCCTAATCTTAGGTTAGCATTGAAGTCCTTCCCAAATGAGAGAGACCATTGATACGTCCCAAACGTATCTATAATTTCTTATGTTCCATGCTACTTTTATGATGATACTCACATGTTTTATACACATTATATGTCATATTTATGCGTTTTCCGGAACTAACCTATTGACGAGATGCCGAAGGGCCGGTTCTTTGTTTTCTGCTGTTTTTGGTTTCGAAATCCTAGTAAGGAAATATTCTCGGAATCGGACGAAATCAACGCCCAGCATCCTATTTTTCCACGAAGCTTCCAGAACACCCGAGAGCCACCAGAGGGGAGCCCTGTGGGCCCCAGATGATAGGCTGGCGCGACCAGGGGGTGGGCCGCGCCCCCCTAATGTGTCGTCGCCTCTTCAGCCCTCCGACTCCGCCTCTTCGCCTATTTAAAGGTCCCTGACCTAAAACCTCGATACGGAAAAAGCCACGGTACGAGAAACCTTCCAGAGCCGCCGCCATCGCGAAGCCAAGATGCAGGGGACAGGAGTCTCCGTTCCGGCACGCCGCCGTGACGGGAAGTGCCCCGGAAGGCATCTCCATCGACACCACCGCCATCTTCATCAACGCTGCTGTCTCCCATGAGGAGAGTAGTTCTCCATCGAGGCTAAGGGCTGTACCGGTAGCTATGTGGTTGATCTCTCTCCTATGTACTTCAATACAATGATCTCATGAGCTGCCTTACATGATTGAGATTCATATGAGTTTTGTATCACTATTCATCTATGTATTACTCTGGTAATGTTATTAAAGTAGTCTATTCCTCCTCCATGGTGTAATGGTGACAGTGTGTGCATCGTGTAGTAGCGTAGGTTATGATTGTAATCTCTTGTAGATTATGAAGTTAATTATTGCTATGATAGTATTCATGTGATCTATTCCTCCTTCATAGTATGATGGTGACAGTGTGCATGCTATGTTAGTACTTGGTGTAATTGCAATGATCTATCATGCACTCTAAGGTTATTTAAATATGAACATTGAATGTTGTGGAGCTTGTTAACTCCGGCATTGAGGTGCTCTTGTAGCCCTACGCAATTAGTGGTGTTCATCATCCAACAAAAGAGTGTAGAGTGGTTTTATTATATGATCAAAGTTGAGAGTGTCCACTAGTGAAAGTATGATCCCTAGGCCTTGTTTCTAAGCATCGAATCTCCGTTTATTTACTGTTTTGTTGCATGTTTACTTGCTGCCATATTTTATTCAGATTGCTATTACCACTCATATACATCCATATTACTTGTATTTCACTATCTCTTCGCCGAACTAGTGCACCTATACATACGACAAGTGTATTAGGTGTGTTGGGGACACAAGAGACTTCTTGTATCGTGATTGCGGGGTTGCTTGAGAGGGATATCTTTGACCTCTTCCTCCCCGAGTTCGATAAACCTTGGGTGATCCACTTAAGGGAAACTTCGTTGTTGTTCTACAAACCTCTGCTCTTGGAGGCCCAACACTCGTCTACAAGAATAGAAGCACCCGTAGACATCAAGCACTTTTACAGGCGCCGTTGCTGGGAGGAAAGGTAAAAGGCACTCATACTCCGGTCCCGGGTAACTAAGGACTTTTCTCGTTGCCGTTGCGTGTGTGCTCGAAGCTATTTCCTTTAGATCCTGCAATTGCATCTTTTTGTTTCTTGTTAAACACTAGTAAGGCATAATGGAAAACATCTGTGAGCTTTTTGTACTATTTCATGAGTCAAGACACGAATGGTTTAATGCGAAAATTAAAAAACCTATGGAACCTTATTTGCATGCTGGTAGTAATATTAGTATGAACGCTTTGAACACCATTGTTGATAATGATATAGAAAATGCTAAGCTTGGGGAAGCTGGTTTTGATGAGAATTATCTCTTTAGCCCTCCGGGTATTGAGGAGAAAGTTTATGTTGATTATGATATGCCTCCCATATATGATGATTATAATGATAGTGGTCTTTTGGTGCCGCCTACTATGGAGGATAAAATTCATTATGATTACAATATGCCTCGTATATTTGATGATGAGAATAATAATGATAGCTACTTTGTTGAATTTGCTCCCACTACAATTAATAAGAATGACTATGCTTATGTTGGGAGTAGTAATAATTTTATGCATGAGACTCATGATAAGAATGTTTCATTTGATAGTTATATTGTTGAGTTTTCTCATGACGCTACTGGATATTATTATGAGAGAGGAAAATATGGTTGTAGAAATTTTCATGTTACTAAAACACCTCTCTTTTGCTTTGAAAATCTTGAAGCTGCACTTGTTTTATCTTTCTATGCTTGTTGCATTATGCTTCATGAATTTGTTTATTTACAAGATTCCTATGCATAGGAAGCATGTTAGGCTTAAATTTGTTTTGAATTTGCTTCTTGATGCTCTCTTTTGCTTCAACTCTCATCCTTATGAGTGCATCATTAAAACTGCTGAGCCCATCTTAATGGCTATAAAGAAAGCACTTCTTGGGAGATAACCCATGTGTTTATTTTACTACAGCAATTTTGTTTTATATTTGAGTCTTGGAAGTTGTTACTACTGTAGCAACCTCTCCTTATCTTTATTTTATTGCATTGTTGTGCCAATTAAAGTCTTTGATAGTAAAGACAATACTAGATTTGGATTACTGCGCAGAAACAGATTTCTTACTGTCACGAATTTGGGTATGATTCTCTGTAGGTAACTCAGAAAAATCTTCCAATTTACGTGCTTGATCCTCAGATATGTACGCAACTTTCATTCAATTTGGGCATTTTCATCCGAGCAAGTCTGGTGCCTCTTTAAAATTCTTCTTTACGGACTGTTCTGTTTTGACAGATTCTGCCTTTTATTTTGCATTGCCTCTTTCGCTGTGTTGGATGGATTTCTTTGTTCCATTACCTTCCAGTAGCTTTGAGAAATGTCCAGAATTGTTAAGAATGATTTTGTCACCTCTGAACATGTGAATTTTTAATTATGCACTAACCCTCTAATGAGTTTGTTTTGAGTTTGGTGTGGAGGAAGTTTTCAAGGGTCAAGAGAGGAGGATGATATACTATGATCGAGAAGAGTGAAAAGTCTAAGCTTGGGGATGCCCCCGTGGTTCACCCCCTGCATATTTCAAGAAGACTCAAGCATCTAAGCTTGGGGATGCCCAAGGCATCCCCTTCTTCATCGACAACTTATCAGGTTTCTTCTCTTGAAACTATATTTTTATTCGGTCACATCTTATGTGCTTTACTTGGAGCGTCTGTGTGCTTTTATTTTTGTTTGTGTTTGAAAGATCTGATCCGTCATGCTTGTGTGGGAGAGAGACACGCTCCGCTGGTTCGTATGAACAAATATGTTCTTAGCTTTATCTTTAATGTTCATTGCGAAAGTTGGACTATTTCGTTCATTGTTATATGGTTGGAAACGGAAAATGCCGCATGTGGTAAATGGTATAATGTCTTGAATAATTCGATACTTGGCAATTGTTGTGCTCATATAGATCATGTTTAAGCTCTTGCATCATGTACTTTGTACCCATGATTGAAGAACTACATAGAGCTTGTTAAATTTTGGTTTGCATGATTAGTTTCTCTAGAGTCTAGATATTTTCTGGTTAAGGTGTTTGAACAACAAGGAGACGATGTAAAGTCTTATAATGCTTGCAATATGTTCATATGTAAGCTTTGCTGCACCGTTTTATAATTGAGTTTGCTTCAAACAACCTTGCTAGCCTAGCCTTGTATTGAGAGGAATTCTTCTCGTGCATCCAAATCCTTGAGCCAATAACCATGCCATTTGTGTCCACCATACCTACCTACTACATGGTATTTCTCTGCCATTCCAAAGTAAATTACTTCATGTGCTACCTTTAAACAATTCAAAACTTTATTACTCCTTATTTGTGTCAATGTTTTATAGCTCATGAGGAAGTATGTGGTGTTTTATCTTTCAATCTTGTTGGGCAGCTTTCACCAATGGACTAGTGGCTTCATCCGCTTATCCAATAATTTTGCAAAAAGAGCTGGCGCGGGGTTCCCAGCCCCCAATTAATCAACCTTCATTAATAATTCTCTTCACATGTTTTTCTCTGATTCATCAGTAAGCAACTTAATTTTGCAAATAGACACTCCTTCATGGTATGTGAATGTTGGAAGGCACCCGAGGATTCGGTTAGCCATGGCTTGTGTAAGCAAAAGGTTGGGAGGAGTGTCAACCATAAATAAAACTAAAATACATGTGTAAACAAAAGAGAAGAGGGATGATCTACCTTGCTGGTAGAGATAACGTCCTTCATGGGAGCCGCTCTTTGAAAGTCTGTTTGGCAAGGGGGTTAGAGTGCCCACTACCATTCGTTGACAACAACAAACACCTCTCAAACTTTACTTTTATGCTCTCTATATGATTTCAAAACTTAAAAAGCTCTAGCACATGATTTAATCCCTGCTTCCCTCTGCGAAGGGCCTTTCTTCTACTTTATTGTTGAGTCAGTTTACCCATTCTTTCTATCTTAGAAGCAAACACTTGTATCAACTGTGTGCATTGATTCTTACATGTTTACTTATTGCACTTGTTATATTGCTTTGTGTTGACAATTATCCATGAGATATATATGTTGAAGTTGAAAGCAACCGCTGAAACTTATATCTTCCTTTGTGTTGCTTCAATGCCTTTACTTTGAATATATTGCTTTATGAGTAACTCTTATGCAAGTCTTATTGATGCTTGTCTTGAAAGTATTATTCATGAAAAGTCTTTGTTATATGGTTCAATTGTTTACTCATTGTCTTTACCATTGCTTTGAATCGCTGCATTCATCTCATATGCTTTACAATAGTATGATCAAGATTATGATAGCATGTCACTTCGGAAATTATCTTTGTTATCGTTTACCTACTCGAGGGCGAGTAGGAACTAAGCTTGGGGATGCTTGATACGTCCCAAACGTATCTATAATTTCTTATGTTCCATGCTACTTTTATGATGATACTCACATGTTTTATACACATTATATGTCATATTTATGCGTTTTCCGGAACTAACCTATTGACGAGATGCCGAAGGGCCGATTCTTGTTTTATCGCTGTTTTTGGTTTCAGAAATCCTAGTAAGGAAATATTCTCGGAATCGGACGAAATCAACGCCCAGCATCCTATTTTTCCACGAAGCTTCCAGAACACCCGAGAGCCACCAGAGGGGAGCCGTGTGGGCCCCAGATGATAGGCTGGCGCGGCTAGGGGGTGGGCCGTGCCCCCCTACTGTGTCGTCGCCTCGTCAGCCCTCCGACTCTTCCTCTTCGCCTATTTAAAGGTCCCTGACCTAAAACCTCGATACGTAAAAAGCCACGGTACGAGAAACCTTCCAGAGCCGCCGCCATCGCGAAGCCAAGATCTGGGGGACAGGAGTCTCTGTTCCGGCACGCCGTCGGGACGGGGAAGTGCCCCCGGAAGGCATCTCCATCGACACCACCGCCATTTTCATCAACGTTGCTGTCTCCCATGAGGAGGGAGTAGTTCTCCATCGAGGCTAAGGGATGTACTGGTAGCTATGTGGTTGATCTCTCTCCTATGTACTTCAATACAATGATCTCATGAGCTTCCTTACATGATTGAGATTCATATGAGTTTTGTATCACTATTCATCTATGTGTTACTCTGGTAATGTTATTAAAGTAGTCTATTCCTCCTCCATGGTGTAATGGTGACAGTGTGTGCATCGTGTAGTACTTGGCGTAGGTTATGATTGTAATCTCTTGTAGATTTTGAAGTTAATTATTGCTATGATAGTATTGATGTGATCTATTCCTCCTTCATAGTGTGATGGTGACAAGTGTGCATGCTATGTTAGTACTTGGTGTAATTGCAATGATCTATCATGCACTCTAAGGTTATTTAAATATGAACATTGAATGTTGTGGAGCTTGTTAACTCCGGCATTGAGGTGCTCTTGTAGCCCTACGCAATTAGTGGTGTTCATCATCCAACAAAAGAGTGTAGAGTGGTTTTATTAAGTGATCAAAGTTGAGAGTGTCCACTAGTGAAAGTATGATCCCTAGGCCTTGTTTCTAAGCATCGAATCTCCATTTATTTACTGTTTTGTTGCATGTTTACTCGCTGCCATATTTTATTCAGATTGCTATTACCACTCTTATACATCCATATTACTTGTATTTCACTATCTCTTCGCCGAACTAGTGCACCTATACATCTGACAGGTGTATTAGGTGTGTTGGGGACACAAGAGACTTCTTGTATCGTGATTGCAGGGTTGCTTGAGAGGGATATCTTTGACCTCTTCCTCCCTGAGTTCGATAAACCTTGGGTGATCCACTTAAGGGAAACTTGCTGCTGTTCTACAAACCACTGCTCTTGGAGGCCCAACACTGTCTACAAGAATAGAAGCACCCGTAGACATCAACCATTCATACTAATCCTAGCTTTACCTATTAAGGAATAAAGGACAAACATTGAACTAAAGTATTAGGTTGTAAACCATTTCATCTTGGAGTGGTGAGATAACATAATATCACATGGAATAAGATTATATCCATGAATTGATAAAGTAAGGAGGAAACCAATCCAATTAAGTTAGACAAATGGAATCTTAGCCTAGATACCTAAAGAGATCTTGTGAGTACACCATAAACCCTAGAATAATCAGTCCTATATAAGAGAGCTCAAGATCTGGTGTTACACTCAAGTTAGTTGAGGAAACACTTGGATTTAAGGGAGAGATCTATTCAAATATCCAAATGGTTAAACCATCATTTATTGAGAGAACTTTAAGTTATTATCTCAGGCATTCTCCTGGGATATAAATTATTAAGGTAACCATAGTAGCCACATCCTAGAAAGTAAAATATAAGTGCTATACCTTAATTGATCAAGACAATGCTTGATCATGGAAGTGAGAACCCCATTTAATGAGAGATCCTTAGGGAGCCAAAACCTTGATGATTATAAATTGAGTGATGATCATTAACCCTAGGAACTTGAGGTAAAGATATTAAGAACAAGTTGATCATGCCTAATCCATGATCATGCTCTTGAGGTATGTAAGGATAAGTTAAATACTAATAGGATAAGTAGATATCATTAATCACATGAAATTATAAGGAGATCAATAGTAAGCAACCCTAGGCTTGTATCCCAACCTTAACTTGTGAACCACTTGGTGATCACAATTAGAATCCTACCATATCTATATTTCATAAATTAATGAACCTAAGAAAATCTTAGAGTTAAACACTATACTTTATATGGTGAGAAACCATACATCCATATGACCAAAGTTAACTATAAAAAGAACTATAACCAATGTAGTTACTTTAATGATAAATTAGGGATAATAATAGAAATTAATTGTTAGAAGATAAAACCAATTCTCAAATCCTTAGTAATTAGAGAAGCACATAAGATATGAAGCAAGTAACCCTATTACCATGGTTAGGGGAGATTAAACCCTAGCCAATGCACTATGGTGTCATCCCATATCTACAAACTAGAAATATATCTCAACCCTAGTTTATGCATCACTATGGTGATCACAAATATAAACCTAGTTCACATTTGAGTTCCAACCCACATGCCATTAGGTGAACATCATTAGAACCCTAAAGTTGCTCACAAATTAAATCTTATGCTTCAATTATTGAACCTAAGATTAACCTAGTGCTAAATACTATAATTAAACCTATATATGATGATTAACCACTCATCATTAAAACCAAGACCAAACCAAGGTGAGAAGAATATCTACTTTAGATATTGCAAAGTGCTATTAAAAAGGTAATACTTATGTTAACCTTGAAATAGGGTTAAATTAAACCCTATAAGACCCTAACAAATAGGTGTTCTCATAAATTCATGTGTAAGTGACCAACATTCTTAAATGAGAGATCAAGTCCTTAGAAATATTTTAGCACATGAAATCATGCCACTTAGTCACTTACTTAATAGGACTCCATAAACAAGCATTACTTGGTGACTTGTTTCCTACAAAGTAATACTCAATAAAACCCTACATATCATCAAATAAGAACAATATCATTTGGAAACTACTTTAAGTCCTTCCAAGATGATATTCAAATTCATACCATATCGATATTCAATTCAAAGTCAAATAGTAACTAATAGACCAATGTTTCAATGCTCATATAAAAGTGTATAACACACAACAATAATTTTTAAAGAATCTTGAGTGAATTACACAAGGATTCAAACAATAAAAATGTACAAAACATGATTGAATTCCAACATAATTTGAATCAATGAAATTGAAAACAGAAAATAAATAAACAGAAAATAAAAGGAAAGGAGGCTTACCAGACTACCTGGCCGCAGCAGCCCATCACCACAGCCCAGCAACATCCCAAGCCGCAGCCCACGAGCTGGCCCAAGAAACCCACTTACCGTTTCACGTTAAAACGAGCGAGGAGACGAACTCGTCTTCTTCCTCGCAGGCATGCTCGACAGCGCGGCGTCTCCACGTCGCCGGCCGTCGATGTGGACCTTCCGCACGCCGATGACTGCCACCGAGGCTTTGCCCTTATCCTCCACGCACCTATCCGTATCCCAGAACTCGCCAAGATTCGCGCCCGGACATAGTACCGACATCACCGTGCATCCTGGCCAGTCGCCGCCGTCGTATCGCCACCTCAATGATCGCCTGGAGCTATAAATAGACCAGGAAGACCTCCGTGAACTCCTTGTTCCGCGACGCCACTCCGTTCTCTCTCAATCCCTCTCTATTCCCCGCAAACGACCATGCTCTGTCGCCGGAGTTCATGACGCCACCGTCCGAGGAGGCCACCCCAGGGACCCTGAGGTAGTCCACAAGAAGCGCATGAACATGAGGATTGTTCTGGTAGAAGGAATCAAGAAATGGCATTCTCAATCAGGTGAATTCGATCGATCCCTTTCGCTCGGGTTCGCCGGAAATCGTGACGCCGTGCTCAACTCCGTCCATCCCCGTCTTCCTCGTGCATCCTATCAACTTTGCGGTGAGTCTGCGCATCTTTTGCATCCCCTATTGCCCTAAATAGACGTCCCTAGCGTCCGATTGGAGTCCGCCGGACTCGCGCCGCCGCAGTAATGCTCGTCGGAGCTTTTTCCGGTGACCTTCTCGCGGGGGAGCCACCACCGTTAGGTTCAGAATAGAGTGACGGTTCGATTGGTACCATCTGCGCATCTGTGGGAGGGCCAGAACGTCGCCGCCGTAGCTCGCCGGCGTGTTCTTCGGCGAGATAACATGGCTGGTCAACCTCAGAGTCAATTTGACTAGTCTTTGTCCGCATGGCGTTCCACGTGGACTAGGTCCCACTAGTCAGTGAGTAGGGGTAGACTCAACCCGGGTAACTTTAGTAATTTCCTTTTAAATTTCAATTCAATAATTTCTGCAAATTTGCAAATTTATTTAAAATTCATAATAACTCAGAAAAATGAAAATAAGATGTCAAAATTCTTAGAAAAGTAAACTCTATCCAATAAAAATATAATATGAAATTTTTATTTTTAATAAAAAATCAATTATTTAATACTTGTTATTTAAGCCTTTAATTTTAATTCTAAATACAATTAAAATTCAGAAATTAAGAAAAAATTGATAAAATAATTAAAATCAGTAAGCAAATAAAGAAAACATGAAAACTCATTTTCTTTATTTGTTATCCTATTCAATTTCTATTAGTGGAAATTTAAACCATAATTAATAATTACCCTAATTAGTAAATTATTTAAAAATAATAAAAAGCCAAATTGAATATTATTTTATTTTGAAGTTATTAATAACTTCAACTTTATTAATGAAATTATTAACTTATGAACTAAATAGTAATTATGCAAACCTAGTTCCATATGGTAAAAAACTAGGAACTCATCATTTTATGTGTAATCCTAAAACGCTAATGCCATTTAGACCCTAGTTCCATTAGTACATGTGAACCCTAAATTGTCCTAAACCTAAAACCCTAGGTTAGAACATGTGATCATGGTACCTACTTCCAAATCATAGAACTATAGTAGCAACTAAATACTTGTCTTGGACACATAAAATGTAGAAGACCTATCACTAATATATGGGTATCCCATGTGTTCATCTTCATCGGACCTAAATAATCAAGTAGGGCCAACCAAGTGTAAACCCTAGATCCTATAACCAAAGCCATCATCCTTATTAATTCCTACTTAGCATCACACCAATGTGATGAACCTCAGGAGCAACTATGCCAAATCTTGAGCATTACCTAATCATGTTCCACTAAACCTACTAGTGTTGGATACTTAAGAACCATCCTATTTAGGAACCAACCATTCTTTACTTAGGGAATGATACGTCTCCAACGTATCTATAATTTCTGATGTTCCATGCTTGTTTTATGACAATACCTACATGTTTTGTTCACACTTTATATCGTTTTTATGCGTTTTCCGGAACTAACCTATTGACGAGATGCCGAAGGGCCAGTTCCTGTTTTCTGTTGTTTTTGGTTCCAGAAAGGCTGTTCGGGCAATATTCTCGGAATTCGACGAAATGAAGACCAAACATCATAATTCACCGAGACGGACCAGGACACCGAAGGAGACCCGGAGGGGAGGCCCGGGGCCCCACACCATAGGGCCGCGTGGGCAGGCCCCGGCCGCGCCGGCCTATGGGGAGGGCGCCCTGGTGCCCCTCCTGCGCCGCCTCTTCGCCTATAAGACCCCTTTCGACCTAAAAACGCGATACCAATTGACGAGACTCCAGAAAGACTCCAGGGGAGCCGCCACCATCGCGAAACTCCAATTCGGGGGACGAAGTCTCTGTTCAGGCACCTGCCGGGACGGGGAATTGCCCCGGAGTCATCTCCACCGCCGTCTCCACCGCCATCTTCACCGCCATCGCTGTCTCCATGATGAGGAGGGAGTAATCCACCCCGGGGCTGAGGGCTCCGCTGTAGCTATGTGGTTCATCTCTCTCTTTATGTGATCTAGTTGAATATCATCTATGTGCTACTCTAGTGATGTTATTAAAGTAGTCTATTCCTCCTGCACGGTGTAATGGTGACGAGTGTGTGCATCGTGTAGTACTTGGCGTGGGTTATGATTGTAATCTCTTGTAGATTATGAAGTTAACTATTGCTATGATAAGTATTGATGTGATCTATGCCTCCTTCATAGTGTGATGGTGACAATGTGCATGCTATGTTAGTTCTTTGTGTGATTGTGTTGATCTATCTTGCACTCTAAGGTTATTTAAACATGAATATCGAATACTGTGGAGCTTGTTAACTCCGGCATTGAGGGTTCGTGTAATCATACACAGTTAGTGGTGTTCATCATCCAACAAGAGGGTGTAGAGTAGTCCTATTATGTGATCATCGTTGAGAGTGTCCACTAGTGAAAGCGGGATCCCTGGGCCTTGCTTCCAAGCATCGAATCTCCGTTTGTTTCTTGTTTTGTTGCATGTTTACTCGCTGCCATATTTTATTCAGATTACTATTACCACTCATACTCATCCATATTACTTGCATCTCACTATCTCTTCGCCGAACTAGTGCACCTTTACATCTGACAAGTGTATTAGGTGTGTTGGGGACACAAGAGACTTCTTGCTTTGTGATTGCAGGGTTGCTTGAGAGGTATATCTTTGACCTCTTCCTCCCTAAGATCGATAAACCTTGGGTGATCCACTTAAGGGAAACTTGCTGCTGTTCTACAAACCTCTGCTCTTGGAGGCCCAACACTGTCTACAAGAATAGAAGCTCCCGTAGACATCAAGCTATTTTCTGGCGCCGTTGCTTGGGGAGGAAAGGTAAAGGTACTCACACTCCGGATCTCGGCTACTAAGCTATTTTCGCCGTTGTAAGTACTCGAAGCTATTTCCTTTAGATCCTGCAATTGCATCTTTTTGTTTCTTGTTTTACACTAGTAAGGCATAATGGAATACAACTATGAGCTTTTTAATTTATTTCCTAAGTTAAGACATGAATTGTGTGATGCGAAAATTAAAGAACCTATGGAGCCTCAATTGCATGCTAGTAGCAATGTTATTAGTATGAACGCAATCACTTGCTAATGCTATGGATAAGTCTAAGCTTGGGGAAGCTAGTTTACGTGATCTTTTTAGCTTCCCATCCTTAGGGGAGAAAATTTGTTACGATAATGCTTTATCTCCCATATGCGATAACTCTAATGATGCTTGTGAAATTTTAAATCCACCTACTGCAAGTACTTGCTTTCAAGATACCCATGAAAATTATTGAACGTGTTATTGATAACCGCTATGAAGGGGATGGAACTGTCCATCCTGGAGATCATTTACTTGTTTTTGCATGGATTATGCGGGTTATTCAAGTGTGCGGGTATCTCTATGGATGAAGTGAGGAAGAAGCTATTCTCTTTTTTGTATGCGGTAAAGCGGCACATTGGTATAAATTGTTGAAGAATAGTCATTCTCTTGGTTGGGAGGAAATTGTACCTCTCTTTTATTCTAAATTTTATCCTCCTCATGAAGTGCATATTGATAGGAATTACATTTATAACTTTTATCCTCGTGATGGAGAGAGTATTTCTCAAGCGTGGGGGAGATTGGAGTCACTAATGCTCAAATGTCCCATTCATGAGCTCCCCAGTAATGTTATTGTTAACAATTTTTATGCGAGGCTTTCGGGACAACACAAGGACTATCCGGATGCACGTTCGGAGGGATCTTTCACAAGCAAGGAGGTTGAAGCTAGGTGGGATCTTCTTGATCGGATTGAGGAGAATGCTGAAGGATGGGAGAACAACAAAGGTGAAGAGTCGGGTATAAATTATGATTATGAATGCATTGAAGCTTTTATGGATACTGATAAATTTCGAGATATGAGTGCTACTTATGGTCTTGACTCTCAAGTTGCTGCAAATCTTTATAAAGCCTTTGCTTCTCATTTTGAATTGCCTAAAAAGAATTTTGATAAGTATCATGAACCTTTTAAAGAGGCTTGCATGAAGGATGAAAATGTTGTTAATGATTGCAATAAGCATGCTCAAACTCCTAAGAATGCTATTTCCTATAAGCATGTTAATTTTTGTGGAATGCATAGACCTTGTGGAATTAATCAAATCAAAGATGAATATTGTATCCATCATATTAATGAAAAAACTAGAAAGTGGGTTAGGGCTCTAGATGATCTTGGTAAAAAAGTTTGTGCCCTCTATCCTTTTATTTGTGAAGTTTGCCATGAAGTGGGTCATTTTAATTTTCAATGCTCCACCAATGATAATTTGAACCCAATGAGTGCTGCAAATTTGTATTGTGATGATGAAATTACTCCTAATCAGCATGATGAACTCACTTTATTTTTGTGGTGTGAAGAGTTATCAAGGAAAATTTCTTTGTTAGATATTAATGATCTTGATATTGATGATGTCCTGCATGGGTGTTTTTCTTATTGCGTTGATAATAGCCATACAAATACTTACATACAAAATATTTTAGAAGATGACACCTTGCCAAAATATGGTAGGACCGCTGTGTGTTTTGAACTAATTAATAAAAAGGAGGAATCCTCCCAAGTTTCTTCTATTGTTTCGAAAGTAAATCAGGTTATGCGGACAAGCCACCCTTCAAGCCTCTTCCTCCTAAAGAAGGGAACGAGGAGAAGGAGGAGAAGAAGAAGAAGAAGGGAACGAAGAAGAAGAAGAAGAAGAAGAAGAAGAAGAAGAAGAAGAAGAAGAAGAAGAAGAAGAAGAAGAAGAAGGAGAATAAAGAGAAAGAGGTAACGACATATCCCCGCGTGAATGAGATAACGCTAGGTAACAGTAAGTATGTTGCTCCTGATGATTATTATGATAATGAATCTGAATACAATGATCTTCCTATGCACTTTACATACATTAGTGATCATGATTTGAATGAGCACACTACTTTTGATATTGCAAATCTCTGGGAAACTAATTCTGAAAATGATGATGATAATAATTTCCATAGTGTCAGTGCTATCCATGCTTCCTCCCATAATGATATAGAAAGCTCTAAGCTTGGGGAAGAGGTGTTTGAAAATCCTTTTGCTACTGATCATTATGTGTTTGATACATCTCCTTCTAATAACAATGATGGTATGGTCACGGATAAACCAACTGTGAAAGATAACTATTCTATTTCTTATGATGACAATCGTGCCTCCAGACCTTTAATGATTATTATAAAGAATGCTATGATATAGGTTATAACTATCCTTATGAAACTTGTCATAGTTATGATTGGATTGCCAAAAACAATTCCCTTAATATGCAACTTGTTTACCATGTTCAAATTCTTGATAATAATCTTGCTCCAATTACTATTAATGAGAAGAACTCTTCTTATGCCAAAATTAATGATACTTCTATACATATGAGCCATGATAAGAATGTTTTAAGTGATGGGTATATTGTGGATTTCATTAATGATGCTACTGAAAGTTATTATGAGAGAGGGAAACATGGTTATATGCATCTTAATAATATTAAGTTTCCCCTCTTTATGTTGAGAATCTTGAAGTTACTCGTGTTTTATCCTCTTATGCTTGTCATTTTGTTCTTCATGAATTCATTTGTGTACAAGATTCCTTTGCATAGGAAGTGGGGTAGACTTAAATGTGTTTTGAATTTGCTTCTTGATGCTCTCTTTTTGCTTCAAATACTATTTCTTGCGAGCACATCATAAAAACTGCTGAGCCCATCTTAATGGCTATAAAGAAAGAACTTCTTGGGAGATAACCCATGTGTTTATTTTGCTACAGTACTTTTATTTTGTATTTGAGTCTTGAAAGTTGTTACTACTGTAGCAACCTCTCCTTATCTTACTTTTATTGCATTGTTGTGCCAAGTAAAGTCGTTGATAGTAAGGTTCATACTAGATTTGGATTACTGCGCAGAAACAGATTTCTTGCTGTCACGAATCTGGGCCTAATTCTCTGTAGGTAACTCAGAAAATTATGCCAATTTACATGAGTGATCCTCAGATATGTACGCAACTTTCATTCAATTTGAGCATTTTCATTTGAGCAAGTCTGGTGCCTCAATAAAATTCGTCTTTACGGACTGTTCTGTTTTGACAGATTCTGCCTTTTATTTCGCATTGCCTCTTTCGCTGTGTTGGATGGATTTCTTTGTTCCATTACCATCCAGTAGCTTTGTGCAATGTCCAGAAGTGTTAATAATGATTGTGTCATCTCTGAACATGTGAATTTTTGATTATGCACTAACCCTCTAATGAGTTTGTTTTGAGTTTGGTGTGGAGGAAGTTTTCAAGGGTCAAGAGAGGAGGATGATATACTATGATCAAGAAGAGTGAAAGATCTAAGCTTGGGGATGCCCCCGTGGTTCACCCCTGCATATTTCAAGAAGACTCAAGCATCTAAGCTTGGGGATGCCCAAGGCATCCCCTTCTTCATCGACAACTTATCAGGTCATTTCTCTTGAAACTATATTTTTATTCAGTCACATCTTATGTACTTTACTTGGAGCGTCTGTGTGCTTTTATTTTTGTTTTTGTTTGAATAAATGCTTGTGTGGGAGAGAGACACGCTTCGCTGGTTCATATGAACACATGTGTTCTTAGCTTTTATTTTTCATTGCGAAGGTTGAAACTGCTTCGTTAATTGTTATATGGTTGGAAACGGAAAATGCTACATGTGGTAATTGGTATAATGTCTTGAATAATTTGATACTTGGCAATTGTTGTGCTCATATAGATCATGTTTAAGCTCTTGCATCATGTACCTTGTACCCATTAATGAATAACTACATAGAGCTTGTTAAAATTTGGTTTGCATTATTGTTCTCTAGAGTCTAGATATTTTCTGGTTGAGGTGTTTGGACAACAAGGAGACAATGTAAAGTCTTATAATAGTTACAATATGTTCATATGTGAGCTTTGCTGCACCTTTTATACTTGAGTTTGCTTCAAACAACCTTGCTAGCCTAGCCTTGTATTGAGAGGAATTCTTCTCGTGCATCCAAATCCTTGAGCCAATAACCATGTCATTTGTGTCCACCATACCTACCTACCACATGGTATTTCTCCGCCATTCCAAAGTAAATTACTTGAGTGCTACCTTTAAAATTTCTATTCTTTACCTTTGCAATATATAGCTCATGGGACAAATAGCTTTAAAAACTATCGTGGTGAAGAATATGTACTTATGTGTCTTATTTCTTAGTAAGTTGCTTGTTGAGCGGTAACCATGTTTTACGGGGACGCCATCAACTCTTTTACCTTTGTTGAATATCATGTGAGTTGCTATGCATGTTCGTCTTGTCTAAAGTAAGGGCGGTTTTCACAATCAAATGGTTTGAGTATGCATACTGTTAGAGAAGAACATTGGGCCGCTAAATAAAGCCATGATTCATGGTGGAAGTTTCAGTGTGGACAGCTAATCCTCAATCTCTTATGAGAATAATTACTGTTGTTAAATGCTTATGCATTAAAGAGGAGTCCATTATCTGTTGTCTATGTTGTCCGGTATGGATGTATAAGTTGAGAATAATCAAAGCGAGAAATCCAATGCGAGCTTTCTCCTTAGACCTTTGTACGAGACGGCATAGAGGTACCCCTTTGTGACACTTGGTTGAAACATATGCTATGCAATGATAATCGGTGTTAACCCAAGCTAATTAGGACAAGGTGCGAGCACTATTAGTATACTATGCATGAGGCTTGCAACTTATAAGATGTCTTATACATAACTCATATGCTTTATTACTACCGTTGACAAAATTGTTTCTTGTTTTCAAAATGAAAAGTCTAGCACAAATATAGTAATCAATGCTTCCCTCTGCGAAGGGCCTATCTTCTACTTTATTGTTGAGTCAGTTTGCCTATTCTTTCTATCTTAGAAGCAAACACTTGTATCAACTGTGTGCATTGATTCTTACATGTTTACTTATTGCACTTGTTATATTGCTTTGTGTTGACAATTATCCATTAGATTGTCACATCCCAAAATTTTAGTAATTTTGGAATGTCAAATAAAAATAAAATTATATGCTTGATGATTGACTTGATTGAAATTCCACAAGGAATTAAAACTTTTTGTGGTTATTAAAAAAAGTATTTCTAAAATAGAGTTTTCGTAATCATTTGCTTTTAAATTATTTTAAAGTTTTAAGATTATGAAACCATAAAGATTTTATTTGACTTTGCAAAATATTGCCCAAGTAGCCATATATGCCAAAGTGCACAAACCATTTAATTTTTTTTTATTTAGTTTGACAATAAAGTATTATTTGATGTCCTAAAAGTTTATTTTAAATTTCTCAGATTTTGTTTGAATCAATTTGAAGACCCAAAACAAAAGTTATGAAAGAAATCATGAAAATAAAATAGAAATAGAGAAGAAGAGAAAAAAAAATATAGAAAATCGACCAAACTCAGTCAACAAGCCCAAACAACTCCAGCCTGCCAGCCTACCCGATGTATCCATCTCTCTATTTTTTTTTTCCTTCTTTGCATATTGTCTTGGGCTGCACCTTAGCTGGCACATCTTAGCCCAGGCGACGGAACGAGCAGCCCGAGCCTGGTCTTCCTCCTGTGAGTGTTCAGAAACTTACGTTACAGCAATGGCTATATATGGCTGTATCTCTCTCCTCTCCCATCAATTCAATTCACCGTTTCTTATCGAGTTTAACACGAAAGTTATTGGAAATCTAATGGAGAATCCGTTCAGATAATTTATGTCGCATTTTATTGCCTTAATCACTCAGACCGAATTAGTGCCCCGAATGCCACTCGTTGGCATGAGCCTACCGATCTCCCTCGACAGTCCATACCAGTGCAAAACGAGATGTCCTCCGTGCGTCTCTTCCATTCCTTACTGACTTTCGTTCTCAAACTTTCCTGAGAGAATCTCTGAACAGCCCTGTAAAACCATGCCATCCGTAGCCTCAGATTTGAGTTTGTCCGAAGACCTCGTCGCTCTTGGTTATTCCCTCGTCAAATCCTCGCACCATCAGACTCATCTCATCAAGGCCTCCCTCTAGGACATGGTCTTGCGTCATCTTGCTGTTTCCGAGTCGCCGCTCTCGCTTCGGCTAGTGATTGCCGACAAAGGAGGTCTCCCCGCACTCCACCGACGAGACGAGGAGCTCGTCCATGCACGCGGCCGAGAAGAATGCCGGAGGACTGTCCTTTACGTCAACCCGGCCTCAGTGGCTGTAAGACCTTGACGCTGTCCGGCACGACGCCAACGACCATGGCGAGGTAACCACGGGAAATCATGGCACTAATTATTTTCCCTTCGGCTCACTTTCTCCGGTGCGTATCTTTCTGCCTATTCTGAACTTTCGTTTCCGCAGCCGGAGATGGCTTACGACGAGCACCGAACGGCGTCGCGCCCAGAAAACTATTCCAGTGACTTCATGAACCTATACCCGTAGGCCGTAGGAGACCCGGGACGAAGCCTAGAACCTCTTTGGAGCTGTCCGTCGTTGCTGCACCCGTCTCAAGTGACGCCGCCATCAGGAGCCTCACTGGAGAACGCTGAGGATGTATAGGAGACCCCCGCGAAGAAAGGAGCCAGAAGCCATCTTGTACAGGCCCCGGAGATCACCGGAGCGTCGCCATCGACCACGTACGAGCCGGCGGTCATCGTCTTCCTGAACACCTGCGTTGCCTACTGCTCCTGGTACAACACCATCATCCTGGTCGTTCGATCCATACATATGGTCCTGATTTGATCACCTACTGTAATAGATCCATACATATGGTCCTGATTTGATCACCTACTGTAATAGTACGGGTCTATCCCTTTTCTGTTTTCTTAAGAGCAGGTCTAACAGACCCCGTAAAAGGGGCAAACCCGTATAATAACCGCCGGTTTGAGGGTTTCGCGTCTACCCGGCCGTCTAGCACGCCCCGTAAAAACGGCCCCCGAATCGATTTTTGCTGTTTTCGAGTACGGGGCGGGTCCTCGCCCCCTACTTGTGCGGGGTGGGAGCGGGGATAGTGGGCGAAGCCAGCATCCCAATTCCGAAGCGCGCGCGGACATTTCGATTCCCCCACCCGTTTTCCCCGCGCGCCGCCGCCGCCACCGCGCGCCGCCGCCGCAATCCGTCGGATCCGCCGCCACCCGTGCCCCTCCGCCGTCCGCCCAGCCTCGTCGAGGTTCTTCGACGCCCGCCGCACCTCCGCCGCACCCCCGCCGGAGTTCCGCGTCCGTCCGCACCGCCACACGCCCGCCGCACCTCCGTCGCACCTCGGTGAGTATTCCGCCGCGTTCTTCTTCGTTGCCGCCGGTAAATTGGTCGGATTTGGGGCTGATGTATGGTACACCGTGGTAGATGGCTTCGGAGGATGTGCACATGGCGGATTTGGACGCGACGTCCACCGATTGGTCGTCGTCGGATGATTCCGACATCGACGATTTGCTCAACGACGACGACACGGAGATGATGGTGCTGCTCTTCGGCTTGAAGCAAACGGAGGACCGCATGAAGCTCGCTGGATCAGCGGAAAGGATCCGTGATGGGGCGTATGTGCATTCCGCGGAACCGCGCCGTCGGCCACGAGCAGCCGATGCAAGATTACTTCGCCGAGGTACCGACCTATCCTCCCCGCCTCTTCCGTAGACGGTGCCGAATGCGTAGGACTTTGTTCGAGAAAATCGTCAAAGATTGCGAGGCAAATTGCGATTATTTCAAGCAAAGAAGAAATGCTGCCCAAGTCATGGGATTTAGCCCATACCAAAAAATTTCGCCGCCATGAGGGTTATTGCATACGGTATACCGACAGATTATACCGATGAGTACCTTCGCATTGGTGTGCAAACAACCACGGATTGCGTGCGTATGTTTGCCAAGATGGTGATCAAGTTGTATGGAGAGAAGTATCTCCGAGCTCCAAATGAGGATGATACAAAAAGGCTCATGGAGATCAATGAAAAGAGGGGGTGGCCGGGGATGCTTGGTAGTTTAGATTGCATGCATTGGACATGGAAAAATTGTCCAAAAGCATGGCATGGCATGTATTGTGGCAAAAGCCGTGATGCTACCATTGTTCTTGAAGCTGTGGCCTCTCAAGACTTATGGATTTGGCATGCTTTTTTTGGATTGCCGGGGACACTCAACGATATCAACATCTTGAATAGATCCCCTTTGTTTAAAAGACTAGTTAAGGGTGATGCTCCACCTTGTAACTACAAAGTTATGAACAATGAGTACACCATGGGGTACTATCTCACAGATGGTATTTACCCTAACTATGCAACCCTTGTCAAGTCCATAAAAGAGAAAAAGGACAGGCCTTTGACAAGAAAGGAAGCTTGCTTCACCAGAAATCAAGAGGCATGCCGCAAGGATATTGAGAGAGCTTTTGGTGTCCTTCAAGCAAGGTTTGCAATTGTCGGGGTCCCTGCTAGGTTTTGGGACAAGGAAACTCTTGTTGATGTCATGACATGTTGTGTGATTCTTCACAACATGATCATTGAAGATGAAAGCGGTTTAAACTTGCCATGTTTCTATGACAATGTTGGCACCCGAGTGCAGCCCGAGAGGAACCCTGATCGGCTTGAAGCTTTTCTTGCAGCTCATCGAGGCATTGAAAATGCCGAGACTCATCACCAGCTCACCCAAGATCTGATTGATCACCATTGGCAGTTGCATGGCCAATGATTTTTTACATTCATTTCCCATTGTTGTATGTGTGAAACATTCATTTCCTATTTGTTGTATGTGTGAAACATTTGTTATTTGTTTAATTCTTCCATTAGAACATTTGTTGACATTTCCGAGAAACATTATTGTAATAATTAAGACGATTATTGTGTGATGTAAAACATTTATTTTATGTGAATGGTCTGTTGGTTCTAATATGCAATTTGTCAAAAAACCCTGTTTTGAGGGGCCAAAAACAGAATATTCTGTTTTACGGGGTGGGGATACGGGCTCTGCTAGCTCGCCCGAGTTTTTGGCCGGCGAAACCCGAATACAGGGCCCTCTACTCGAGTTATACGGGACGAAAAAATACGGGGCCTGTTAGACATGCTCTAACATGCGTATATTCTAATCAGCTGATCGGTTGATTGTTCACGTGCTTTGTACTAGTTCACGTAAGAACTTTGAATTTCCATATCTCTAGCTATATAGCTCCGTTTTAGATAATTCTATTTGCGTTGGATTCATAGTAAAATTATCTATCTAGTGGTATTACATTTTAAAATTAATAAATTTCGAATTTGTATGTTGAAAATTGAATTTAAACCTTATTTTAGTCATGTCTTCATATATACACATCCATTTAAAATGATTTACTTTTTGCAAAAAAGAAGATACTGAAACACACTACCTAATACCACATCTGTTTAAACCATTTGAATATATCCACTTCGAATAACTTCACATTGGACACCAAAAGCTATTTATGCCATAGCACACAATCTATCAACCATTTTTGATCAATCCCTTGTCCCTATTAGATTTATTGATCATAGACTTCTAATAGTGTCATAGATGCACTATCTTTCACAAATCATCTTGGCTCCATTTGATTCATGAATCAAACCCTCAGTATCATCTCCTGCAAACATCTATGGCTAATGATTATTTTTACATACTGAATCGGAAGATAAACATTAACCGAGAGAAATAATAATATCAAATTATTTTTATTTGATTCTTGTTTGTTGCTTGTTACTTTACTATTGAGTGGTGTGTTTATTGTGTGTTACTTTATCGTATAGATCGTACGGAGTGCAACGAGTGTGATTGTGAGAAGTGTATGATCATCAACTACCAAAAGGCAAGTGTCACTCATTTCCTATGTTTTCTATGCATGTAGTTTTTACTTAGTAGATATTGCATGTGTAGGATGTTTTCAAAGTATATGATATGCTATGCTAATCCTATAGTCTTAGGATTTCCTCTAGTTTCCCTTAAGTTGCCATCGTAGGTAGTTTTGCTTAGCCATGCTATTAGATACGTGGTTGGGATATCATGATGAGATGAGATGAAGAAATATGTTTTTATTATAAATGAAAACAACTTGATAAATGAAACACACTGGGCGGATTGGTATGAGTGGAGCGTCCGCACGGTGAAAATTGGTGGGGTCCGCCGCCCGGGAACAAAAGAGATTGGACATGTTTCATGTTTAGTAGCTTCTTGTACAGCCGCATGTCATATGGGCTCTGTCTTGACTAAGTAGGTTGTAGGGTTCCGTCCCGACGTGACCAGCGGATGTAGTTGTGTAGGTTGGAACGGGTCCGTCCGGAGGGCTCGGGGCCTTACTTCGAAAACAGTCTCGTCTTAGTCTTCTCCCCGCCATTTGAGCAAAATGAGCATCATGGTGGAAAAGGGGCTGACTAAGTCGTGCGGGTAAAGTGTACAAACCTCGCGAGTGTAAAACCTAAGTACTTAGCCGTGTCCCCGGTTACGGACAACTTTGAGCAAGCTGGACCTGAAGCCGTTGGAAGATCTCTCTCATCCCAATTTCTTAAGTAAAACTGGTTGGAAAACTTGGGTAGTAAAGTAAGTAGCTGGATCGTCTGGTGTCTATCCCTGGTGAGCCAGCGTGATGAGAACCTGGGTTCATGCGCTTAGGTGATATATTTTCCAAATAAAATGTTGATTTCAAAAAGATAGGGAAAATGCTTGTTTTCTGCAAAGAGCCTAAACTCCACCAGCCAAATATACATGTAGGTATTAGGCGCCATTTGTGTCCACTAAATAGTGACATCTTGACAATACATTCAAAGTATTGACCAAATGTTTTTGGCTGTAACTTTACCTGTTGCAGATATTCTGATAGACGAGTGAAGTTACGATGATTAGGGTTACGAGTCTATCCTCAACATGCTCGCCTGTGGCACATGAAGATGAAGGACTCCATGCTATATGTTTGTTCCTTGTAAAACTCTGATGTAATGCTAGCCTTGTGCTATGCAATTTGTAAGTCATTATATATATATGGATCATGCGATATAATAAAGACCTTTGTTTCTTGGTATTACATCTTAAACTGTGTGTGCTAGCGATTGATCCAGGGACTAGCACAATAAAGCACAGGGACCGGCACCCTACCGGGTGAGGTCACTACAGATGGTATCAGAGCATTGTGTTGACCATAGGTTCGTGACCCTAGGTTTGGATTAGAAATAGGAAGACCCTAGGATGAAAAACTTGTCTAATCCTATTTCAATTAGAAAGATGTTTTCCTTATGAACTTCTATTACTCTCATCTATTCCATCTTCAAATTTTTTTTCCTCTTGCCTTAGATGATCTACCCCGTGAAAACCATCAAGAAAGGACTACTGATGACCAAGACACTAGTAGCTTGAAGACCGATGCTTCATATGTTATTCCTCAATTCATCATGATTCACTACATTGAAGGCCAACAAAGAACTTGAAGAAATACTCTGATGCAAACTACACAACTCCCAAAGATACATCGAGAAAGATGAAGTGGAAACTCGAAACACTCAAGACATAAATAGATTAGACCACCATTAGTTTTCTTTTATTGACCAACGATGTCGTAGTAACGTATTGATCATACCAAATTGTGGTATGACCATACTAAATAGTTTGTTTGTGTTTGAACCATGTTGCTTGATGCTTGTTAGATGTTGTTTGTTATATGAATTGCCTTGATCTGTTGTGTTCGGGTAGGAACCTTCTTTAGAATCTTTCCATCTATTCTCATCTACACCCCAAACCAAGCAAGTCTTTTCTCGACGAGTCGCCATGAAGACAACAGTGCTAACAACTCCAACCATGGTGTTCCCAATCAAGATGAAGAAGCATAGAATTGGAGAGACACAAACCAATAGGTAGGGATCGATAGAAGTTTTCTTTAAAAAAATGAACAATAGTTCAATCTCCATGATTTTTTTAAATAGTGAGGTTGACAAAGTGTTAGAATGCGAGATTCAAAACCATGTACAGAGTAATGATCTGGGTGCAGGATGGATTGATCACCATTCCTACTACTCTTATTATTCGCTTTTGTATTGTTGGCTTTGCGAATCTAGAGAGACATACCTATAAGAGAGACGACATTGATAAGATAAAACCTTAGGGCGATAGTTTTGTATCCTCCATAGTATTCGGCAAGTGCTGCCAAACGTAGGATTACGTTGAGGTCAAATACCAACCACGTTCTGAAGTGAAGTGGAAGACTCTCAAAGACGCCAACAACAAGTATGATGAACGATGTCGTGAAGTCTACTAAACTTAGTCTTGTGGTCGACCTAAAGAATGATCTTTCAGTGCCAAAAATAGTTTAATAACCATTTTGTCTAGACCAGAAGCTCTACCGTGGAGAAAAGAGAAACATCTACTCAAGCCATCAAGAGGGTATAGAAGGAAAAAAAAAAAGTGAACAGAAATACACATATTGGAGACGAAGTCAAAAGGTAACAAATGACCTAGTGCCAAGTCGTACCCAAGATGAGCCTAGTTTGAACGCGAGACCTAAGACTACCCACAAAAGTTTCTTTTAATGGTGGTAGCCACGACATATGCCTAACCTATATTTCTTTCTAGCCTTTCTCCGAATCTCGGGGACGAGATTCCTTTTAAGGGTGGTAGTCTGTCACATCCCAAAATTTTAGTAATTTTGGAATGTCAAATAAAAATAAAATTATATGCTTGATGATTGACTTGATTGAAATTCCACAAGGAATTAAAACTTTTTGTGGTTATTAAAAAAAGTATTTCTAAAATAGAGTTTTCGTAATCATTTGCTTTTAAATTATTTTAAAGTTTTAAGATTATGAAACCATAAAGATTTTATTTGACTTTGCAAAATATTGCCCAAGTAGCCATATATGCCAAAGTGCACAAACCATTTAATTTTTTTTATTTAGTTTGACAATAAAGTATTATTTGATGTCCTAAAAGTTTATTTTAAATTTCTCAGATTTTGTTTGAATCAATTTGAAGACCCAAAACAAAAGTTATGAAAGAAATCATGAAAAAAAAAAATAGAAATAGAGAAGAAGAGAAAAAAAAATATAGAAAATCGACCAAACTCAGTCAACAAGCCCAAACAACTCCAGCCTGCCAGCCTACCCGATGTATCCATCTCTCTATTTTTTTTTCCTTCTTTGCATATTGTCTTGGGCTGCACCTTAGCTGGCACATCTTAGCCCAGGCGACGGAACGAGCAGCCCGAGCCTGGTCTTCCTCCTGTGAGTGTTCAGAAACTTACGTTACAGCAATGGCTATATATGGCTGTATCTCTCTCCTCTCCCATCAATTCAATTCACCGTTTCTTATCGAGTTTAACACGAAAGTTATTGGAAATCTAATGGAGAATCCGTTCAGATAATTTATGTCGCATTTTATTGCCTTAATCACTCAGACCGAATTAGTGCCCCGAATGCCACTCGTTGGCATGAGCCTACCGATCTCCCTCGACAGTCCATACCAGTGCAAAACGAGATGTCCTCCGTGCGTCTCTTCCATTCCTTACTGACTTTCGTTCTCAAACTTTCCTGAGAGAATCTCTGAACAGCCCTGTAAAACCATGCCATCCGTAGCCTCAGATTTGAGTTTGTCCGAAGACCTCGTCGCTCTTGGTTATTCCCTCGTCAAATCCTCGCACCATCAGACTCATCTCATCAAGGCCTCCCTCTAGGACATGGTCTTGCGTCATCTTGCTGTTTCCGAGTCGCCGCTCTCGCTTCGGCTAGTGATTGCCGACAAAGGAGGTCTCCCCGCACTCCACCGACGAGACGAGGAGCTCGTCCATGCACGCGGCCGAGAAGAATGCCGGAGGACTGTCCTTTACGTCAACCCGGCCTCAGTGGCTGTAAGACCTTGACGCTGTCCGGCACGACGCCAACGACCATGGCGAGGTAACCACGGGAAATCATGGCACTAATTATTTTCCCTTCGGCTCACTTTCTCCGGTGCGTATCTTTCTGCCTATTCTGAACTTTCGTTTCCGCAGCCGGAGATGGCTTACGACGAGCACCGAACGGCGTCGCGCCCAGAAAACTATTCCAGTGACTTCATGAACCTATACCCGTAGGCCGTAGGAGACCCGGGACGAAGCCTAGAACCTCTTTGGAGCTGTCCGTCGTTGCTGCACCCGTCTCAAGTGACGCCGCCATCAGGAGCCTCACTGGAGAACGCTGAGGATGTATAGGAGACCCCCGCGAAGAAAGGAGCCAGAAGCCATCTTGTACAGGCCCCGGAGATCACCGGAGCGTCGCCATCGACCACGTACGAGCCGGCGGTCATCGTCTTCCTGAACACCTGCGTTGCCTACTGCTCCTGGTACAACACCATCATCCTGGTCGTTCGATCCATACATATGGTCCTGATTTGATCACCTACTGTAATAGTACGGGTCTATCCCTTTTCTGTTTTCTTAACATGCGTATATTCTAATCAGCTGATCGGTTGATTGTTCACGTGCTTTGTACTAGTTCACGTAAGAACTTTGAATTTCCATATCTCTAGCTATATAGCTCCGTTTTAGATAATTCTATTTGCGTTGGATTCATAGTAAAATTATCTATCTAGTGGTCTTACATTTTAAAATTAATAAATTTCGAATTTGTATGTTGAAAATTGAATTTAAACCTTATTTTAGTCATGTCTTCATATATACACATCCATTTAAAATGATTTACTTTTTGCAAAAAAGAAGATACTGAAACACACTACCTAATACCACATCTGTTTAAACCATTTGAATATATCCACTTCGAATAACTTCACATTGGACACCAAAAGCTATTTATGCCATAGCACACAATCTATCAACCATTTTTGATCAATCCCTTGTCCCTATTAGATTTATTGATCATAGACTTCTAATAGTGTCATAGATGCACTATCTTTCACAAATCATCTTGGCTCCATTTGATTCATGAATCAAACCCTCAGTATCATCTCCTGCAAACATCTATGGCTAATGATTATTTTTACATAACTGAATCGGAAGATAAACATTAACCAGAGAAATAATAATATCAAATTATTTTTATTTGATTCTTGTTTGTTGCTTGTTACTTTACTATTGAGTGGTGTGTTTATTGTGTGTTACTTTATCGTATAGATCGTACGGAGTGCAACGAGTGTGATTGTGAGAAGTGTATGATCATCAACTACCAAAAGGCAAGTGTCACTCATGTCCTATGTTTTCTATGCATGTAGTTTTTACTTAGTAGATATTGCATGTGTAGGATGTTTTCAAAGTATATGATATGCTATGCTAATCCTATAGTCTTAGGATTTCCTCTAGTTTCCCTTAAGTTGCCATCGTAGGTAGTTTTGCTTAGCCATGCTATTAGATACGTGGTTGGGATATCATGATGAGATGAGATGAAGAAATATGTTTTTATTATAAATGAAAACAACTTGATAAATGAAACACCTGGGCGGATTGGTATGAGTGGAGCGTCTGCACGGTGAAAATTGGTGGGGTCCGCCGCCCAGGAACAAAAGAGATTGGACATGTTTCATGTTTAGTAGCTTCTTGTACAGCCGCATGTCATATGGGCTCTGTCTTGACTAAGTAGGTTGTAGGGTTCGTCCCGACGTGACCAGCGAGATGTAGTTGTGTAGGTTGGAACGGGTCCGTCCAGAGGGCTCAGGGCCTTACTTCCGAAAACAGTCTCGTCTTAGTCTTCTCCCTGCCATTTGAGCAAAATGAGCATCATGGTGGAAAAGGGGCTGACTAAGTCGTGCGGGTAAAGTGTACAAACCTCTGCAGAGTGTAAAACCTAAGTACTTAGCCGTGTCCCCGGTTACGGACAACTTTGAGCAACTGGACCTGGAGCTGTTGGAAGATCTCTCTCATCCCAATTTCTTAAGTAAAAACTGGTTGGAAAACTTGGGTAGTAAAGTAAGTAGCTGGATCGTTCGGTGTCTATCCCTGGTGAGCCAGCGTGATGAGAACCTGGGTTCATGCTCTTAGGTGATATATTTTCCAAATAAAATGTTGATTTCAAAAAGATAGGGAAAATGCTTGTTTTCTGCAAAGAGCCTAAACTCCACCAGCCAAATATACATGTAGGTAT
The DNA here is from genome assembly GCF_022539505.1 of Lolium rigidum. Taxonomy (NCBI): domain Eukaryota; kingdom Viridiplantae; phylum Streptophyta; class Magnoliopsida; order Poales; family Poaceae; genus Lolium; species Lolium rigidum. Next base: position 90,442,507 of record NC_061509.1, read on the forward strand.
TAGGCGCCATTTGTGTCCACTAAATAGTGACATCTTGCCAATACATTCAAAGTATTGACCAAATGTTTTTGGCTGTAACTTTACCCGTTGCGGATATTCCGATAGACGAGTGAAGTTACGATGATTAGGGTTACGAGTCTATCCTCAACATGCTCGCCTGTGGCACATGAAGATGAAGGACTCCATGCTATATGTTTGTTCGTTGTAAAACTCTGATGTAATGCTAGCCTTGTGCTATGCAATTTGTAAGTCATTATGTATATATGGATCATGCGATATAATAAAGACCTTTGTTTCTTGGTATTACATCTTAAACTGTGTGTGCTAGCGATTGATCCAGGGACTAGCACAATAAAGCACAGGGACCGGCACCCTACCGGGTGAGGTCACTACATAGATATACATGTTAAAGTTGAAAGCAACCGCTGAAACTTTTATCTCCTTTGTGTTGCTTCAATGCTTTTACTTTGAATTTATTGCTTTATGAGTAACTCTTATGCAAGTCTTATTGATGCTTGTCTTGAAAGTACTATTCATGAAAAGTCTTTGCTATATGGTTCAATTGTTTACTCACTCGCATTAACATTGCTTTGAATCGCTGCATTCATCTCATATGCTTTACAATAGTATGATTAAGATTATGTTGGTAGCATGTCACTTCAGAAATTATCTTTTATCGTTTACCTACTCGAGGACGAGTAGGAACTAAGCTCGGGGATGCTGATACGTCTCCAACGTATCTATAATTTCTGATGTTCCATGCTTGTTTTATGACAATACCTACATGTTTTGTTCACACTTTATATCGTTTTTATGCGTTTTCCGGAACTAACCTATTGACGAGATGCCGAAGGGCCGGTTGCTGTTTTCTGCTGTTTTTGGTTCCGAGAAAGGCTGTTCGGGCAATATTCTCGGAATTCGACGAAACGAAGACCAAACATCATAATTCACCGAGACGGACCAGGACACCGAAGGAGACCCGGAGGGGAGGCCCAGGGGCCCCACACCATAGGGCCGCGCGGGCAGGCCCCTGGCCGCGCCGGCCTATGGGGAGGGCGCCCTGGTGCCCCTCCTGCGCCGCCTCTTCGCCTATAAGACCCCTTTCGACCTAAAAACGCGATACCAATTGACGAGACTCCAGAAAGACTCCAGGGGCGCCGCCACCATCGCGAAACTCCAATTCGGGGGACAGAAGTCTCTGTTCCGGCACCCTACCGGGACGGGGAATTGCCCCCGGAGTCATCTCCACCGCCGTCTCCACCGCCATCTTCACCGCCATCGCTGTCTCCATGATGAGGAGGGAGTAATCCACCCCCGGGGCTGAGGGCTCCGCTGTAGCTATGTGGTTCATCTCTCTCTTTATGTGATCTAGTTGAATATCATCTATGTGCTACTCTAGTGATGTTATAAAATTAGTCTATTCCTCTTGCACGGTTTAATGGTGACAGTGTGTGCATCGTGTAGTACTTGGCGTGGGTTATGATTGTAATCTCTTGTAGATTATGAAGTTAACTATTGCTATGATAAGTATTGATGTGATCTATGCCTCCTTCATAGTGTGATGGTGACAGTGTGCATGCTATGTTAGTTCTTGGTGTGATTGTGTTGATCTATCTTGCACTCTAAGGTTATTTAAACATGAATATCGAATACCTGTGGAGCTTGTTAACTCCGGCATTGAGGGTTCGTGTAATCCTACACAGTTAGTGGTGTTCATCATCCAACAAGAGGGTGTAGAGTAGTCCTATTATGTGATCATCGTTGAGAGTGTCCACTAGTGAAAGCGGGATCCCTGGGCCTTGCTTCCAAGCATCGAATCTCCGTTTGTTTACTGTTTTTGTTGCATGTTTACTCGCTGCCATATTTTATTCAGATTACTATTACCACTCATACTCATCCATATTACTTGCATCTCACTATCTCTTCGCCGAACTAGTGCACCTTTACATCTGACAAGTGTATTAGGTGTGTTGGGGACACAAGAGACTTCTTGCTTTGTGATTGCAGGGTTGCTTGAGAGGGATATCTTTGACCTCTTCCTCCCTGAGATCAATAAACCTTGGGTGATCCACTTAAGGGAAACTTGCTTCTGTTCTACAAACCTCTGCTCTTGGAGGCCCAACACTGTCTACAAGAATAGAAGCTCCCGTAGACATCAGGGAATTAAATAGCAAACCTAAACAACCTCAACATAATTGAGATACTTCTTATTACTTGAGAAGTATGTTCTTCAAAAGTTATTCTTTTGAAGTAAATAAGGAGTAGCCATCAAACCTGCCTAATAGGATCTATAAACCCTAACCAGCTATCATCAGCAAGGTATACAACCTTGATAGCACCTATATATAATGATTTGTTTAGATGTGCTTCACTAAAACCATATGATCCCTAGCTATTGATGAAGCCAACATTGTTGGGATCCATCTAATCCTTATTCCTGAAGCTACTTGGAATCCTAGTCAACCATAGAACCCCACCAACCTAATTGTCATACTTGTTCTTTATTAAAGAACATGTTCTTCAAAAGTTGTTCTTTTGAATCTATTATATAATTAAAACAACAAACAAACAACGGTCCAGATTGAGCACCGGCTAGAAACGGTTCAGATTAGAAGAGAAAAGTACACGCAATGCTCCATCACGTTGTCCAACAACCCAGATTCTATTGCTTAATTTCACATTAAAAAGAAAATCTAGGGCTTCCGTTTTCCTGGCAGACCTAGCAACCTTCCTTCCGGCGGCTGCACCACAAGTTTCTGTTCAACGCCGGCGGCCGGACGGGCTTACAAGCCATGACGTGCGAAAACTCCATGTTGGCCACCATGCATGCATGACCGATGCATATGATGCTCGATCCACGGTAGTCCTACAAATCCAGGTTTGTTGCCTCTCTCTTCACATCGGCGTCATCCAGCCAGCATACTCATGCTAGGTGCGACTGCTCAGGTCCACGTCTATCAATTTCTCTTGGATCAGAGTATCAGACCATGAGCACCAATTCCAAGCCCAGACGCTGCCATGCTTCCCTTCCAGCGTGCCGGTGTGACCTGTAACCTGTTCACCGCCAGGCGCTGGTAATCTCAGCGTTGTCCGCGGCACCGGCAAGTCATCAACCTTGCCTGCAGCTGCCTCCGGCCGGCGCCGCAAAGTCGCCAAGTTCGCGTGAAACCTTAGCAGCGTCCATGACACCAAAGTCGGGCAAGGAGGGCTACGCTGCTCTGGCTGCACGAAAACTACGCCCCGACGCTCGCCTGCAATGTTGTGGCCCTCGCCCACACTGCAATCATACTATCTAGGCCAAGCCAATATAAAGCATCAACTTCGTTGAATTCATCAAATCATGAGCTGCCACCGCCAGTTGATGGACTTCATGCTGCTTCAGCGTTGGTTACAGATAAGTTTCTAATTCTAGATTTGATTCAGAAGGATGCTGTTTTCCGATTTAATTTATTTTGCAACTGGTATTTTTTCCTTAATCTTGCACAACTGTGCATAAGCCGTAATGTATGTTGCTTCGCTCAGATCGATCAAACAACTCACAGATCTCATCTAATGCGCCGCCAGCGGTTATACATGACATGTTGCCGATTCGCCGCGATGGCTATACGGTCGCCCACTTCGTCTGTTTCATCTTCATCACGATGTAGAGGAAAACAACGCTGATGCAGAGATCGAGCAATCTGGGCGAGCTGTGGCAAGAAGTTTTTCGTCGAGATCTGTTGCCTGCCATCAAGGAATACGTAAAGACTAAGTGTTAGAGATATATTCCGTGTACGTATAAACGGATAGTCTAGGATAGAGATAGGACTCTCGTGTCTTGTCTTGCACTCCAAGATGATCCATGTACGCCTATATATACTCGCCCATGAGGCTCAATAATCATCCAACATATTCCGTCAATCTCTTTCCCTCTCTATCGTTCTACATGGTATCAGAGCGGCACGTTCCTTGACCTAGCCGCCGCACAAGCTTCCGCCCGCGCCGCCCCCGGGGAGGTCAATCTCCATGGCCTACTCCGGGGGCCGCGCAACCCGTATGAGGGTTCGTCCGCCGATCTGTTGATCCGCTGCCCTCGAGTCTTTTTTTTCCAATCCGTAGATTGGTTTTCCTTTTGCTCCGTCGGTCGCTCGACCGGCGTTTTCTTTTTTTTTGGTTTTGCCGATCATAGATCGGATTGAGTCGCCCACCGCCGTCGTCATCACGCGCCTCTACTCCAACCTCGGCATCGACTGCACCGGTCATCTTCATCAACCGCGTGGCACGGCCACACGCGTCACACACGGGACGCCTACGTGCGACGCAGCAGGCTGTCTCGCCCGCGCGGTCTCCATCGCTGGTCCGTCTTCGCCGTCATCGCCCGGGACATCACCGACAATATCGCCAACGACTCCAATCTGCGGCACGTCGTCCACGCCATGGCGCGTACAACGCCGCCGTCGGTCTGATCAACCGACCGCACGCACGTCTCCGCCAAGCACGTCCCCGAGCACGCGCCTACCACCGATCGAGCTACGGGCTGCCGCTGCGTCGCCCCTTCGGGCCGCAGCCGCCGCCTTTGGTCCATGCTACCGGCCTCTGACGCGCCTTCCAAGGCGTGTACGTTGCTGGTGGCCTCCCGCCGCTGCATCGACTCGCGCCCTGCAGCTACGCCGGCCCCTCGGGCCGAGACGTCGCCGCACGCAGTCTACTTCGCCGTCCCCGCGCACCGACGTTCTAGGCTACTACCGCGCCGCCCCATCGGCGCAGGTCGCCACCGTCAGCGCAAGGTCTACGTCAAGCCGCCGGGTTCCTCCTCGCCAACTTCGAGTACCGCTGCCGCGCCTCCACAGGTACCCTGCATGACCACTCTGGTCGTCGCGGGCCTCGCCGACCACCTCTACAGTCTAGGCATCCAGCATGGTCACTCCTGGTCACCGCTGGTTTCGCCGCCTTCTACGTCTCCGTCCACCACGACCTCACGGTCCATGATGGTCCCTTTCCTCGCACGCCCGGTATTGGCAACACCGACGCGTGCCTTCGTCCCCGACGCGTCCCCGAGCCTGGCAAGCTCGGGTCAGCGCCTCATCTTCATCGGCTTCGACAACGTCTTCATCGGCATCGACTCTTCTACGACTGCCTCGACCGCGTCGCCGACTTCGTCTTTGCGTACTCGGTTCTGGCAAAACCGGAGTATGCCTTCGTCCCCGACGTGCGCCTAGTTCTGACAAAACTAGGGCAGCACCTCGTCCTCGACGGCTCGGACTGCATCGACTTCGGCATCGACAACCTCCACGACTGCCTCGACGCATCTCCGTCACTCTCCTCGCGCACTTCGCGCTTGCGGCTTCATGTGCGGCTACCTCGACATCGGCACCCGACCAAGACATCGACCACGGCATCTCCTCGCGCGGCTACCCCGACCAAGGTTGCAACACCCACGCTCTCGGCTCCCTCGACATCGGCACAAGGGCTACCACCTCGCCTGCGCCTCACCAGCTTCCTCTACAGTCCAAGCATCCGCGACGCGACATCGTCCACGACGCTCCCGCTACGACTGCGGGGGGGTGTCAGCCTTCTGGGGTCCACTTCGGTTTATCTCCAGTCTGACCGTCCACGTCGTTCATGTTGTTCACGACGCTCCCGCTACGACTGCGGGGGAGTGTTAGAGATATATTCCGTGTACGTATAAACGGATAGTCTAGGATAGAGATAGGACTCTCGTGTCTTGTCTTGCACTCCAAGATGATCCATGTACGCCTATATATACTCGCCCATGAGGCTCAATAATCATCCAACATATTCCGTCAATCTCTTTCCCTCTCTATCGTTCTACACTAAGGGTTGAGCAGAGCCAGATTGGAAGTGCAACCGTACCTGCTGAAAAGCAATTGTGCAGCGCGGGCGAGCGAAGGCCGCCGATCTGTGATCGACGGAACAAGGTGGTGTGTACACAGCTGCGTCGCGTATTCGTGTAACGTGCTAATCCCTACACTGCATGGAGGCGGTCATCTAGATACTCCAGGAAGAACTTGCATACTAGAGGGAGCTATTATCCATGCATGCACAACAACTGCATGCAAAACGATACCTGTAGTTGGTATAATACATGGCGGAAGCTATGTCTATGCTCAAGATATATACGAGCAACTTGGCTGAGCGTGGTAACTGGTACGTATATGTTGAAGTCTTGCTACTAGAACATGCTCGTGGAAGCCACAACCTTCCCACTCACATTGGCTTATGTTGAATATATTCAGAGTTACTTACAATGGTCATGAACTAATATGTAGTTATTTGATCAGCTGAGGTAGAAGGTACGTAGTAATACTGGATGTTTAGAATGGTGTGCTACATTAAATTTTGATATTATATGGTGCTAATTACAATGTAATGGAGCTTAGAAAATTTTACTATGGGAAAAGCAAGAAACTAAAAAAAATATCTTTCAGGAATATCAAGACCGAGGGCCAACACAACTGATTCATATGGACACAGAAAACTACCAGGACAAGCAATATATTCATCCGGTCAAAAGAGAGATCGGCTTGCAATTTTCTAAAATGATTAATGTGTATTCCTTCAGCTTGCCCTTTGTCCCATCCTAGAAACAACAACTGAAGTCAAAAGTGACAGCTCAACCTGTATATTTTTGTGTTTTTCATCTTTGCAGGTCTAAGGTTCTTTGGATAACTATTTGTAGAACACATGACTATAAAGCTTCAGTAAAGTCTTTTGGGAGGAAGTCAGGTATAGCTTACGTCTTGCTTTCTTTTTGCTTGATCAAATCAGTAGGTCAGTTAATAGATTTTTGTTTAAACAACAATATACATGTTTATTGCTACCGAGTTCTGCTGTAAACACGGAAAAGTATCAAAGGGAGAAACTATCAATGCATTTCGCAACAAAATATACAGGAGTGCACTATATCACAAAAAAGCAGCATTCTATAATTCTTAAATTTCAGAATAATATGCTGCCTCACGCATATGCCATCTAATTCTACAATACCCATGCCGGTTGCATTAGACTGTGACTTAGAGCAATGTATGACGATGAGTATGGCTGAACCAAATAGGGTTATCTAAACGTCCACCACCACTATCCAGGTTACTTAGAGCTTAGGAACTGGTAGAGCAACTCTTTGCAAGGATAGATTTGAGATACGTACCCATGGAATGTGGTAAGACCGCAGCATCAGTGCAAGGTTTATGCATATTGACAGCACACCAATAAGGGAAAAATATTCTTTTTCGTGAATATTTACTTACTATCTAATGCATCTTGGTAAAAATTTCAACATATCACTATAGAAGATGTGACTCTGTAATATTTTGGAACATCAATTGAACTCTTTATGTAGCTTGAAGCTGAAGGCGAAATCTTGGACGAGATAGCACAGTGAAACCTAGGTGAAACAGAGTTATTAACTGGTCTCCAAAACATGTACCTCTTTACCTAGCTGTTGAACTCCGACTCTGTGTTTCATTGCAAAATTGGTGCACAGAAAACTATCATATTATGGTCCCCCGTTCAGAAGTATTGGAAAGCATGGATGAATAGGTATATAATAATTTATATATCTCTTATGCAAAAATATTTATACATAGATACAATATAATTTTGTTACTTTATAATCAGTTCACTAATGATGCCATTAAATTTCATAACAATCATATTTGCTTGACATCCTACACAGAGAAAACCCTTATTCGATGGCTACTACTACCAATATTTTTTGGCAAAAGAACCTAAAATTGCTGCTTCTTTTGCTTCCTGTCTATGCTCGATGCAACAACTAAAGCTTACTTTCTCAGGCCATGTTAAATAATATAGCTTTTCCTTCACACATTTCATATTTTATTCGTTTTTTTGCAGGTGTTTCTTTCTTTTTTCCTGTTTGCTAAAAATAATAGATACATCATAAGAGAGGCGGAGGAAGAACCTTCCAATGGATGTCACTAATGTATCCAGCACATCACCCATCTTTGTAATTATTCCTACAAATAACAAAATTACTACACAAGAAAGGAGTAACAATCAATTGCTAAACTTGAGGAAAAATACATGTTGAATGGTAGAATACAGTCCTGCAAAGTAATGAACTTTGTCAAAATTTGTATTTATAACATGTGAACAAAGATCATCTAGCCGCGCGAGTGCGCGGGCCACCCAGCTAGTTATATAATAAGTAATCATCAACCATGCATTATGGGACTTAAAATTGGCAACTGCTCTTTACTTATTACACAACTACTATTCCTGGGTGTGTATGATTGTTACTATGCATTTTACCACCTGCTTATGATTCTAAAACCACACAACCCTAATAAGAACCTTGTTTGTGAATCACTCTAAAAGCGCAACACACCCTGAACCAATCATTACAACTCACTGATCCTAAATCATCGGGGTTAGGTCACGCTTAGAGCGATTGCATCTCATACTTATGTAGGGATTCGTAGCATAGAAAACAAAAAAAATCCTACCGCGAGAACGCAATCCAAGCCAAGATGCAATCTAGAAGATGGGAGCAACGAGGGGATGAACGAGACTAACCCTTGAAGATTTCCAAAGCCTACAAGAGGAGGCTCTCGTTGCTGCGGTAGACGATCACTTGCCGCTTTCAAAAGCGCGTAGAAGATCTTGACGGTGCCAGAATCGGGCAACACCTCCGTACTCGATCACACGTTCGGTGTTGATGAAGACGACGTCCTTCTCCCCGTTCCAGCGGGCAGCGGAAGTAGTAGATCCTCCTCGGAATCCCGGCAGCACGACGGCGTGGTGGCGGTGTGGATGGAGAACTCCGGCAGGGCTTCGCCTAAGCGTATGCGGGAGTTGTATGTGGAGGAGGGGTGCTAGGGTTTGGGGAGAGGGGTGCCTTGGGCGCCGGCCATGAAGGGGGCAGCCAAGATTGGAGGCAAGAGTGGCCGGCCACCCTCCCCTTGTCCCTCATTATATAGGTGGAAGCCCCAAGAGTTGTAGTCCGAGTCTTCGAATAAGACCCCAACACCAAAACTTCCCAAAGGTGGGAAACCTACTCAAGGAGGGAGTCCTACTCAAGGTGGGACTCCCACCTTTCCTTGAGGTGGGGCTGGCCGGCCACCAAGGTGGAGCCCATCTGGGACTCCTCCCCTTTAGGGTTTGGCCGGCCATGCTAGTGGAGTCCCTCCGGGACTCCACCTTCCATAGTGCATTTCTTCCGGACTTTTCTAGAACCTTCTAGAACCTGCCATAAATGCACCGGATCATTTCCAAACTTGGAATATGACTTCCTATATATGAATCTTATTCTCCGGACCATTCCGGAACTCCTCGTGATGTCCTGGATCCCATCCGAGACTCCGAACAAAACTTCGAACTCCATTCCATATTCCATATCTACTTAAACGACATCAAACCTTAAGTGTGTCACCCTACGGTTTGGGAACTATGTAGACATGGTTGAGACTTCTCTCCGACCAATAACCAATAGCGGGATCTGGAGATCCATAATGGCTCCCACATATTCAACGATGACTTAGTGATCGAATGAACCATTCACATACGATACCAATTCCCTTTGTCACGCGATATTTTACTTGTCCGAGGTTTGATCATCGGTATCACTCTATACCTTGTTCAACCTCGTCTCTCGACAAGTACTATTTACTCGTACCGTGGTATGTGGTCTCTTATGAACTTATTCATATGCTTGCAAGACATTAGACGACATTCCACCGAGAGGGCCCGGAGTATATCTATCCGTCACCGGGATGGAAAAATCCCACTTGTTGATCCATATGCCTCAACTCATACTTTCCGGATACTTAATCCCACCTTTATAACCACCCATTTACGCAGATGGCGTTTGATGTAATCAAAGTACCTTTCCGGTATAAGTGATTTATATGATCTCATGGTCGAAAGGACTAGGTAACTATGTATCGAAAGCTGATAGCAAATAACTTAATGACGTGATCTTATGCTACGCTTAATTGGGTGTGTCCATTACATCATTCATACAATGACATAATCTTGTTATTAATAACATCCAATGTTCATGATCACGAAACCATGATCATCTATTAATCAACAAGCTAGTTATACAAGAGGCTTACTAGGGACTCTTTGTTTGTTCACATAGCACACATGTATCAATGTTTCGGTTAATACAATTATAGCATCATATGTAAACATTATCATAAACACAAAGATATATTATAATAACCATTTTATTATTGCCTCTTGGGCTTATCTCCAACAGTCTCCCACTTGCACTAGAGTCAATAGTCTAGTTTACATTTGTAAGGATATAACACCTTGGCCTTCCTGGTGCTTTATCATGTATTGCTCACGGGAGAGGTTTTAGTCAACGGATCTGACACGCTCAGAAACGTATGTATTTTGCAATTCATTTGCGTCTTAACGCATCACTCATTTTCCAAATGAGTCGGCATTAAATATGTTTGGTCTTCTGGTGGAACCTTAATTCCGCGGTCTGAAATATGTCACTAATATTGTCACACACAATATAGCTTCAAAGTTCTAACACTATCGGAACTACACCAAGTTCTCAAAGAACTTCTTGACTTAACATCCTCAGTCTTTGTCAAAACAATGACATGCTCTGCCTTCTTCTGTAGAATCCGTCACAATATTTAGAACACATCTAAATCTAGCATAGACTTATTCTAGCTCATTGTGCTACCTTTTAAACAACACTTAGCCTAATTTAGATTGAGATTTATTTTCATATGTGACCAAACAAATATCGGTGCAACACATTACAGCGATTTGTTTGTCATTACCCCATACAAAATAATATATATATATCCTTGGTTCTTCTTAAGTACTCAGGAATATTCTTTACTGTTTTTCAATGATTATCATATGAATCATTCTGGTACATGCTCATAACATTTTAGAGAACAGGACATCTGATTGTGTACATTTTATTCGTGATCTATAATCACTCATGTGTTTTTACTCATTGAGTGTCAGATACACTCAATTCTTGTTAAACCTTCACATGACAAGAACATTTTCTTAATATTTCTATATTGAACTACTTCAATATCCATTCTATGTACTTTGACTTAAACTTTATTATGTGTTTCAATCTATCTTCATAGATCTTGACACTAAATTTGTTTCAATCCATATCCTTTCATTGAAGTTAATTTCTCAATGAAATCTTTTTAATCAAGTATATAATTACATCATTTATAACCAACTATATGTCATCTACATAAAGTATTATAAATATGTCTCAGCGCTCCCACTTAATTTCTTGCAAATGCAAGCCTCTTCATCGTCTCTGATGAAATCAAAAACTCTTTGACTATTTCATCTGGTGAAGATTCCAACTCCGCGATACTTACTTCATCCAATTGAAGTTCGTATACCTATCTAGTATTCTACGGACTAGCAAAACTCTTGGTTGTATCTTGTATACACCTTTAATACACACTTCTGTTAAGTAATGTATTTTGCCATCCTACTAGCATATCTCATAAAATAAATATGTAGCGATTACTAGAATAATCCATATATACTATAAGCATTGGTACGGAAGATCTAATCTTATCGTAGTCAACTCTTTGAACTTTGTCGTAAACAACTTTTCGACAAGTCGAGCTTCTTCAACGGATATTTCATCCAAGTCCATCAATTTTATAGATCCACTTACTTTCAAAAAGTATTCATCTATCTTGGATTTCATGGCGTATAGCCATTTTAATGGAGTCAGGGCCCATCATAACTTCTTTTGTTTGTAGTTGGTTTATCATTATTCAAAATCAATCCTTTTTCCACAAATCATTTATTTGATCACAAAGTAAACCATACCTACAAGGTTCAATGTGTACTTTGATCTACATGGCTAAAACACTTTGTAGTCATGAGAGCCATGATTGTAGTGGCCGCTTCCGGAACCAATTCCGATGCTGCGCTACTCTGATCATTATGCTCAGGTTCATAAACCTTTATCAAGTTCTATTGTACTCCCACTCAAATACTTCGCTAGAAACAATTTCTTGGAAATAAGCAAGTAACATTAACAAAACACTTTTGTCTTTTACTTCATAGTGAAAAGAATTCCCAATCAATTCTTTGGGATAACCAACAAAGACATTCATCTGATTTTGGTTGTAAACTTTTAGACCAAAATTTAAAGAAAAGACTATTAGGGTTTATACCCATGCCATAACTCGTATGGTGTCATTTCAACGGATCATGATGATGCTCTATTTAGTGTAAAAAGCGGTAGTCACTAAAGCATAATTCACAAAAATATAATGGCATCAATATTTTATCTCATCATTGACCCAACAAGGTTTGGATACATCTCTCGGATACTTCATCATCACTATGATACTCCAAGAAACATGAGTTGTAGAACAATTTCATAACTCTCTTAGATGTTCACTAAAACTCGTAATTCAAATATTTCCACCATGATCCAATCATAGATATTTGATTTTTCTATTACGATGATTTCTACTTCATGCTGAAATTTATTTGAATCTATTCAAATGTTTCAAACTTCTTCCTTATTGAATATATCCACACATATATACTCAATTCATCGTTGGAAGTTTTCATGAAGTAGAAGAATCTCCCACACACAACTATGCCCAGTGAATCATATACATCATCATGTATTTTTTTCACTAAGTTAGTTGCCCGTTCAACTCTTGGCCTATGAACGGTATTTTAGTCATTCTCTTTAGAAAAGATTTGCAAGCGTCAAACGATTCAAAAAATCAAATGACTCCAAAAATCCATTTGCATGGAGTTCCTTCATGCGTTCCTTTCTAACATGACCTAAATGGCGGTTCCACAAATAAGTGGAATTCTTAATCATTTGCCTTATGACATTTTAGTGTCAGTAATTATGTATGTGTGATTCACCATTAAGATTTATAATAACTTATCCATCGTACATGGAGTAATGTCATAATTTGAACAACTCATTGTTTTTATTTGACCAGAGCAAAATAACAATTATTAAGTTCTTTATTATAAATCCTAAGGGCTAGATAGAATGCCAACGATGAACATAATAACACTTTATTTTTTGTTCCAGACGTGCATTCCTATCATATTCCTTGTCATTCACTTAGGCCATTGTATTCTTGTATTGCGTTGTTTTGTATGACACTTCATACCAACCAATATGGTACTAATACCCAAGAATTTCATTGTGTGACCAAACAAGGAATACATTCATAACATGTATATCATTTATATACACCTCAGCTAGACTTTCTAGTCTTTTCTTTCTTTCTGCCAATAATCTTTTTGTAGTTTCTCTTTTAGCTTTCCTCATTATTCAGAAAAACACTTCAACATCAATAACTTCTAGGTTTGTAGGTCAAATACCAATAACCTTGAGGTTCTTACTTTGAAGTTGATCATCATATGACAAGTGTTCCGGATTTCACTATTAGTAACCTTCTAATATGATGAACAATTTCACTCATAATATTATCATATCATGAAGACTTTTCGAGACCATGTTTGTACATGCTAGGCTCGTAAAGTATAACCTCAGTATTCGCATGTGCAAATCTGGCTTGCACCCGTTGTATGCACACGTATAATCTATAACACCCGATCATCACGTGATGCTTCGAAACGACGAGTCTTAGCAACGGTGCATACTAAGGACGATCACTTCATGGATATGCGAATATTGTTAGTGCCCCAATAGTTGGAGGATTGGGACGCCTTGCATCTTCAACCTTCGTACATTCCCATAAAACTTATGAGTTTATGTAGTCTCACCAAATTATATTCTATCATCTTGCAATAAGGTCTTAGATATCATATATATCTCATACCTTGATTATTTCTGAAAACTAAATTTTCAGCTCCTTACTTTTCAAACAGATTTGAACTTCAAGTTTCACAGAGACAAGATAAATTTAGGTACTAATTGAAACCATAGCTCTCTGAATCAACAATGTGAGGTTTACTAAAAGTTTGCAATAGGACTTAATTATTTCTTGATTCTTTAACAATACGGTACCAATCCGTAAAGTTACTTGTCGGATTTTAACGAGTATTTCTATCTCAATAACAAGACTAGCGCATGGTAGAAAAACGGATGCCAATACTACAAAATTAATTCAAAATACTACTCGAGACTATGTTCATGATAATTAGTTCATGTTTTAATCTAATTACTAATGAACTCCCACTTAATACAACATCCCTCATAGTTGTTAAGTGGTACACGATCCAAATCCACTACACCAAAACCGATCATCACGTGAGATGATGTAGCTTCAATGGTGAACATCAACATGTTGATCATATCATCCATATGACTTGTGTTCAACCTTTCGGTTTCTGTTGTCCTGAGGCCATGTCTGTACATGCTAGGCTCGGCAAGCAAACCCTAGTATTCCGCGTGTGCAACATGGCTTACACCCGTTGTATGTGAACGTTGAGTCTATCACATCCGATCATCACGAGATGCTTCGAAACGACGAACTGTGCAACGGTGCATACGAGGGGAGAACACTTTATTATCTTGATATTAATGTGAGGGATCATCTTATAATGCTACCGTCGCGATCTAAGCAAAATAAGATGCATAAAGGATTAACATCACATGCAATTCATATGTGATATGATATGGCCCTTTAGTCTTTGCGCCTTCGATCTTCATCTCCAAAGCATGGACATGATCTCCATCATCAACGGGCATGATCTCCATCATCGTCGCCGTAGCGTCAAGGTCCATGGCGCCGTCTTCATGGTTGTTCACCTCATGTAGCAACTATTACAACTACTTTGAAATACTACTCAACATGAAATTTAAAGACAACCATAAGGCTCCTGCCGGTTGCCACAATACAATAATGATCATCTCATACATATTCATCATCACATTATGGCCATATCACATCACCAAACCCTGCAAAAACAAGTTAGACGTCTCTAATTTGGTTTGCATATTTTACGTGGTTTAGGGTTTTCGAGTGAGATCTAATCTACCTACGAACATGAACCATAACGGTGATACTAGTGTTGTCAATAGAAGAATAAATTGAATCTTCACTATAGTAGGAGAGACAGACACCCGCAAAGCCACTTATGCAATACAAGTTGCATGTCGAGCGTGGAGCAAATCTCATGAACGCGGTCATGTAAAGTTAGCCCGAGCCGCTTCATCCCACTATGCCACAAAGATGCAAAGTACTCAAACTAAAGACAACATAAGCATCAACGCCCACAAAACAATTGTGTTCTACTCGTGCAACCATCTATGCATAGACACGGCTCTGATACCACTGTAGGGATTCGTAGCATAGAAAACAAAAAAAATCCTACCGCGAGAACGCAATCCAAGCCAAGATGCAATCTAGAAGATGGGAGCAACGAGGGGATGAACGAGACTAACCCTTGAAGATTTCCAAAGCCTACAAGAGGAGGCTCTCGTTGCTGCGGTAGACGATCACTTGCCGCTTTCAAAAGCGCGTAGAAGATCTTGACGGTGCCACAATCGGGCAGCACCTCCGTACTCGGTCACACGTTCGGTGTTGATGAAGACGACGTCCTTCTCCCCGTTCCAGCGGGCAGCGGAAGTAGTAGATCCTCCTCGGAATCCCGGCAGCACGACGGCGTGGTGGCGGTGTCGATGGAGAACTCCGGCAGGGCTTCGCCTAAGCGTATGCGGGAGTTGTATGTGGAGGAGGGGTGCTAGGGTTTGGGGAGAGGGGTGCCTTGGGCACCGGCCATGAAGGGGGACAGCCAAGGTTGGAGGCAAGAGTGGCCGGCCACCCTCCCCTTGTCCCTCGTTATATAGGTGGAAGCCCCAAGAGTTGTAGTCCAAGTCTTCGAATAAGACCCCAACACCAAAACTTCCCAAAGGTGGGAAACCTACTCAAGGAGGGAGTCCTACTCAAGGTGGGACTCCCACCTTTCCTTGAGGTGGGGCTGGCCGGCCACCAAGGTGGAGCCCACCTGGGACTCCTCCCCTTTAGGGTTTGGCCGGCCATGCTAGTGGAGTCCCTCCGGGACTCCACCTTCCATAGTGCATTTCTTCCGGACTTTTCTAGAACCTTCTAGAACCTGCCATAAATGCACCGGATCATTTCCAAACTTGGAATATGACTTCCTATATATGAATCTTATTCTCCGGACCATTCCGGAACTCCTCGTGATGTCCTGGATCCCATCCGAGACTCCGAAAAAAACTTCGAACTCCATTCCATATTCCATATCTACTTAAACGACATCAAACCTTAAGTATGTCACCCTACGGTTCGCGAACTATGTAGACATGGTTGAGACTTCTATCCGACCAATAACCAATAGCGGGATCTAGAGATCCATAATGGCTCCCACATATTCAACGATGACTTAGTGATCGAATGAACCATTCACATACGATACCAATTCCCTTTGTCACGCGATATTTTACTTGTCCGAGGATTGATCATCGGTATCACTCTATACCTTGTTCAACCTCGTCTCCTGACAAGTACTCTTTACTCGTACCGTGGTATGTGGTCTCTTATGAACTTATTCATATGCTTGCAAGACATTAGACGACATTCCACCGAGAGGGCCCGGAGTATATCTATCCGTCATCGGGATGGACAAATCCCACTCGTTGATCCATATGCCTCAACTCATACTTTCCGGATACTTAATCCCACCTTTATAACCACCCATTTACGCAGTGGCGTTTGATGTAATCAAAGTACCTTTCCGGTATAAGTGATTTACATGATCTCATGGTCGAAAGGACTAGGTAACTATGTATCGAAAGCTCATAGCAAATAACTTAATGACGTGATCTTATGCTACGCTTAATTGGGTGTGTCCATTACATCATTCATATAATGACATAATCTTGTTATTAATAACATCCAATGTTCATGATCACGAAACCATGATCATCTATTAATCAACAAGCTAGTTATACAAGAGGCTTACTAGGGACTCTTTGTTTGTTCACATAGCACACATGTATCAATGTTTCAGTTAATACAATTATAGCATGATATGTAAACATTATCATAAACACAAAGATATATTATAATAACCATTTTATTATTGCTTCTTGGGCATATCTCCAACAACTTATGCATTATTGCATCCTTGCCAATCTTTTAAACATCGTCCTTACCGGACGATGATGCTATTTCAGAATTTGGAGTTATTGCGTATCGAAGACCTTGTCTGCATAATCTTGCAGTCAAGAAAGGCAAGTTCATCGCTTGCTCATGTCATTTGAGTATTTTTACCAAATTACTTGCAAAGTACTATGTTTGTCACTATTGCATCAAAAGCGATACCACTATTTTCATAACTATGAATATGACTATGTGGTTGGCAATGGAACCATGGAATGTGTTGAAATGGTGGAGGTTCCATTGCAATGGGTTTATATCCATCTAGGATTAAACAACAAATGTCATCCAGTGATTCTTGTGCCGTAATAACCGTGTTAACCATAAGATCTGGAGTGGGACAGAGTAGTCAAAAGTGTTTCCACCTCTCGTTCATCAACGGATACGCTTACCGTAGCAGTTGTATCTTGCGAGAACAACCGGAGGGTGGGGATCCCATTCTAATTCCCCACGGTAATGCGGTCTATGAGGGGTTGCAACGACCGGCGAAGGTATCAGGCCGTCGTACCTGGTATTAGTCGAGGTCGGATGGTATCCTTTGGATACGCTGACCGGCGAGGACCCAAGGTCGGAATTGCAACAAAGGGTGGGTGTTCAAGGTAGCGGAGGAACATGATTGGCTAGACCTTATACCGGGCCTCACACCAAAGGAAGTGTGGACGGGAAGATCACCCGGTTGGCACCAAGGTTAAGATCTCTTATGGGTAAAGCAACACACCTCTGCAGAGTGTAATGAATCGTGACCTGTCACTCCCTCTTCCGGGATATGGAACTGCGAACGCTGCCGGAAAGGAACTCCATGAAGTTCTAGTAAACCGGTGAAGGCTGACGGACATAGTTCTTCTGAATAAAAGCAACCTTTTGAAGAAATGGTTATGAAAACCTGCATTGGTATTAGACTTTCTGGTCTAATGCCGTAGCTAGTGCATTAAACACCTCTTTCCTATAATGAACTTGTTGAGTACGCTCGTACTCATACCACTCTTAAATCCCCTGCTTAGATATGAAGGCGTCGAAGGAGGATCTACATTGCAACTCGAAGACCGAGGAGTCAATAACTACTTCAAGGGACATGACCCTGTCAGAGGAGTCAGATACCACATCCAACAAGGAGAAAACCTAGATTAGCAATAGAAAGGAACTAGTTTCCTAAACCTAGCTCCTATTTAGCTAGAATCTATTCATAGCCCCTATAGCTAGTCAAATACTCTACAAATAGAGTTCGTGATAAGATTAGACTACGAGTCGTTCTTCTGGAGTTTATCTACAGATTTACCTCATTGTAAAGTAGGAGGCTGTGCTGATCTTATGTAACAGAGTCTGTATGTAATTCTATAGACATGCCTTGGACCTGCATATGTTTCTGTTGTACCACTCTGAGCGATATAATACTAGTGGAACGGTGTTTCATTGGTGTTATATCAGACTTGCATACTACACCATGCAGTGGTATGTTGGGTCACCACAGTTGGTATCAGAGCAAATGCTTTGACCCTAGGATTAAAACCCTTGAAAGGAGACCTATAGGATTGGTAGTGTCTATAAGAAGTTGTATTAGCTAAGTCAAATATGCTAAACCAAATATTCTTATGACCTGAGATGGATATTCACTTGAGAATAATCCTGACACACTTGAGTCAACATTTCTTACCTATCTTTCCTAAGTAAAGTTAGTTATCTAATCCCAAGTATGTATCACATCATTAAGTCCTTAAAATCATAGATGAGTAGATCATAGTTGGTATACAATACATGGTAGTCCAAACAGAGGATACAACCATAAGGAAGATATCCTATTGGAAGATGTGTACCAACACATGTCATGGTTAAGTAAGAGTTATTCAGACCTGTAATATGAATGATATCATGTGATAAAGATAAGTATATTAGGAAGATATCCTACTAGAATGTGTATACTAAGACAAGTAATAGGGTAAGTAAAATTTATCTAAACTTGTTAAATAACTGATAGTAAGTGATAAAAACAAGTGATATGAGGTAGTATAGACCATGATGAGTCAATCATGGGAGATAAGGAAGAGTGATAGGAATAATATATGTCTACTTACATGGTAGAGTTATTAATCATATATGATTCACCTGAGAATCGTTATGTGATGGACTAGAACATCATAAATACTTAGGAGAGTACAATAAGAAGTCAGGCGTTCAATAATAGTGCAAGATTTGTGTTCCAAAACCATGGGAAGTGTGCCAAGCACATCATGACCATAGTCTTATGATAATATAAACACTTGGAAGTATAGGAGCTATATTTCCATAGTATGTGTTTAGAGTAGCAATGTTAGAACCTAGACATATCATGTGAGATAGTCCTCAACAAAATGGAAGTTAAGTAGTACTTCCAGAGAAAATTAGATTAACTTTAACTATCCTAGCCTACTTTGTTTCAAGTTTATCTCATTGCAAATGTGCAATTAAGGTAAAGGTTGAGACAAATAGTAGAATCCCATATATTCGTGCTAAGTATCACGAAATAAACCTATCTTATGTGGTGTTATATACTACACATCAGAGCCTGATGTTTAGAGATGTCTTACTCAACTATTTTATTCACGCTTATGATGGTGTGTATTATATGCACAAAGTTGAATCTTCTTGGATTTTATTGGATTTTCATTGTTTGACTAGATCCATACATGAAATTTGACTTTGATATGCAAATGCATGTTTCAATATCAAGTTCTTACTTGATGCTATAGATCTAGAGGGTGATGGTAAACGTGTGAGGAAGTGACGAACTCTGAAGATCTTAAAGACAAGATGAAGGTTCATCAGAAAAAGGAAGTAAAGTTGTGGGAAGTAACCACAATACTCTGAAGGAAGTACAATCAGAAACTCATGCTTACCTCAACAGAGGAGTACTTTAGTACAAAAGAAGCATGAAGGTGAGAAATATAATGATTATGGTGAAGCTGAAGCAGATCCATAGTTAATATAGAAGAGGGAATGCATGGGAAATCACTCAGGATACTATATTCATAGTGTCAGCTAGAGGTTTTCTTGCAAAATAAACCCTGAATGAAGGAAGATGATATATGAAACCATAGCAGATATAAGAAGACCATAGTTGATATCAGAAGACCACAATGGGTATAGGATCAATACTGTGAGGTAAAGTTGAAGATGTCCCGACCAATTGGTCAAAAGGTACCTATAATAGAGTACACTTTTAGATAACAAATAGCCACAATTGGTATCAAGTAGTCCACCATTGGATTATTTGTACCAAGAAGTTGGGAACAAATAAAATTTTGACAGTTAGATAACTATGACCTATAAACATTCAGTCGAAGGATTCATGTCGGATGTTCACAAATTGAGTGGATACACCACAAACATTCTTCGCAAAACCTTAGAAGAAGTACGAACCATAAGTTAGACCTAGACTAATATTCTAACCATAAGTCCAATGGTTGGGAGAAAAAGAGTTGAAGGCCATAAGAAAACTCTAAGGGGTAGAGTAAAGATTGAGTTGGCTGTACAATAACTCAATATTTTGAGCAAGATAGTTGATGAAGGTCTGAACTGAGAGGAAGTTCGATCTTAATTTCATAAGATTGTTGAACACTACTTTCAGAAGGATGTCAGACCAGAAGCCGAGGTTCATACCTCGAGGAAGTAAGAATTGGACTATAACTTGAGAAAGTGAGTAATATTTACTCAAAAGTATGATAGCTCAAGTAAACTAAGGTTAATGAAGTTGGATGAAGGAAATATCGAAGACCAAATATAGCTCAAGAAGATCAAGGACAGAAGGAGTTTAACTATACCAAAATCAAAGACTAATAGAATGATTCCTTTCATGGAACCTAAAGAACCCAAAATAGTTATAGGTATCAACTATAAACCCTGATTGGAAGGACTAAATGAGTCTAATCCATTCTTAGGGAAATAAACCATCACGGCCATTTCCATGGTAAGTACCTTACCAAGTACCATTATTGTAGATTTGGTAGTAAGGGAAAACAAAGACCTATTTATCAATTAGGATTATGTTATAATATTAGTCCTCGGTTAAGACTAGCAGCACCAGAAGAAGTCCCAATCATTGAATCTTCAATGAGAAAGGAAACAAGATTATGGTATTGAAAGAAATCATGGAATTGAAGTAAGAAGCTATGGCCCAGAGACAGACACTAATGGATTCCAGGAAGAATCTGGACAAGGGATATATTCAATTATACCCAATAGGATCACCATGGAGTTCGAGAAAAGTTGTAGTCTATACAAGTCAGATCCACACTCTGGAAACGTGAGAGAGTTCAAACTTCGAGGACGAAGTTTAATTTAAGGGGTAGAGACTGTAATATCCCAGGAAATGGGGTTACAAAAAGACATGAAACAGATGTGTGCATTGCATTCATGCATAGAAAATCTAGGGAATTTTCGCGCTTAAAAGTAAAACAGTCACAGTAACTGAAGTTTCACTTGACCTTGGTGGAATTGAAGTAGCTCATCAAGTCAAGCGCTATAAACCTCAATGTGACTTTGTTTAAAACCTAGTTTTGGGTAGAGATGATTTGATCTAAAGGGTTAGATCAAATGGAACTAAAATCAACACTACAACACTTTACTCAATGATCAATTGCTTGATCTTATAAAAGATCATAATATGGTAATCCTTGCCATAACATATGAAGATCCATTTAACTGGAAAATCAAGTAACAATAATTGGAGAAACTATTCTTCACTTATCTTCTCCATGTCTGAAACTAATCCTTGATCCTACCATGTTGCTCATGGTATTCATACTATTTCAATCTTGGAAACATGACAAGGAGATCAACTCTAGAAATATATATTCTTCTCTATTCCATATTATTATACATCAAATCGAGAGAGGTGAGATTACTATATTATTTACTAGAGAAGAAATGACAAACTTTGAGCTAAACCATGGTTATTGATAACCCACAAGTATAGGGGATCGCGGCAGTCTTCGAGGGAAGTAAAACCCAAATTTATTGATTCGACACAAGGGGAGGTAAAGAATACTTATAAGCCTTAACAACTGAGTTGTCAATTCAGCTGCACCTGGAAAAGCACTAATAACAGGGGTGATGTGAAAGTAGCAGTGATATGAGAGCAGTAGTAACAGTAACACAGCAGCAGTAATAGTAACACAGAGGCAATGGCACCAGAAGATAGTTGATACTACTTCCAATGTCATGTAGAAACGAGTATATGATGATGAAAGATGGACCGGGGTTCCCAGCTATCTACACTAGTGGCAACTCTCCAATAACAAGTGTTGGGTGAACAAATTACAATCGGGCAATTGATAGGATTGAAATAGCATTAAGACAGAACATCAAGATCATTAATCATGTAGGCATGTTTTCCATATATAGTCATACGTGCTCGCAATGAGAAACTTGTACAACATCTTTTGTCCTACCAGCCGGTGGCAGCCGGGCCTCTAGGGAATCTACTGGAAATTAAGGTACTCCTTTTAATAGAGCACCAGAGCAAAGCATTAACACTCGGTGAAAACATGTGATCCTCATATCTAAGCCTTTCCCTCCAGTTGTCCCAATTTCTGTCACTTTGGGGCCTTTGGTTCCGGACATAGACATGTGCATACAACTTGTAGATACAATCTAAGCAATAAGTATAGAGCTCAAATCTAAGATCATGCCACTCGGGCCCTAGTGACAAGCATTAAACACAACAAGATTGCAGCAACAATAACTTCATAAACTTTGTAGATAGACAATCATAACGTAACAATCCATCGGATCTCGACAAACACAACACCGATTACATTAGATGAATCTCAATCATGTAAGGCAGCTCATGAGATCATTGTATTGAAGTACATGGGAGAGATGATACCAACTAGCTACAGCTAGAACCCGTAGTCCATGGGGGAACTACTCACGGAGCATGATGGAGGCGGTGGCGTTGATGGAGATGGCTTCCGGGGCACTTCCCCGTCCGGCAGGTGCCGGAACATAGACTTCTGTCCCCCGAAACGGAGTTTCGCGATGGTGGCGGCGCCCCTGGAGTCTTTCTGGAGTTTCGTCAATTGGTATCGAGTTTTTAGGTCGAAAGGGCTTATATAGGCGAAGAGGCGGCGCAGGAGGGGCAACAGGGTGCCCTCCTGATGCGTGTAGTTGACACGTCCATTGGGAACCCCAAGAGGAAGGTGTGATGCGCACAGCGGCAAGTTTCCCTCAGTAAGAAACCAAGGTTTAATCGAACCAGTAGGAGTCAAGAAGCACGTTGAAGGTTGATGGCGGCGGGATGTAGTGCGGCGCAACACCGGAGATTCCGGCGCCAACGTGGAACCCGCACAACACAACCAAAGTACTTTGCCCCAACGAAACAGTGAGGTTGTCAATCTCACCGGCTTGCTGTAACAAAGGATTAACCGTATTGTGTGGAAGATGATTGTTTGCAGAAAACAAGTAAAGAACAATTGCGATAGATTGTATGCGATGTAAAGAATAGGACCGGGGTCCACAGTTCACTAGAGGTGTCTCTCCCATAAGATAAAAGCATGTTGGGTGAACAAATTACAGTCGGGCAATTGACAAATAGAGAGGGCATAACAATGCACATACATGACATGATAAATATAGTGAGATTTAATTGGGCATTACGACAAAGTACATAGACCGCTATCCGAGCATGCATCTATGCCTAAAAGTCCACCTTCGAGGTTATCATCCGAACCCCTTCCAAGTATTAAGTTGCAAAACAACCGACAATTGCATTAAGTATGGTGCGTAATGTAATCAATAACTACATCCTTAGACATAGCATCAATGTTTTATCCCTAGTGGCAACAAGCACATCCACAACCTTAGAACTTTCATCACATCGTCCTGCATTTAATGGAGGCATGAACCCACTATCGAGCATAAATACTCCCTCTTGGAGTTAAGAGCAAAAACTTGGCCAGAGACTCTACAAATAACGGAGAGCATGCAAGATCATAAACAACACATAGATAATAACTTGATAATTAACATAACATAGTATTCTCTATCCATCGGATCCCGACAAACACAACATATAGAATTACAGATAGATGATCTTGATCATGTTAGGCAGCTCACAAGATCCAACAATGAAGCACAATGAGGAGAAGACAACCATCTAGCTACTGCTATGGACCCATAGTCCAGGGGTGAACTACTCACTCATCACTCCGGAGGCGACCATGGCGGTGAAGAGTCCTCCGGGAGATGAATCCCCTCTCCGGCAGGGTGCCGGAGGAGATCTCCGGAATCCCCCGAGATGGGATTGGCGGCGGCGGCGTCTCGGTAAGGTTTTCCGTATCGTGGCTCTCGATGCGGGGGTTTCGCGACGGAGGCTATTTGTAGGCGGAAGGGCAGGTAAAGAGGCGGCACGAGGGGCCCACACCATAGGTCGGCGCGGCCGGGGCCCGGGCCGCGCCGCCCTGGTGTTTCGCCACCTCGTGGCCCCACTTCGACTCTCCTTCGGTCTTCCGGAAGCTTCGTGGCAAAATAGGACCCCGGGCGTTGATTTCGTCCAATTCCGAGAATATTTCGTTACTAGGATTTACGAAACCAAAAACAGCAGAAAACGACAGAATCGGCTCTTCGGCATCTTGTTAATAGGTTAGTGCCAGAAAATGCATAAATACGACATATAATGTGTCTAAAACATGTAGATATCATCAATAATGTAGCATGGAACATAAGAAATTATCGATACGTCGGAGACGTATCAACATCCCCAAGCTTAGTTCTGCTTGTCCCGAGCAGGTAAAACGATAACAAAGATAATTTCTGGAGTGACATGTCATCATAACCTTGATCATACTATTTGTAAACATATGTAATGAATGCAGCGATCAAAACAATGGTAATGACATGAGTAAACAACTGAATCATAAGGCAAAGACTTTTCATGAATAGTACTTCAAGACAAGCATCAATAAGTCTTGCATAAGAGTTTACTCATAAAGCAATAAATCAAAGTAAAGGTATTGAAGCAACACAAAGGAAGATTAAGTTTCAGCGGTTGCTTTCAACTTGTAACATGTATATCTCATGGATAATTGTCAACATAGAGTAATATAACAAGTGCAATATGCAAGTATGTAGGAATCAATGCACAGTTCGCACAAGTGTTTGCTTCTTGAGGTGGAGAGAGATAGGTGAACTGACTCAACATAAAAGTAAAAGAATGGTCCTTCAAAGAGGAAAGCATCGATTGCTATATTTGTGCTAGAGCTTCTATTTTGAAAACATGAAACAATTTTGTCAACGGTAGTAATAAAGCATATGAGTTATGTAAATTATATCTTACAAGTTGCAAGCCTCATGCATAGTATACTAATAGTGCCCGCACCTTGTCCTAATTAGCTTGGACTACCGGATCATCGCAATACACATGTTTTAACCAAGTGTCACAATGGGGTACCTCCATGCCGCCTGTACAAAGGTCTAAGGAGAAAGCTCGCATTTTGGATTTCTCGCTTTTGATTATTCTCAACTTAGACATCCATACCGGGACAACATGGACAACGAGATAATGGACTCCTCTTTAATGCATAAGCATGTGGCAACAATTATTATTCTCATATGAGATTGAGGATATATGTCCAAAACTGAAACTTCCACCATGAATCATGGCTTTAGTTAGCGGCCCAATGTTCTTCTCTAACAATATGCATGCTCCAACCATTAAGGTGGTAGATATCTCTTACTTCAGACAAGACGGACATGCATAGCAACTCACATGATATTCAACAAAGAATAGTTGATGGCGTCCCAGAAGCATGGTTATCGCACAACAAGCAACTTAATAAGAGATAAAGTGCATAAGTACATATTCAATACCACAATAGTTTTTAAGCTATTTGTCCCATGAGCTATATATTGCAAAGGCGAATGATGGAATTTTAAAGGTAGCACTCAAGCAATTTACTTTGGAATGGCGGAGAAATACCATGTAGTAGGTAAGTATGGTGGACACAAATGGCATAGTGGTTGGCTCAAGGATTTTGGATGCATGAGAAGTAATCCCTCTCGATACAAGGTTTAGGCTAGCAAGGTTTATTTGAAACAAACACAAGGATGAACGGTGCAGCAAAACTCACATAAAAGACATATTGTAAACATTATAAGACTCTACACCGTCTTCCTTGTTGTTCAAAACTCAATACTAGATATTATCTAGACTTTAGAGAAACCAAATATGCAAACCAAATTAGCAAGCTCTAAGTGTTTCTTCATTAATGGGTGCAAAGTATATGATGCAAGAGCTTAAACATGAGCACAACAATTGCCAAGTATCAAATTATTCAAGACATTTTAGAATTACTACATGTAGCATTTCCCGATTCCAACCATATAACAAATTAACGAAGAAGATTCAACCTTCGCCATGAATACTATGAGTAAAGCCTAAGGACATATTTGTCCATATGCAACAGCGGAGCGTGTCTCTCTCCCACACAATGAATGCTAGGATCCATTTTATTCAAACAAAAACAAAAACAAACCGACGCTCCAAGCAAAGCACATAAGATGTGATGGAATAAAAATATAGTTTCAGGGGAGGAACCTGATCAATGTTGTCGATGAAGAAGGGGATGCCTTGGGCATCCCAAGCTTAGACGCTTGAGTCTTCTTAAAATATGCAGGGGTGAACCACCGGGGCATCCCCAAGCTTAGAGCTTTCACTCTCCTTGATCATATTGCATCATACTCCTCTCCTGATCCTTGAAAACTTCCTCCACACCAAACTCGAAACAACTCATTAGAGGGTTAGTGGACAATAAAAATTAACATGTTCGAGAGGTGACACAATCATTCTTAACACTTCTGGACATTGCATAAAGCTACTGGACATTAATGGATCAAAGAAATTCATCCAACATAGCAAAAGAGGCAATGCGAAATAAAAGGCAGAATCTGTCAAAACAGAACAGTCCGTAAAGATGGATTTTATTGAGGCACCAGACTTGCTCAAATGAAAATGCCCAAATTGAATGAAAGTTTCGTACATATCTGAGGATCACTCAAGTAAATTGGCATAATTTTCTGAGTTACCTACAGAGAAATAGGCCCAGATTCGTGACAGCAAAGAAATCTGTTTCTGCGCAGTAATCCAAATCTAGTATTCACTTTACTATCAAAGACTTTACTTGGCACAACAAAACACAAAACTAAGATAAGGAGAGTTTGCTACAGTAGTAAACAACTTGCAAGACTCAAATATAAAACAAAAATACTGTAGTAAAAACATGGGCTGTCTCCCATAAGCGCTTTTCTTTAACGCCTTTCAGCTAGGCGCAGAAAGTGTATATCAAGTAACATCAAGAGACGAAGCATCAACATCATAATTTGTTCTAATAATATAATCATAAGGTAACTTCATTCTTTTACTAGGGAAGTGTTCCATACCTTTCTTGAGAGGAAATTTATATTTAATATTACCTTCCTTCATATCAATAGTAGCACCAACGGTTCGAAGAAAAGGTCTTCCCAATATAATGGGGCAAGATGCATTGCATTCAATATCCAAGACAACAAAATCAACGGGGACAAGGTTATTGTTAACCATAATATGAATACTATCAACTCTCCCCAAAGGTTTCTTTTTAGCATTATCAGCGAGATTAACATCCAAATAACAAATTTTCAATGGTGGCAAGTCAAGCATATCATAGACTTTCTTAGGCATAACCGAAATACTTGCACCAAGATCACATAAAGCATTACAATCAAAATCATTGACCCTCATTTTAATGATGGGCTCCCAACCATCCTCTAACTTTCTAGGAATAGAAGTTTCAAGTTTTAGTTTCTCTTCTCTAGCTTTTATGAGAGCATTTGTAATATGTTTTGTGAAAGCCAAGTTTACAGCGCTAGCATTGGGACTCTTAGCGAGTTTTTGTAAGAACTTTATAACTTCAAAGATGTGGCAATCATCAAAATCTAAATCATTATGAGCTACAGCAATGGGATCATTGTCCCCAAGGTTGGAAAAAATTTCAGCAGTTTTATCACAAGCAATTTCAGCAGTTTTAGCAATTTCAGGTAATTTTGCGCGCTTTGCACTAGGAGTAGAAACATTGCCAACACCAATTATTTTACCATTAATAGTAGGAGGTGCAGCAACATGTGAGGAATCAACATTACTTGTGGTGGTAATAGTCCAAACTTTAGCTACATTATTCTCTTTAGCTAGTTTTTCATTTTCTTCTCTATCCCACCTAGCACGCAATTCAGCCATTAATCTTATATTCTCATTAATTCTAACTTGGATGGCATTTTCTGTAGTAACAATTTTATTTTCAATATCCCTATTAGGCATAACTTTCGATTTCAAAAGATCAACATCGGAGGCAAGACTATCAACCTTAGAAGCGAGAATATCAATTTTATTGAGCTTTTCCTCAACAGATTTGTTAAAGGCAGTTTGTGTACTAATAAATTCTTTAAGCATAGCTTCAAGTCCAATTATTATTGTAAGAATTCCCATAAGAATTAGCATAACCGTTACCATTATTATAAGGATATGGCCTATAGTTATTACTAGAATTGTTCCGAATTGTTGAAATTATTATTTTTAATGAAGTTTACATCAACATGTTCTTCTTGGGCAACCAATGAAGCTAACGGAACATTATTAGGATCAACATTAGTCCTATAATTCACAAGCATAGACATAATAGCATCAATCTTATCATTCAAGGAAGAGGATTCTTCAACAGAATTTACCTTCTTACCTTGTGGAGCTCTTTACGTGTGCCATTCAGAGTAATTAATCATCATATTATCAAGGAGCTTTGTTGCTTCACCAAGAGTGATGGACATAAAGGTACCTCCAGCAGCTGAATCCAATAAATTCCGCGAAGAAAAATTTAGTCCTGCATAGAAGGTTTGGATGATCATCCAAGTAGTCAGTCCATGAGTTGGGCAATTTTTAACCAAAGATTTCATTCTCTCCCATGCTTGAGAAACATGTTCATTATCCAATTGTTTAAAATTCATTATGCTACTTCTCAAAGATATAATTTTAGCAGGGGGATAATATCTACCAATAAAAGCATCCTTGCATTTAGTCCATGAATCAATACTATTCTTAGGCAGAGATAGCAAACAATCTTTAGCTCTTCCTCTTAATGAGAAAGGAAACAATTTCAATTTAATAATATCACCATCTACATCCTTATACTTTTGCATTTCACATAGTTCAACAAAATTATTAAGATGGGCAGCAACATCATCGGAACTAACACCGAGAAAATTGCTCTCGCATAACAAGATTCGATAAAGCGGGTTTAATTTCAAAGAATTCTGCTGTAGTAGCAGGTGGAGCAATAGGTGTGCATAGGAAATCATTATTATTTGTGGTTGTGAAGTCACACAACTTAGTATTTTCAGGGGTAGCCATTTTAGCAGTAGTAAATAAAGCAAACTAGATAAAGTAAATGCAAGTAACTAATTTTTTTTTTGTGTTTTTGATATAGAGTGCAAGACAGTAAATAAAGTAAAGCTAGCAACTAATTTTTTTGTGTTTTGATATAATGCAGCAAACAAAATAGTAAATAAAATAAAGCAAGACAAAAATAAAGTAAAGAGATTGGGAAGTGGAGACTCCCCTTGCAGCGTGTCTTGATCTCCCCGGCAACGGCGCCAGAAATTTGCTTGATGCGTGTAGTTGACACGTCCGTTGGGAACCCCAAGAGGAAGGTGTGATGCGCACAGCGGCAAGTTTCCCTCGGTAAGAAACCAAGGTTTAATCGAACCGGTAGGAGTCAAGAAGCACGTTGAAGGTTGATGGCGGCGGGATGTAGTGCGGCGCAACACCGGAGATTCCGGCGCCAACGTGGAACCTGCACAACACAACCAAAGTACTTTGCCCCAACGAAACGGTGAGGTTGTCAATCTCACCGGCTTGCTGTAACAAAGGATTAACCGTATTGTGTGGAAGATGATTGTTTGCGAGAAAACAAGTAAAGAACAATTGCGGTAGATTGTATGCGATGTAAAGAATAGGACCGAGGTCCACAGTTCACTAGAGGTGTCTCTCCCATAAGATAAAAGCATGTTGGGTGAAAAAATTACAGTCGGGCAATTGACAAATAGAGAGGGCATAACAATGCACATACATGACAGGATAAATATAGTGAGATGTAATTGGGCATTACGACAAAGTACATAGACCGCTATCCAGCATGCATCTATGCCTAAAAAGTCCACCTTCAGGTTA
This sequence comes from Lolium rigidum, assembly GCF_022539505.1. Classification (NCBI taxonomy): domain Eukaryota; kingdom Viridiplantae; phylum Streptophyta; class Magnoliopsida; order Poales; family Poaceae; genus Lolium; species Lolium rigidum. The sequence continues at coordinate 90,472,840 of NC_061509.1, forward strand.
TCATCCGAACCCCTTCCAGTATTAAGTTGCAAAACAACAAACAATTGCATTAAGTATGGTGCGTAATGTAATCAATAACTACATCCTTAGACATAGCATCAATGTTTTATCCTTAGTGGCAACAGCACATCCACAACCTTAGAACTTTCTATCACTCGTCCTGCATTTAATGGAGGCATGAACCCACTATCGAGCATAAATACTCCCTCTTGGATTTAAGAGCAAAAACTTGGCCGAGCCTCTACTAATAACGGAGAGCATGCAAGATCATAAACAACACATAGGTAATAACTTGATAATTAACATAACATAGTATTCTCTATCCATCGGATCCCGACAAACACAACATATAGAATTACAGATAGATGATCTTGATCATGTTAGGCAGCTCACAAGATCCAACAATGAAGCACAATGAGGAGAAGACAACCATCTAGCTACTGCCATGGACCCATAGTCCAGGGGTGAACTACTCACTCATCACTCCGGAGGCGACCATGGCGGTGAAGAGTCCTCCGGGAGATGAATCCCCTCTCCGGCAGGGTGCCGGAGGAGATCTCCGGAATCCCCCGAGATGGGATTGGCAGCGGCGGCGTCTCGGTAAGGTTTTCCGTATCGTGGCTCTCGGTGCGGGGGTTTCGCGACGGAGGCTATTTGTAGGCGGAAGGGCAGGTAAAGAGGCGGCACGAGGGGCCCACACCATAGGTCGGCGCGGCCGGGGCTCGGGCCGCGCCGCCCTGGTGTTTCGCCACCTCGTGGCCCCACTTCGACTCTCCTTCGGTCTTCCGGAAGCTTCGTGGCAAAATAGGACCCCGGGCGTTGATTTCGTCCAATTCCGAGAATATTTCGTTACTAGGATTTCCGAAACCAAAAACAGCGAAAACAAAGAATCGGCTCTTCGGCATCTTGTTAATTGGTTAGTGCCAGAAAATGCATAAATACGACATATAATGTGTATAAAACATGTAGATATCATCAATAATGTAGCATGGAACATAAGAAATTATCGATACGTCGGAGACGTATCACCTCCCCATAGGCCGGCGCGGCCAGGGGCTGGCCCGCGCGGCCCTATGGTGTGGGGCCCCAGGCCTCCCCTCTGACTCCCCTTCGGTGTCCTGGTCCGTCTCGGTGAATTATGATGTTTGGTCTTCGTTTCGTCGAATTCCAAGAATATTGCCCGAACAGCCTTTCTCGAACCAAAAACAGCAGAAAACAGGAACTGGCACTGTGGCATCTTGTTAATATGTTTGTTCCGAAAAACGCATAAAATCATCATAAAGTGCAAGCAAAACATGTAAGTATTTTCATAAAACAAGCATGGAACATCAAAAATTATGGATACGTTGGAGACGTATCAGCATCCCCAAGCTTAGTTCCTACTCGTCCTCGAGTAGGTAAACGATAAAAAGAATAATTTATGTAGTGACATGCTACTTACATAACCTTGATCATACTAGTACAAAGCATATGAGATGAATGAAGTGACTCAAGGCAATGATCTATAGTTGCTAACAAATGGATAACATATAGCAAAACTTTTCATGAAGAGTACTTTCAAGACAAGCATCAAAAGCCTTGCACAAGAGTTAACTCATAAAGCAATAGATTCAAAGTAAAGGCATCGAAGCAACACAAAGGAAGATTTAAGTTTCAGCGAGTTGCTTTCAACTTTCAACATGCATATCTCATGGATAATTGTCAACATAAAGTAATATAATAAGTGCAAATAAGCAAGTATGTAAGAATCAATGCACAGTTGACACAAGTGTTTGCTTCTAAGATGGAAGGAAGTAGGTAAACTGACTCAACATAAAGTAAAAGAATGGCCCTTCGTAGATGGAAGCATTGATTGCTATATTTGTGCTAGAGCTTTGGTTTTGAAAACATAAAGAGAGCATAAAAGTAAAGTTTTGAGAGGTGTTTGTTGTTGTCAACGAATGGTAGTGGGCACTCTAACCCCCTTGCCAGACAAACCTTCATAGAGCGGCTCCCATTTTATTTTTATTTTTGTGTGGCACTCCTTCCAACCTTTCTTTCACAAACCATGGCTAACCGAATCCTCGGGTGCCTGCCAACAATCTCATACCATGAAGGAGTGCCTTTTTATTTTAGTTTTATTATGATGACACTCCTCCCCACCTTGCTTTCTCAAGCCATGGCTAACCGAATCCTTCGGGTGCCGTCCAACAATCACATAACATGGAGGAGTGTCTATTTTTGTTAATTAATTTGGGACTGGGAATCCCATTGCCAGCTCTTTTTGCAAAGTTATTGGATAAGCGGATGAAGCCACTAGTCCATTGGTGAAAGTTGCCCAACAAGATTGAAAGATAAACACCACATACTTCCTCATGAGCTATTAAACATTGACACAAATCAGAGGTGATAAATTTTGAATTGTTTAAAGGTAGCACTCAAGCAATTTACTTTGGAATGGCGGAGAAATACCATGTAGTAGGTAGGTATGGTGGACACAAATGGCATAGTGGTTGGCTCAAGGTTTTGGATGCACGAGAAGCATTCCCTCTCAGTACAAGGCTTTGGGCTAGCAAGGTTATTTGAAGCAAACACAAGTATGAACCGGTACAGCAAAAGTTACATAAGAACATATTGCAAGCATTATATTACTCTACACTGTCTTCCTTGTTGCTCAAACACTTTTACCAGAAAATATCTAGACCTTAAGAGATATCAATCATGCAAACCAATTTCAACAAGCTTTACAGTAGTTCTCCACTAATAGGTTTAAACTACATGAAAAAACTTAATCATGATCTACTTGAGAGCTCAAAACAATTGCCAAGTGTCAAATTATTCAAGACAATATGAGGCATTTTCTGTTTCCAACCAAATAGCAATAAATGCAATAGCTTCCAACTTTTATCATTGAATATTTTATTAAAAGTAAAACGAAGAACAAGTGTTCATATGAAAAAGCGGAGCGTGTCTCTCTCCCAAACAAGGATTGCTAGGATCCGATCTTATTCAAACAAAAACAAAAATAAAAGCACATAGACGCTCCAAGTAAAGCACATATGATGTGACCGAATAAAAATATAGTTTCAATAGAAGAAACCTGATAAGTTGATGAAGAAGGGGATGCCTTGGGCATCCCCAAGCTTAGACGCTTGAGTCTTCTTGAAATATGCAGGGATGAACCACGGGGGCACCCCAAGCTTAGACTTTTCACTCTTCTTGATCATATATCATCCTCCTCTCTTGACCCTTGAAAACTTCCTTCACACCAAACTTTTCATAAACTTCATTAGAGGGGTTAGTAGTCAAAAAAAAACTTTAATCCACTTTAGCCCTGTAGTGACACATTGCAAGTACTCAATAAAACATTATCTACAGCTCTCCACATCTAGAAAGCCTCACTTAAAGTCCACAAGAGACAATGCAAAAAACAGAGACAGAATCTGCCAAAACAGAACAGCCAGTAAACACGAATTTTTAAGAGGTACTTCCGTTGCTCAAATCAGAAAACTCAAAACTAATGAAAGTTGCGTACATATCTGAGGATCATTCACGTAAATTGGCAGATTTTTCCGAGTTACCTACAGAGAAAACAGCCCAGATTCGTGACAGATAGAAATCTGTTTCTGCGCAGAAATCCAAATCTAGTATCAACCTTCGATTAGAGGCCTCACTTGGCACAACATTGCAATAAAATAAAGATAAGGAGAGGTTGCTACAGTAGTAAAAACTTCCAAGACACAACAAAACAGTAGCAAAATAAACACATGGGTTATCTCCCAAGAAGTTCTTTCTTTATAGCCATTAAGATGGGCTCAAGCAGTTTTAATGATGCACTCGCAAGAAATAAGAGTTGAAGCAAAAGAGAGCATAAAAAAGCAAATTCAAAACACATTTAAGTCTAACCCACTTCCTATGCATAGGAATCTTGTACACAAATAAATTCATGAAGAACAAAGTGATAAGCATAAGAAGATAGAACAAGAGTAACTTCAAAATTTTAAGCATATAGAGAGATGTTTTAGCACCATGAAAATTTCTACAACTATATTTTCCTCTCTCATAATAATTTTCAGTAGCTTCATGAACAAACTCTATAATATAACTATCACATATAGCATGCTTTTCATGCATGATCCATAAACACATAATTTTTATCAAGCTCAAAAATAGTGCGATTAAAACTTTCAAACACACTTTTATCAATAATATAACAAGATGGTTGATCAATCTCAAGAGATATGGGACTCATAGATAATGTCAAGACCTCTCCAATCCCATTTTCATTAGTAGTACAATTAATATTATCAAGTAACATAGGACCATCATCAAGAGCTTTATCATAAACATTTGCCAAGCAAAACTCTTTAGTACCATGCATATCGACATCAGGCACAAACAAAGCATTATCATAAGATTTATCAAAATAGCATGGATTATCATAGATAACAGGAGCATAATTATTCTCACAAGTTCTACTAATAGGGAATATTTCAAGAGAATCCACAGGAACATAACAATCATCCTCCTTTGGTAAGCATGGAGGACAATCAAATAGTGTAAGAGATAAAGAGTTACTCTCATTAGAAGGTTGGCATGGGTAGCTAATCCATTCTTCCTCCTTTTGTTCATCACTCTCCTCTTCTTTTTCATCCAATGAGCTTTCGGGTTCATCAATTTCCTCCTCTTTTTCATCCAATGAGCTTTCGGGTTCATCAATTTCTTCTTCCACAGGTCCCTGCAAATTGTGAGTGCATTCTTGTGCATTAATGAGTCTCTCTTTATAATCAATGATATAAGGATTATCAGTGTAACTTTCATTGCAAAAATTAAGGATAGAAGAGACGTAATCTTTAAGGTCCTTACAAACAACACAAGTTTCATAATTTTTAACCATGAAGGATTCTATCTCAGAGACTCCCAAAAATATGACAAATTGTTCTACCTCTTCAAACCCAAAATGAATATAGTTATTCCGATTATAGTTCTTAATTAAAAATTCCTCACTAAAGCCACATTGAAATTTAAGATGTTTAGTGTCCTGTTGAGAGCAACAGTTTATATCATGGCGTTTAAGCAAGATTTTAGCAATTGTATTCAATTTTTCTATCACAACACTCATCACTTTTCCCGCTCTTGATTCTCTATAATTATTATAATATTCAATAAGCTCCAAATAGGTTGTAGGTTCTCCCATAATAGCAGTTTTTAATTTTTAGATTTTTCAAATTTTTATGGATTTTTGGGTATATGAGGAAAGTAAAACAAGACAAAAAGAAACCAGACAAAAGTAAACTAAGAAAAATAAAACAAGACAGAAATAAACTAGACAAAAAGAAACTAGGCAAAAGTAAACTAAGCAAAACAAAGTAAAACAAAATAAAAACAGAGAGAGAGGTAGAGTGTACTCCCCAGGTGAACTTATGAGTAGAGCTATGCCTCCCCAGCAACGGCGCCGTAAAACAGTCTTGATAACCCACAAGTATAGGGGATCGCGGCGGTCTTCGAGGGAAGTAAAACCCAAATTTATTGATTCGACACAAGGGGAGGTAAAGAATACTTATAAGCCTTAACAACTGAGTTGTCAATTCATCTGCACCTGGAAAAGCACTAATAACAGGGGTGATGTGAAAGTAGCGATGATATGAGAGCAGTAGTAACGAGTAACACGGCGGCGAGTAATAGTAACACGGAGGCAATGGCACCGGAAGATAGTTGATACTACTTCCAATGTCATGTAGAAACGAGTATATGATGATGAAAGATGGACCGGGGTTCCCAGCTATCTACACTAGTGGCAACTCTCCAATAACAAGTGTTGGATGAACAAATTACAGTCGGGCAATTGATAGGATTGAAATAGCATTAAGACAGAACATCAAGATCATTAATCATGTAGGCATGTTTTCCATATATAGTCATACGTGCTCGCAATGAGAAACTTGTACAACATCTTTTGTCCTACCAACTCGGTGGCAGCCGGGCCTCTAGGGAATCTACTGGAAATTAAGGTACTCCTTTTAATAGAGCACCAGAGAAAAGCATTAACACTCGGTGAAAACATGTGATCCTCATATCTAAGCCTTTCCCTCCGAGTTGTCCCAATTTCTGTCACTTTGGGGCCTTTGGTTCCGGACATAGACATGTGCATACAACTTGTAGATACAATCTAAGCAATAAGTATAGAGCTCAAATCTAAGATCATGCCACTCGGGCCCTAGTGACAAGCATTAAACACAACAAGATTGCAGCAACAATAACTTCATAAACTTTGTAGATAGACAATCATAACGTAACAATCCATCGGATCCCGACAAACACAACACCGATTACATTAGATGAATCTCAATCATGTAAGGCAGCTCATGAGATCATTGTATTGAAGTACATGGGAGAGATGATACCAACTAGCTACAGCTAGAACCCGTAGTCCATGGAGGAACTACTCACGGAGCATGATGGAGGCGGTGGCGTTGATGGAGATGGCTTCCGGGGGCACTTCCCCGTCCGGCGAGGTGCCGGAACGAGACTCTCGTCCCCGAAACGGAGTTTCGCGATGGTGGCGGCGCCCCTGGAGTCTTTCTGGAGTTTCGTCAATTGGTATCGAGTTTTTAGGTCGAAAGGGCTTATATAGGCGAAGAGGCGGCGCAGGAGGGGCAACAGGGTGCCCTCCCCATAGGCCGGCGCGGCCAGGGGCTGGCCGCGCGGCCCTATGGGGTGGGGGCCCCAGGCCTCCCCTCTGACTCCCCTTCGGTGTCCTGGTCCGTCTCGGTGAATTATGATGTTTGGTCTTCGTTTCGTCGAATTCCGAGAATATTGCCCGAACAGCCTTTCCGGAACCAAAAACAGCGAAAAACAGAGACTGCACTGTGGCATCTTGTTAATAGGTTAGTTCCGGAAAACGCATGAAATCATCATAAAGTGCAAGCAAAACATGTAAGTATTGTCATAAAACAAGCATGGAACATCAGAAATTATGGATACGTTGGAGACGTATCAGTTATGCATCCATGTATTCAAATAATTATCTTTAAGAGAAGCCCTAAGATATTATTCAAGACATTCCCAAGAGAGAGGACCTAATCATGTTAAACATAGATATTGATGATCACATCAACATCTATGGAGCCTAATCTTAGGTTAGCATTGAAGTCCTTCCCAAATGAGAGAGACCATTCATACTAATCCTAGCTTTACCTATTAAGGAATAAAGGACAAACATTGAACTAAAGTATTAGGTTGTAAACCATTTCATCTTGGAGTGGTGAGATAACATAATATCACATGGAATAAGATTATATCCACGAATTGATAAAGTAAGGAGGAAACCAATCCAATTAAGTTAGACAAATGGAATCTTAGCCTAGATACCTAAAGAGATCTTGTGAGTACACCATAAACCCTAGAATAATCAGTCCTATATAAGAGAGCTCAAGATCTGGTGTTACACTCAAGTTAGTTGAGGAAACACTTGGATTTAAGGGAGAGATCTATTCAAATATCCAAATGGTTAAACCATCATTTCTTGAGAGAACTTTAAGTTATTATCTCAGGCATTCTCCTGGGATATAAATTATTAAGGTAACCATAGTAGCCACATCCTAGAAAGTAAAATAGAAGTGCTATACCTTAATTGATCAAGACAATGCTTGATCATGGAAGTGAGAACCCCATTTAATGAGAGATCCTTAGGAAGCCAAAACCTTGATGATTATAAATTGAGTGATGATCATTAACCCTAGGAACTTGAGGTAAAGATATTAAGAACAAGTTGATCATGCCTAATCCATGATCATGCTCTTGAGGTATGTAAGGATAAGTTAAATACTAATAGGATAAGTAGATATCATTAATCACATGAAATTATAAGGAGATCAATAGTAAGCAACCCTAGGCTTGTATCCCAACCTTAACTTGTGAACCACTTGGTGATCACAATTAGAATCCTACCATATCTATATTTCATAAATTAATGAACCTAAGAAAATCTTAGAGTTAAACACTATACTTTATATGGTGCGAAACCATACATCCATATGACCAAAGTTAACTATAAAAAGAACTATAACCAATGTAGTTACTTTAATGATAAATTAGGGATAATAATAGAAATTAATTGGTAGAAGATAAAACCAATTCTCAAATCCTTAGTAATTAGAGAAGCACATAAGATATGAAGCAAGTAACCCTATTACCATGGTTAGGGGAGATTAAACCCTAGCCAATGCACTATGGTGTCATCCCATATCTACAAACTAGAAATATATCTCAACCCTAGTTTATGCATCACTATGGTGATCACAAATATAAACCTAGTTCACATTTGAGTTCCAACCCACATGCCATTAGGTGAACATCATTAGAACCCTAAAGTTGCTCACAAATTAAATCTTATGCTTCAATTATTGAACCTAAGATTAACCTAGTGCTAAATACTATAATTAAACCTATATATGGTGATTAACCACTCATCATTAAAACCAAGACCAAACCAAGGTGAGAAGAATATCTACTTTAGATATTGCAAAGTGCTATTAAAAAGGTAATACTTATGTTAACCTTGAAATAGGGTTAAATTAAACCCTAAAAGACCCTAACAAATAGGTGTTCTCATAAATTCATGTGTAAGTGACCAACATTCTTAAATGAGAGATCAAGTCCTTAGAAATATTTTAGCACATGAAATCATGCCACTTAGTCACTTACTTAATAGGACTCCATAAACAAGCCTTACTTGGTGACTTGTTTCTTACAAAGTAATACTCAATAAAACCCTACATATCATCAAATAAGAACAATATCATTTGGAAACTACTTTAAGTCCTTCCAAGATGATATTCAAATTCATACCATATGGATATTCAATTCAAAGTCAAATATTAACTAATAGACCAATGTTTCAATGCTCATATAAAAGTGTATAACACACAACAATAATTTTTAAAGAATCTTGAGTGAATTACACAAGGATTCAAACAATAAAAATGTACAAAACATGATTGAATTCCAACAGAATTTGAATCAATGAAATTGAAAACAGAAAATAAAAGGAAAGGAGGCTTACCAAACTACCTGGCCGCAGCAGCCCATCACCACAGCCCAGCAACATCCCAAGCCGCAGCCCACGAGCTGGCCCAAGCAACCCACTTACCGTTTCACGTTAAAACGAGCGAGGAGACAAAATCGTCTTCTTCCTCGCAGGCATGCTCGACAGCGCGGCGTCTCCACGTCGCCGGCCGTCGATGTGGACCTTCCGCACGCCGATGACTACCACCGAGGCTTTGCCCTTATCCTCCACGCACCTATCCGTATCCCAGAACTCGCCAAGATTCGCGCCCAGACATAGTACCGACATCACCGTGCATCCCGGCCAGTCGCCGCCGTTGTATCGCCACCTCAATGATCGCCTGGAGCTATAAATAGACCAGGAAGACCTCCGTGAACTCCTTGTTCCGCGACGCCACTCCGTTCTCTCTCAATCCCTCTCTATTCCCGGCAAACGACCATGCTCTGTCGTCGGAGTTCATGACGCCACCATCCGAGGAGGCCACCCCAGGGACCCTGAGGTAGTCCACAAGAAGCGCATGAACATGAGGATTGTTTTGGTAGAAGGAATCAAGAAATGGCGTTCTCAATCAGGTGAATTCAATCGATCCCTTTCGCTCGGGTTCGCCGGAAATCGTGACGCCGTGCTCAACTCCGTCCATCCCCATCTTCCTCGTGCATCCTATCAACTTTGCGGTGAGTCTGCGCATCTTTTGCATCCCCTATTGCCCTAAATATACGTCCCTAGCGTCCGATTGGAGTCCGCCGGACTCGCGCCGCCGCAGTAATGCTCGTCGGAGCTTTTTCCGGTGACCTTCTCGCGGGGGAGCCACCACCGTTAGGTTCAGAATAGAGTGACGGTTCGACTGGTACCATCTGCGCATCTGTGGGAGGGCCAGAACGTCGCCGCCGTAGCTCGCCGGCGTGTTCTTCGGCGAGATAACATGGCTGGTCAACCTCAGAGTCAATTTGACTAGTCTTTGTCCGCATGGCGTTCCACGTGGACTAGGTCCCACTAGTCAGTGAGTAGGGGTAGACTCAACCCGGGTAACTTTAGTAATTTCCTTTTAAATTTCAATTCAATAATTTCTGCAACTTTGCAAATTTATATAAAATTCATAATAACTCAGAATAATGAAAATAAGATATCAAAATTCTTAGAAAAGTAAACTCTATCCAATAAAAATATAATGTGAAATTTTTATTTTTAATACAAAATCAATTATTTAATACTTGTTATTTAAGCCTTTAATTTTAATTCTAAATACAATTAAAATTCAGAAATTAAGAAAAAATTGATAAAATAATTAAAATCAGTAAGCAAATAAAGAAAACATGAAAACTCATTTTCTTTATTTGTTATCCTATTCAATTTCTATTAGTGGAAATTTAAAACATAATTAATAATTACCCTAATTAGTAAATTATTTAAAAATAATAAAAAGCCAAATTGAATATTATTTTATTTTGAAGTTATTAATAACTTCAACTTTATTAATGAAATTATTAACTTATGTTTTAAATTTCCACTAATAGAAATTGAATAGGATAACAAATAAAGAAAATGAGTTTTCATGTTTCTTTATTTGCTTATGATTTTAATTATTTTATCAATTTTTTCTTAATTTCTGAATTTTTAATTGTATTTAAATTAAAATTAAGGCTTAAATGCAAATGTAAATAATTGATTTTGTATTAAAAAATAAAATTTCACATTATATTTTATTGGATAGAGTTTACTTTTCACAAATTTTGATATCTTATTTTCATTATTGGTAAAATATAATTTATATAAATTGCAAAGTTGAAAATTATTAATTGAAATTTAAAAAGGAAAGTACAAAGTTACCCGAGGTTGGGGATCTACCCTACTCACTTGACTAATGGACCACAATGAACTTTTCATGCCGAACAAAAAACTAGTCAAATTGACTCTGAATTGATAACCATATTCATCTCTCGCCGAGAAAGACCCCGCCGGCGAAATACGACTACCAGCCCTCTCCCAAAAATGCGAGAATGTACCATACCTCTTTGAGAACAACAAACGATTAGCTCCCGAGATGGCGAAAAACGGGAAAAAATTCAGAGCAGTGTCTCGCAACCTTGCAGCGCAGTAGCGGATGGGGCGCTAAAATGTATTAGGGCAATAAAAATTAAAATAAAGCATGACACTCAAGTAAAGTGTAGAATCTTGCGAAGAAAAAGACGAGGAGTTGAACTTAATCCATTGGTGGCGAACCAGCGAAAATTGTTGAATTCTGCGTTGGCGCGCCATTTCTGCAAAACAATCATGTTCATCGCTGCTGCCGGTTTTGCGCCGGGTCGCGAGGCTGTCACCGGCTGTGAGCGAACTCGACGGCGAGCAATTTGCAGCAAATAGAGAGATTGAAAAACGGTGGCGTCGCCCATTCCGCGAGGAGAGATTGGTCTATTGCCTGCTCGAGCTAGTGGCGATAGCGACTGGCGGCGATGCGGCGCTAGCGTAGACCGGGATGCGAACAAGATGAAAAATTGAAAACCAAAAAACAAAAACTACCGATAACTCGATCGAATCTTGAAAGATCCCGACGACGGCGTAACATTTGCTCGGCTGTACCTGCGAAGGAAGAAAACGATCGACACAGAAATGACAAGTGGGTTGCCCCTAGGCCGGCTATAGCGGCAGCTTTTCAAGATATTCACTTTTTGAAAACAGACTGAACTGCTAACAGCGAGATTTGGCAAGCCTCCTTTTCCTTTTTATTTTGCTGTTTTGTCATTATTCCAAATTGTTGGAAATTGTCATGTTTTGTACATTTTTTATTGTTTGAATCACTTGTGAAATTCACTCAAAATTCTTTAAAAATTGTTATTATTGTTATACACTTTATATGAGCGATTGCTTGTGGTCTTATTAGATATTTGACTTTTTAATTAATTAATCCCTTATGGTATGAATTTGGAGAAATATCATCTTGGAGAGGACTTTAAAGTAGTTTCCAAATGATATTGTTTAACTATTTGATGACAATAACAGAGGTTTTATTAGTGACTGTGAAAACAGGAGTCATAAGCTAAGGCTTGTTTATGGAGTCTAATAAATGAAATTTGACTAAGTGGCATGATTTCATGATAACTACTTTAGAACCGATCTCGATGTTGTCCTTTTACACTAATTATAGTTTATTTGTTAGGGTCTTTAAGGAGTTTAATTTAACCCTATTTCAAGGTTGTACTCTTACCTTTTTTAATAGCACTTTACGCAATATCTAAAGTAGATATTCTTCACCTTGGTTTTGGTCTTGAGATTTTAATGATGAGTGATTGTCACCATATATAGGTTTGAATTATAGTATTTAGCACTAGATTAATCTTAGAGTTGTAATTGAAAAAGCATAGGTAATTTGTGAAACAGCTTTAGGGTTCTAATGTTCACCTAATAACATGTGGAGTTGGAATTTCAAATGTGAACTGGAACATATTTGTGATCACCATAGTGATGCATAAACTAGGAGTTTATAGTATGGATGACCCTTGAAATTGCATTGGCTAGGGTTTTGTCCCAACCCATTGGTAATAGGGTTCCACTTTATATTAACTCTCTAGTACTAAAATTTGAGAAATTAATTTTATCTTCTGCAATTAATTTCTATTATTATCCTAATTTATCATTAAAGTAACTACATTGAATTTATAGTTCTTTTTTATAGTTAACTTTGGTCTATGGAATATGTTCGCACCACACCACTAAAGCCATGATGTTTAACTCTAAGATTTTGCTTAGGTTCATTAATTTATGAAATATAGGCTGAAGCCAGGATTCCAATTGTGATCGCAAGTGAATTCACAAGACAAATTGGGATGCAAGCCTAGAGTGTTACTTTCATATTGATCTCCTTATAATTTCATGTGATTAATGACTCTGCGAAGCTCTATTGGTATTTAACTATCCTTACATACTCAAACATGATCATGAATTGGAAACATGATCCAACTTGTTCTTATCTTTACCTCAAGTTCCTAAGGATATGTCATCACTCAATTGCGCTTCCTAAGGATCTCTCATTAAATGGGGTTCTAAATCCATGATCAAGCATTGTCTCTGATCAGTGGAAGTATAGCACTTCTATTTACACCTGTTACTATAACAATTCTCTCAGGAAATGATGATTTAACCGACTAGTTATATTTAGTAAGATCTCTCCCTTAAATCAAGTGTTTCCTCAACAACTTGAGTGTAACACTCTTGAGCTCCATGCTAGAATTTGTTGATAGGAGTTTATATTAACGCTCTAGGTCTCTTTAGGCTAATCTAGGCTAGATCCTTGAAGTAGTTCCTTACTTTATCAATTGCGTGGATATCTTATTCCATGTGCTCACCACTCAGATGTACTTTAGTTCAATGTTTGTCCTTTACATTCAGGATTAGTATGAATGTCTCATTTGAGAGGACTTCAATGCTAACCTAAGATTAGATACATAGATGTTGATGTGATCATCAACTATCTACATGTTTAACATGATTAGGTCCTTTCTACTGCTTGGGAATGTCTTGAATGTATCTTAAAGGCTTCTCTAAAAATAATTATTTGAATACATGGATGCATAAGCGATACGTCTCCAACGTAATCCTACAGTGTTTATGCTTGTTTATGACAATAGCATGTTTTTGCTTGCACTTTGCTGATGATTTCATGCGTTGCAGAACTAACTATTGGCAAAAGATGCCGCGGTGCCGATTCTTGTTTTTGGTTCGAAAAGTGAGCAATATTCTCGAATTGGCGAAAAAAACATCGAGTCCACCGAGCGGACAGCCGAAGGAAATTAGAGCTGGGGCCCCACTGCAGGGCAGCGGGCCAACCACAGCCCTGACACCTGACCTCGCCTCTATCCGCGCCGACCTAAAGCCGACCCTTAAATTGGCCGAAAACTCGAACTTCGGCGCCGCATACCATCATAGAACTGGATATGACCGGCCGCACATGCGAGTGGGAAATTGCGGAAAGCCATCTCCATCAACGCCAAAAACACTCCCCATGTGTTCCTCCATGAGATCTGAGTTTGTAATGACACGTCGAGCTGCCTTCTAAATCTAATCTGAATAACCACTCGAGTGATATTTGTCGAGGATCCGTATAGTTGTTGCGTTATATCTACAAAGTTTATGAAGTTATTGACTAATATTAATGCTTGTCACTAGAGGCTAGAATAGCGTCTGCGATTTGAGCTCTACTGTAACCTTAGATTCTATCTACAGTAGTATGCACATATTATGTCGGGAACCAAAAAACTAAAATGACAGGACAAAGACGGAGGAAAAACTTAGATATGAGGATCACATGTTAATGCTGCTACAGTGCTATATTAAAGGAGTACCTTAATTTCAGTAGACCCTAGGAGGCCGGCGCGTGCCATTTGTTGTATTTACTCTCGGGGTGTTGTGCAAGTTTCTCATTCTTGGCTTTTGCGATATATTTATGAAAACATGCCTACATGTCTTATGATTACCTCTTAATGCTATTTCAATATGTTGCCCGACTATGTGTTCATCCAACGCTTTATTGTGAACTAGTAGATAACAAGGAGCCCGTTCCATCTTTTCGTCGTCATATACTACAAAATTCTACGGCAGCTGCTCTTGCGGTATGACCCGCATTGCTGGCTGGCTTTATGCGCACTCTCCTTATCCTTGCTACTTTCACATCACCCCGCATTATTAGTACTTTCGAGTAAGCTAGTGGTAACTCATTGTTGCTCTTGCCTCACATTAGAATCGTAAATTTGGGTTTTTGCCGCCGAAGGCTGTGACTCCCTCCGCGCGTGGGTTATCAGGCACTACAGCGCCGTGTAGCTCTACTCATAAATTCACACAGAGAATTTTTTATTTTTGTTTTTGTTTTGCTGTTTTTGCTAGTTTATTTCTGTCTTTGTTTTATTTTTCTTATTGTCTTGTTTTACTTTCACTCGCCAAAACAAAAAAATTTGAAAATCTAAAAATTAAAGCACTTGTGGGAAATTTTTAATATTTGGAGAGCTTATTGAATATTATAATAATTATAGAGAGAATCAAGCGGAAAAAGTGTGAAGTGATGCAAAGAAAAGGTGAATTACATTACAAAATCTTGCTTAAGCTTGCTCATGATATAAGCTATTTATACTGTGAACACTAAAAACATCTTAGAGTAATGTGGCTTTAGTGAATTTAATTAGAAACGCAAGCTCGAATGAAAATATGTTATTTTGGAACAAAGAAGGTAATTTTTAGACTGTCACTTTGTTTTTTTGGGAGTGCATGAACTAGAAATCATAGTTAAGAAAATTATGAAAACTTGGTAGGACAAAATTGCGTTATATCTATCCCTTTAATTTTTGCAATGAAAAGACCACTGATATCCCATATCAGCCGATTTTCAAAGAAGACCGTATGCACAAATGCACTCACCTGCGAGATACGAAAGCTCATTAGATGAATCGTGGAATGAAAAGGAGGAAAGTGATAAGGAGGAAAATGAATTAATACCAACCTTCTAGTAACTCTTTATCTCTTACATATTTGATTGTCACTTCCATGCTTTACAAAAGGAGGATGATATTATGTTCTGTGGATTCTTTGAAGTATTCCTATTAACTTGGTAGAAATTAGTGCTCTGTTATATGATAATCCATGCTAACTAAATCTATGATAATGCTTGTTTGTGCTGATGTCGATATGCATGTGCTAAAACGGCAAATGATCAAAGCTGCTGATGATGTAGTCTATGATACTTGATAATATTGTGTACTACTAATAGTAAGGATTAGTGACATTATCTATGAGTCCCATATCTCTTGAGTTGATCTGATAAAAAAGTGTGTTTAGTTTTAATCGCGCGGGCTTGACCGCATAGTCATGCATGAAAGCGCTATATGTGATAGTTGCTATTATAGAAGTTTGTTATGAAGCTACTGAAGTATTGAAGAAAATATAGTTAAATGGAGGTATATGCTTAAAATTTGAAGTTACTCTTGTTCTATCTTCTTATGCTTATACTTCATGAACTATTTGAAATTCTATGCATAAATGAAGTTGCGAATTTGCTTTTTTATATATACTGCTTCAACTCTTATTTTTATATGCGGTCATCATTAAAACTGCGAAATATATATGGCTATATAAAAAAAAACTTCTTGGGAGACTAACCCATGTCATTTATTTTGCTCTTTACATTTGTTGTGTCTTGGAAGTTTACTATTGTATTTTCTCCATCTTTATTTTATTGTGATATAAGTAATGAAGACTTCGAAGAGTTGTGCATTTGGATTTACCAAGCGAAAGACTATCTACATCGCGAATATAGATATTTTGTACTGTAGGCAACTAGGAAAAAAAATCTGCCAATTCGTGAATGATAGATAATAAGCAGCTTCATTAATTTGATTTTGTTTGTTAGCAAATTTTTACTCTCTTAAAATTGCGTGTTTGCTAACTTGTTGTACAACAGATTCCTGTCTTCTATTTTTGCATTGTCTCTTGTGGACTTTAAGTGAAGGCTTTCTAGAAATAATGTGTTCAAAAATTCATACTAACCCTCTAATGAGACATATTGAAAGAAGGAATTCAAGAAGAGGAAAATGATATGATCAAGAAAGAAGTGAAATTAAGCAGGGTGCCGTGGATTCCTCACACATATAGCGTCTAGCTTTGGGAGTGCCAAAATCATCCCTTCTTCAGCTATGCATTTCACTGTAAGCTATATTACCGATCACATCAGGAGCGTCTATGTGCTGTTTTTTGTTTAGACTAAGATCTCAGTCCGCTGTTTTTGGGAAGAGAGAGATTGCTGTCAGCTTTTCTTACTTGTTCTTAAAGTTGCACACAGTAAATATTCAGATGATAAAAAAGTTGGGGCTATTGCATTGCTATTTGGTGTGCCTCATAATGCTTGAATGGTGACATATTGTTTTGAGCTCGAAAGTAGATCATGATTAAATTTTCATGTAGTTTAAGCCCTATTGAACTGTTTGTAAGCTTTGTTGAAATTATTTTGCATGATGATATCTCTTAAGGTCTAGACTGCGGCCAAAAATGTTTGAGCAACAGAAAGAGCGATGTAAATGCTGGCTGTGCATGCCGGTTCATACTGTGTTTGTAACTAACGCCCAGCCCAAAGCGCTGAGAGGAGTGATTTGCCGTGCATCCAAAGCCTTGAGTATATACGTACCTACACACACATGGTATTTCTCCGCCATTCCAAAGTAAATTGCTTGAGTGCTACTAGCACAAACAATTCAAAATTTATCACCTACATTTGTGTCAAATATTTAATAGCATGAGGAAAGTATGTGTGTAATCTTGTTGGGCAACTTTCACTGTGGACAGGTAATAAATAAAACATCCAATAACTGCAAAAAAGGGCGTATCAGGCTTGATCCCAAGTGAGTGACAAAAATAGACACACTCCTCCATGTTATGTGATGTTGGGCGGCACACAGAAAAATTCGGTGCTCCAGCAAGGAGTGAGAGAAGTGTCATCTCTTCAAACAAATAAAAAGCACTCCTTCATGGTATGAGATGTGCCGGGGCCGATGGACTGTGAAAGAAAAGGTTGGGTATACACACAAAATGGGTACAACTCTAGAGAAAGACATTTAAGTACCCGCTACCGTTGACAACAATATCTCAAAACTTTACTTTATGCTCTCTTTATGTTTGACAGCCAAAAAGCTCCCAACTTACAAATATAACTAATCAATTCTACTCCATCCCTCACGAGGCCGAATTCCCCACTTTATGTTGAATTAGGTTTACCACTTCCTTCCATCTCTAAACAAACTGTGTCCTTTGTGCATTATTTGCTACACTTATTATAATACTTTATGTTGACAATTATCCATGAGATATGCATGTTGAAAGTTGAAAAGCGCTTTATTTAAATCTTCTTTTGTGTGTCTGCTACACTTTATGAAGTTAACTCTTGTGCACTTTTGGTATATTTGCTATATCCATTTGTTAACTATCATTTGCCTTGAAGTCACTTCATTCATCTCATATGCTTTGTAAAGATGTCACTACATATTATTCTTTTTATCTTACTACCGAGGGCCGGTAAATTGGCCGTCGCCAGCGTATCCATAATTTGATGTTTCCTTTATGAAAATACTGCATGTTTGCTTGCACTATGTGTTTTATCTCTTGGATTTTTGAGACTGCTATATTAACAGATAACCCGCCTTTACTACTTGCTGTTTTTGTTGAAAGCCGGCAACTATTCCCGAATTCGGCAGCAGACAAACATCATGGTGAAATTTGAACAGTATAGAGAAGGGCCACGCAGGGCGCGCGCGGCGGGCCGGCCAGGGAGACTGGCGCGCCCGTAACTATGAAATGGGTAATAATTTCTTATGTTCCATGCTACCCATTATTGATGATATCTACATGTTTGCTACGCATTATATGTCATATTTATATCATTTTTAGCACTTTAACCAATTGACAAAAAATTTGCGCATACGCCGATTCTTCGATTTTCTGAGGATCAATAGCGCACCGAGTGGGCGAGCCCTGCCGCGAAGCGGCGGCGAAGAAGAGAATGAGTGGCGAACTGCCAGTGGCCAGCGACCAGGCCTGGCGCGCCGATATGGTGGCTTCGTCATATAACGCGCGCTCGCCTACACCGTCAGCCGTGATACGAAAAACGATAAAACTAGCGCCCGCCCGGCTATCTCCGAGATACAGAAGATGCCCTCCGGCACCACGCGAGAGAGACTAAATCTCCGGGAGAACCTTCCGCCAGCCACGGAAATGTGATAATTAATCACCACAGACATGGAGTCCATGGCGAGTAACTATTAGTCATTGTGCTTCAGATCTGTGAGTTTTTATCGTCAAAACGTCATCTATGCATCCATATGTTAGACATTAGGGTTAAATGGATGAAAAATATATGTTATGTGAATTATCAAGTTGGCCACTATGTATTGTTTATGATCTTGCATGCTCTCTAGTGAGCTCAGCCAAATTTATAAAAACAAATTAGAAGGCTATTTATGCTTTCCGATAATTAAAATACTTTTTTTTAAAAATTTTTTTGGGACGATAAGTTCTAAGGTGTGCTGTGCCACTTAGGATAAAACGTGATGGCATAATTAAATGTAGTTATTGATGATACCCTATTTTTCCCATACTATGCAATTGAAATTTGTTGTTTTGCAACTTAATCTTTGGAAGTTGAATGTGCTTGAGTGGACTTTAGGCATAGATGCACATCAACTGAACCGTCTATATACTTTATTAAATATTCGCCCATATTTATCTTTTTTGTCTATATCGTGTTGCTATTTTTCTATTTGTCAATTGCCGACTTGTATTTTCGCTAACATATACACACACACTCATTTAGACTTTTTCAGTGGCTATGTGAACTGTTTACCCACGTCGCGCGCCTGTGCTGCAATTGTTTAACACTGTTTTTACGCAAACAATCATCTTCCGCAATGCGATTGTCCCTTTGTTACAGCAAGCGGTGAGATGACAGCACTTCATTTAAGATTGGGACAAAACTATTTTTTATTTTGTGATAATTTGCGTTGGCAAATAAAATTAAATTGTTGCTTTTACTTTATCACGCGCGCCATCAGCTCCAGCGTGCTTCTTGACTCTGCTGGTGATAAACGCTGACCTGCTGGCTTGCATACATTAGCGTCACCTTTCCTCTTGGGGTTCCCAACGGGCGTGTCAACTACATACATCAAGCAAGAACCGAAAAATTGAAAGTCATCGGAAGATCAAAGAACGCGTTTGTCCCAATCTCTTTTGCTTTATTTTGTGCTTATTTTATTTACTATTTTGTTTTGCTGCATTATATCAAAACAAAAAAAGTAGTTGCTAGCTTGCACCCACTTATGTACACTCTATATCAAAAACACAAAAGAATTAGTTACTACTACTTTTATCTGGATTTAGCGGCTACTCTTGCTGAAAAGTTGTGTACTTTCACAACCACAAATAATAATGTTTCCTATACACACCTATTGCTCCACTGCCAACTTGAGTTGCGAAATTAAACCTGCTTCGCGAATCTTGATATGCGAAAACGAACACCCTACTTTTGTGTTAATTACGATGTCTTTTTGAAAACTTATAGTAATGCAAAAAAATACAGGATAATAGATAGTGATATTATAATTGAAATTATTTCCTTTCTCATTAAGAAGAATACAAAATGGTACTATCTGCCTTAGAAATAGTATTGATTCATGGACTAAATGCAAGGATGCTTTTATTAGTAGATATCCCACTGCTAAAATTATATCTTTGAGTAGCATAATAGAATTTTTAAACAATTGAATAATGAACATGTTGCTCAAGCTGGAAGAATGAATCTTTGGTTAAATTGCCAACCTATGGATTGACTACTGGATGATCATCAAACCTATCTATGCGAGGACTAAATTTCTTAGCGAAATTTATTGGATTCAGCTGCTGGAAATACTTTATGTCCATCACTCTTGGTGAAGCTAACAAGCTCCTTGATAATATGATGATTAATTACTCTGAATGCTTTGCGAGAAAACTCCACAAGATAAGAAGGCTAAATTGTTGAACAATCCTCTTCCTGAATGATAGATTGATGCTATGCTATGCTTGTGAATGATCAGGACTAATGTTGATCTAATAATGTTCCGTTAGCTTCATTGGTGCCAAGAAGGCATGTTGATGTAAACTTCATTAAAAATAATAATTTCAACAACAGTCTTGTAGGAACAATTCAATAGTAACTATAGGCCATATCCTTATAATAATAGTAGCGGTATGCTAATTCTTATAGAATTCTTGACAATAATAGAATACACCGACTGAAGCTATGCTAAAGAATTTATTAGTACACAAGCATGCGTAAACTGAATTGAAAAAGCTCAATAAAATTGATATTCTGCTTCTAAAATTGATAGTCTCGTATACGATGTCGTTTTTGAAATGAAAGTTATACTAATAGAGATATTGAAAATAAAATTATGCCATCATCAAGAAAATTATGAACAAGATTAATGGCTGAGCTAAGCGTGTAAGTTGGAGAAATGAAAGATGAAACTGGCTAAGAAAATGTTAGCTGAGATTGGACTACTACCACCAGCAATGCTGATGTTCGCATGTTGCCACCTCCTACTATCAATGGTAAAAATAGTGTGTGTTGGCAATCTTTGCACAGTATAAACTGCATGAAATCGCTAAAAGCTAATTGCTTGTGATAAAGCTGCTGAAATTCACGCAAGGAGATGACTATTCGTTGCTAATATAGATTTGTTTGATGATTGGATCTTGAAGTTATAAAGTTCTTACAAAACTCTAATATCCCAGTGTGCTATGTAACTGGCTTTCACAAAATGTTACAAATAAGCTCATAAAAGCTTAGAGAAGAAAGCTAAAACTTGAACTATTCCTGAAACTAGAAGATGGTTGGGAAGCACCCATCATTAAAATGAGGGTCAATGACTTTGATTAACATAGCTTATGTGATCTTGATCCATGTTACGATTATACTGAAAGTCTATGTATAGCTTGACTTGCCACCATTGAAATTGTTATTTGGATGTTAATCTGCTGATATGCTAAAAAACCTTTGAGAAGTTGATATATATTCATATTATGGTTAACAATAACCTTGTCCCATTGATTGTGTATTGAATATTGCAATGCATCTTGCCCATCATAACAGGAAGACCTTTTACTTCAGCAGATTGATGCTATGATGATATGAAGGAAGGTAATATTAAATGTTCCTCTCAAGAAAGGTATGGAACACTTCCTAGAAAGGAATGAGATTACACTTTGATTCTATTATTAGAACAAATTATGATGTTGATGCTTAAATGCTGATGTTACTTGACTACACACTTTTGTACACAGCGTAGGCGTTAAAAAAGAAGCTAATGAAGACAGCCCATGTTTTTACTGAGTATTTTGTTTTATATTTGAGTCAGAAGATTTTGCAACGAGCAACTCAGTATCTTAGTTTTGTGTTTTACTGTGAGAGCAAATCTTTGATAGTCATGCATCTAGATCTGATTCTTAGCAGCGCAGCAAATTGCGAGGCTTCGCATGTCCCACTGCAGTAACTCGAAAATTATGCCAATTTGCGTGATCAGTAGATGCTCAATAAAATCCGTCTTTGTGGGCATTGAGCAGTCTGGCAGTACTTCTATAGACACAATCGCATCTACTGCTATGTATGTTAGATGAATTTCTTTGATCCATTAATGTCGATGCTTCATGCAATGTCGAAAGTGTTAGAATGATTGTGTCACCTACAGAACATGTTAATTTATTGTCCACTAACCCTCAATGAGTTGTTTCGAGTTTTGAAGATTCAGAGAGAGGAAATATGATGCAATAGGCGAAGCTGACAAGCTGTTCCTACATATTCTAAGAAGACTCAAGCGTCTAGAAGCTGCTTGGGCAACTGCCTGTGAGCTTCATCGACAGCTTGCCGGTTCGACAGCACTATTCCATCATCTGATATTAACATTTTGCTTCGATCGGATCCCTGGGCAGAATCGCTATTCTATATGGACAAAATGGATCCGGAAACTGTGCTCATAATTCTACCATGGCTGAAGGCTGACATCTTCTACCGCTAATTTGTTATATGATTGGACAGAAATATATCCCTGTAGTAATTACAAAATGTCTCGAATAATTTGTCATATGGCCCAATTGTTAGTAACCATGCTTACACTCGTTGCTTTGCAGCCCGTGGCACTAGAACTTTTTGATTTGAGCTTGGCATGACTGAGTTATCTACTAAAAATCTTGCTAATAGTAGTCTTGAACTGTGTGAGAGTCTTGAACAATGTTGTGCGGTGATATTGACATAATGAGTTTTACTGCCGCACCGATTCATTCGTTTCAAGTTTGCTTGCAAAAGCTAGGCCTTGTGATCGGGGAATTACTCTCATGCATCCAAAATGCAGGCCGAGCCGTGCCTATCTTACTACACGGTATCTACAGAAATGCCATGCCCAGAATGCCTGAGTCATTCCACCTTTGTCATTATAGCTCTACGGGACAAATAGCCAAAAACATTGTGGTGATTGAATATGTGCTTATGCACTTTATCTCTTATTGAAGTTGCCTGTTGTCTTCCCTCGCGACCGGCAACTACATCCCAGCTATACTTGGTAGATGTCATGTGGTGCAATATGCATGCTCGTCTTGATGCAGAAGACCAAGGAGCCCTATAGTGGCGGAACATGCATTGTTAGAGAGAACATTGGAAGAAACTAACTAATAAAGCCGTGATTCCGATGGTGGAGAGTTTCAGTTTGGACTTTTATCCACTTTCAATCTCATGTGGAATAATGATTGTTGCCACATGCTTATGCAGTAAAGAAGAGTCCGATTATCTGACTGTCCATGTCGATCGACATGGATGTCTAAGTTGAGAATAATCAAAAGCGAAATCAGAAATGCGAAATGCGGCCTCTACATACGACCCATCAGAAAATTTGGCGACAACTTTATTGTGACGCTTTAGTAAAACATGTGCATGTGCGAGATTCCGGTAGTCTTAAGCTAGTTAGAACACAGGTGCGAGGCACATGTATGTATACTATGCATGGGCTTGCTGGCTTTTTGTAGATATAATTTACATAGCTCATATGCTTATTACTCACCGTTGACAAAATTGTTTCATGTTTTCAAAATAAAAGCTCTAGCACAAATATAGCAGTCGATGCTCTCCTTTGAAGGACCATTCTTTACGTTAGAGTCGATTCACCTATCTCTCTCCGCCTCAAGAAACAAGCGCTATGTGCTGTGCAACTAATTCATTACATATTGCATATTGCCTTGTTACTCTATGTTGACAATTATCCATGAGATCTACATGTTACAAGTTGAAAGCTGGCCCGTGAAGCTTAATCTTCCTTTGTGTTGCTCAATACCTTTACTTGATTTGTTGCTTTATGAAGTTAACTCTTATGCAAGACTATTGATGCTTGTCTTGAAGTACTATTCATGAAAGTCTTTGCTTTATGATTCACTTGTTTACTCATGTCATTGCACATTGTTTCGATGCATTCGACTACATATGTTTACAAATAGTATGATCAAGGTTATGATGGCATGTCACTCAGTATCTTTGTTAATCAATTTTACTGCTACGGGGCAAGCGAGCTAAATACTTGGGACATTGATCGTCTCAGGCGTAGTGATTTCTTATGGCTACATTGATGATGCCTGCATGTTTATAGACACTTTATGTCATGTTAAATCCTACGGAACTAGCGTGGCAAGATCTATGAGAATAGTTTGTTCGTTTCTATCCCATATTTTGGTTTCGAAAATCTGGCATTGGCAGAGTATTCGTGGGCAGCGAGAGACCTGTAGGCCTGTTCGCCACGGGCCTCGGTAGGCGAAGGAGGCAATGCAGTGAGGCCCGCGAGTGTAGGCGATGGCGGCGAAGCCCGGCAGCGGCCGAGCACGCATACGGCGGCGGCTGCGCCGCTCGCCTATACTTTACGCCTCGCCTACAAAGCAACTTCCGTCTGCGAAATTCGCGATCTGACGAAAACCGCTTGAGCGCCGCGCACGATACCGATCGGTCTGCAGAGATCTCCGCCGGCGCCTGCGGCGTCGAGAGGATTCAAATCTCGAGACTCTACGGCGCGATGGCTCAGCTTCGAGGAAGTGATGAAGTGAGTAGTTCACCCGCAGACTATGGAGTCCATGGCGACTCAGCTGAGATGGTTGTCTTCTCCTCATTGTACTTCGTATTTAGATGCCTAACATAATCAAGATCATCTTATGCTGTAATTCTATGTTGTGTTTTTTAATTAGAAATACTATGTTATGTTAATTATCAAGAGATTATTAGCATCTATGTGTTGTTTACTTTACGTAATATCTTCCGACTGTAGAGTCTGCATTTGGCCCGAGATTTCCAGAGGGGTATTTATGCCGATAGTGGAGTCATGCCTCCATTCTAGGGCGATAACGGGTTGTGGATGTGTTTGTTACCACTAGAAAGAATAAAAAAAACATTGATGCTATGTCTAGGATGTAGTTAATGTTTGTGCACCATACACCCAATACAATTATTGATTATTTTGCAACTTAATACTGGAAGGAAT